>NC_086448.1:793526662-793843203 GCF_028390025.1 Pseudophryne corroboree
CACTTTAATAGCTGCTCTTCAGTGTCACACTGGGCATGAAAGGCCCACCAGAGAATACAGTGCTAGGGGTTAAAGCTTAATTGATGTGGCCAGGAACCAGAGGGATGTGGCCAGCCACCACAGAGGGACTTAGCCAACCATTAGTGAGGACATGTAAGAACTGGGCCCCTGTATAAAAGGGGACGTATGTGACAGGTCCACCCACTTGGATTGGCAGTAGGGATAATCTTGGTATAGTTTCTATAGAAGCAAACCAGGCACTCATGTTCATCCATGATCCTGCTCCACCAAGCTACTGACCCATAGAGGAGGGGGTGGGGCCCTCAGGCAGGGGGGCACACTAGGTAGTTCCCTTGAATACTTGTTGACCAGTCCAACACTTCTAGTAGTTGAATCTAAATTCTAAGGGGCTGATATATCACCGTCCGCATCTGAGTATGCAGATGTGAGGTGATAACATTGACCCAATCCACAATGCGATTATTGATTACATCGCATGTGATGCCACTTTGCAGCACTATCGGGGTATTTTTCGTGAAAAATACCCCGAGTGTGTGATGCGCATGCACCACCCCTGACATCGCCTCTATGCCGCCGCTTTGTCAACCCCTCATCGTGACCACTTCCCCACGCGTTGCTACTCCCTACCCTGCATACTTACCCATTGATTGTTGCTCCGGTAATGTAATCTCTGGCTCCAGCACTGTGACCAGGTCATCTGATGGTGCAAACGGGTATAGTAGGGTATGCCGGCGGTCGGGCTCCCGGCGGCCAGCATACCGGCGCCGGAATCCCGACCGCCGGCATACCAACAGCTGGGCGAGCACAAATTAGCTCCTTGCGGGCTCGCTACACGTGCCACGCTATCTATTCTCCCTCCAGGGGGGTCGTGGACCCCCAAGAGGGAGAAAATGTGTCAGTATGCCGGCTGTCCGGATTCCGGCGGTGGTATACTGTGCGCCGGGATCCCGACAGCCGGTAAACTGAAGACCACCCAGTGCATACTGCTACAGATGCTGATTTACAGCGTCAGATGATCGGAGTCACAGTGCAGGAGCCGGAGATCACATGACCAGAGCCGGAGGAGAGCACCAATCACCATGGAATGTAGGTATATATGTCCATCGGACACACATACCTGATCACCAGAGCCAGGTTGCCCCACAGCTTTCTCTGCTTAGGGGCAGAGAAAGCTGTGCATAGGCTGCATATCACATTCGGCCAGTAAATATGGCCAAATTTACTAAAAAATATTTCGTAAATTTAGCCATATCGCATTTCCTATGTGGTTACTATAAATATGAGAATTAAAGGGTTTGGAGCCGGTTTTTAGGAAAACTGCTCCAAAAACCCTTTAATACATTCAAGTGAAACTAAAATAATGTGTTTACTTTTTTACATTATTTGAGTAAATTTTTTTTTGATAGATAGGCCCATAAACCCTAAAAGTCTAGACAGAGACTCACAGGGCCGATTGAGCTGCACAGACTCTGGAATGAGTTGAGCATTAATGACCAGTGACAGGAAGGTGTTTATGTAGACGCACAAAGATACTCCATGTTATGGACGGGTTATGGGGTGCCTCGCAGGAGTGGTTCAGAACCCACGCGCTAATCGTTTATATTGAAGCCATACTCTAATGGAGATTCTGCACCCAACATTAGGCTGGTTCAGAGCTGGCCCTAATCAATATGATGCCCTAGGCAAGATTTTGTCTGGTGCCCCCTAGCACCGCTGCTAGTTCCACATCTGACCCTGCACCCCCTACCAATCACCATCACCCCTCAGTCATAGCAGTCCTCGTTTTGGTGCGCCTACCTCCTATATTATAAATAGGAACAGTGTGCACATTCGGCGCGCAGTCCAAAAAGGGGCGTGTTTTTTTTGGGAAGGGGCATGGCCACACAGTAGTACCCCCAATTCATATTACGCCACACAGTAGTGCAACTTTGTTTACATTATATCATGTAATAGTGTCCCTTCTTCATGATACATTACACAGTAGTACCACTTTAACTTACATACATTATTAATCACAGTAGTGCCCCTTATTCACATTACATCACACTGAATTGATCCTTATTCACATGACACCACACTACTGTATATTGCTCTTAATTCACATTAGACCACACTGTAGTGCCCTTTCTATACATTACGCTACACAGTAGTGCATCTTATACACATAATGCCACACATTAGTAATACATTTATACACATAGTACCACACAGTAATGCCCCTTACACATGACACACATTATTAATGTCCTTATAAACATAATGCACCTTATACATTATGCCAACCTTTATTAATGCCCTTATACACATAATGACACACGTAATGCCCCTTACACATATCCCGCACATTATTAATGCATTTATACATGACACACATAATGCCCCTTACACATATGCCAAATACTATTACACAACCAACCCTCCCACACACAGCAATCACACGGCCGCTAACACTGTGACCTCTGCCTCTGCTTGGATACAGATGTGTCCTCATACATCTTGCCTCAATATGCCATGCAGCTCCCGTCCAGCTCTGCTAACATTGGGCGCCTTTTTTGCAGAAAATGCATCTTATTTTCATTGTTATGTGATTAGGACGCACAAGCAGCTTCTGCTGATTAAAATGATAATTAATTAGCATGCCTATATTCTGTGTGCGACTGTGGCTGTATCTGCATACAAAAATGCTACATTACAGTGATTTCCAGGAATACTCTGTAACGTAGCATTTCATATGCAGATACAACCGCAGTCACACACAGAATATAGGCATGCCACATATCATTTTAATCAGCAGACTTTGCTTGTGCCCCTAGGCATTCCAAAAGTCCTGGCATCAGTTACTGGTACAAGTCCTGATGATGCTTCTGATGGTTACGACTGCAGCCGCTCAAAGTGGGCGTCCAACCCTTCCGCATTCAGTCGTGCGGCTGTACACTAGAGGAAGGGCTTATACAAGCATTAATATACAGTCATAACTACGGCAAAAGATGCTAACGGGTCTCTGTGGCCTCAGAATCAGCCCCTTAGTGAGACAGAAACAATTTTATTCCTCTAAGTGGAAGCTCATGTTTAAATATATTTGATCTTTTTTGAGGCCATTGCTTTATGTATGTAGGTATTTATTTAAGCGAAAAAATAGAACGTTATTGAGTCTTCCCATAGGATTTTGAATGGTTTAATATTGTCCCAGAAGCAATCAACAATAATTATTTATATGCCTCAATTAAGACCTTATTGTTCTTTTGTTTTGTTTTTTATGTACGTTACATTTGCGAGTAACTTTTTTTTTTCAAGTTCTCTGCCTTGCGGTGCTAGATAATATGGCACCTTTTCTGTTAAGAAATTTGAGAATGTTATGAATGCTGTAAATAATTCATGACCACCGAAGATCAGAGGGAAGCATTAAACACCAAAGCAATGTTAGATTATGCTTTGATAGGAGCTTCTGAATAATTCAGCTAAATGTAAATCATTACATTGCTGGCGTTACTAACAATTGATTTGTCCACACGGGCTAACAAAGCGATTAAGTGTTGAATTCACTTTAGAACATGCATTAACTCACGCAACGCCGAATGTGAGGCGCGTGATCGCGGGAAGGCATTGCATCTGAACAGTGCGAGCGTGAATGGGCTACATTCTCGTGTAGAGAATTCTTCTACAAGTCTACTTCTATATACATATGTCACAGGGGGTTTTAGGGCACCAAAGATCTGGTAAGGGGAGCAGGGGTCGCAACTGCCCCTGGAAAACTCTTCTCTTCACATTTAAAGGTGATACGAACAATTAGTTTATTCATCATAAGTCTATGCAGTGCTATTTTTGTAGGAAAATAGGTTCAGGAACTGTGGATGGGGCAGAAGTGGGCAATGATATGGGTGGAGTTACTAAAGGGGCGGGATATCAGTTGGTGGACAAACTTTTCTTTTTAAACACATAATGCCACCAGTAGTGCCGTATATACACATAATGCCCCCAGTCATGCCAGTTACACATTGCCCCCAGTAGTGCCAGTTACATTGTCCCCCAGTATTGCATTACAAACTGCACCCAAGTATTGCCAGTTACACATTGTCCCTAGTAATGCCAGTTACACATTGCCCTCAGTAGTGCCAGTTACACATTGCCCCCAGTAGTGCCAGTTACACATTGCCCCCAGTAGTGCCAGTTACACATTGCCCCATGTATTGCCAATTACACATTGTACCCAGTAGAGCCAGTTACACATTGCCCCCAGTAGTGCCAGTTACATTGTTCCCCAGTATTGCCAGTTACACACTGCACCCAAGTATTGCCAGTTACACATTGCCCCCAGTAGTGCCAGTTACACTTTGCCCCCCCCCCGTATTGCCAATTACACATTGTACCCAGTAATGCTAGTTTCACATTGTCCCCCAGTAATGGCAGTTGCACATTGTCCCCCACTATTGCCAGTTACACATTGCCCCCCAGTAATGCCAGTTACACATAGCACCCAGTAATGCCAGTTACACATTGCCCCCAGTAAATGCCAGTTACACATTGCCCCCAGTAGTGCCAGTTACACATTGTTCCCCAGTAAATGCCAGTTACACATTGCCCCCCAGTAGTGCCAGCTGCACATTGTCCCCAGTATTGCCAGTTACACATTGCCCCCCGTAGTGCCAGTTGCACATTGTCCCCAGTAATGCCAGTTACAAATTGCCCCCAGTAGTGTCAGTTGTACATTGTCCCCCAGTATTGCCAGTTACACATTGCCCCCCAGTAATGCCAGTTACACATTGCCCCCCAGTAGTGCCAGTTACACATTGTCCCCCAGTAGTTTCAGGTACACATTGCCCCCCAGTATTGCCAGTTACATTTTGTCCCCAGTAATGCCAGTTACACATTGCCCCAGTAGTGCCAGTTACACATTGTCCCCAGTAATGCCAGTTACACATTGCCCCAGTAGTGTCAGTTGTACATTGTCCCCCAGTAGTGCCAGTTACACATTGTCCCCAGTAATGCCAGTTACACATTGCTCCCCAGTAAAGCCAGTTACACATTGCCCCAGTAGTTCCAGTTGTACATTGTCCCCCAGTAGTGCCAGTTACACATTGTCCCCAGTAATGCCAGTTACACATTGTCCCCAGTAATGCCAGTTACACATTGCTCCCCAGTAATGCCAGTTACACATTGCCCCAGTAGTTCCAGTTGTACATTGTCCCCTAGTAGTGCCAGTTACACATTGCCCCCCAGTAGTGCCACTTACACATTGTCCCCAGTAATGCCAGTTACAAATTGCCCCCAGTAGTGTCAGTTACACATTGTCCCCAGTAATGCCAGTTACACATTGCCCCAGTAGTTCCAGTTGTACATTGCCCCCCAGTAGTGCCAGTTACACATTGCCCCCAGTAGTGCCAGTTACACATTGCCCCCCAGTAGTGCCAGTTACACATTGCCCCAGTAGTGCCAGTTACACATTGCCCCCCAGTAGTGCCAGTTACACATTGCCCCCCAGTAGTGCCAGTTACACATTGTCCCCAGTAATGCCAGTTACACATTGCCCCAGTAGTTCCAGTTGTACATTGCCCCCCAGTAGTGCCAGTTGCACGTTGCCCCCCCAGTAGTGCCAGTTACTGCTTTCATCCCCTCAGGCTCAGACAGGGGATGCGCAGCGCCAAAGCAGAGGCAGCAGCAAGCACAGGCCAGACAGGGCCGGGCCGCAGATGTTCCAGAACGCTGTTCCTGGTGATGTCATTTTAGAAAAGAGCCTCAAGAACGCTGTTCCGGCCCAGAAATAACCCTGACTCTATGTACATTTGATGGGGAGCAAAAGTCATAACTGCTCCTACAATATGTCTCTAGTCTTGTACTGTATAGATATTCCAATGGGCTTTTAACCACCACAGTTTTGAGCATGTCCAATAAGAGGCTAGAGGAGTGAGCCAATCATAACTTGCTACCAGCCTTTTATTGATTTGGTGAAACTGCCTTGCCAATACTGGCTTGCACCAAAACTCGCCATGCAACGACTTGTGCCATCATACCGCACATGGGTGTGGTATAGAAGGTCAACAGTAACTAGGCTGACAGTAACTAGGTCGACCACTATTGGTCGACAGTAACTAGGTCGACAGGGTCTCTAGGTCGACATGGTCTAGATCGACAGGTCAAAAGATCGACATGAGTTTTGTTTTTTTTTGGTGTAGTTTTCTCCGTATAGTGACCGGGAATCCCAATTAGTGCACCGTGTCCCCTTGCACAGGTTACTATTCCAAATCGTAGTCCGTGTGGATCGTTAAGTATGAAAAAGTTCAAAAAAAATAAAAAAATTGGGCAAAACTCATGTCGACCTTTTGACCTGTCGACCTAGAACATGTTGACCTAGAGACCCTGTCGACCTAGTACCTGTCGACCAATAGTGGTCAACCTAGTTACTGTTGACCTAGTTACTGTCGTCCTAGAGACCGGATCCCACCGCAAATGCACAAGTAAGTGGAGAATTCTGAAGATCCCTCTCCAGCAGAAATGTAGTCTTTAGGCTACAGCATCTAATGCAGGCATGTCCAAACTGCGGCCCTCCAGCTGTTGTGAAACTACATATCCCAGCATGCCCTGACACAGTTTTACTATCAGAGAATGCTAAAGCTGTGTCAGTGCATGCTGGGATGTGTAGTTTCTCAACAGCTGGAGGGCCGCAGTTTGGACATGCCTGATCTAATGCCATCTAAAGATGGATTTAGCTAATGGAGCCAATCACCGAATAGCTAACAGGCCCATAGTTCCCATAGAATGGTATGGGGACTGTTCATGCAGCCTCATAATAAATGGCGCTGATAGTTACATAATGTAGCAATTCTCCAAGAATGGCTGTTTTCAGAGGGTTTACTCCAAGCATGAATTAATAAATATTCCCCATAGTCACACAAAATGAAATGACGTTGAAGCAGTCTTACGACTAGATGCTGTTGTCATCCAGCGGGCATACAGTATAATCAGGGTAAATTAAATTACTGCCCCTCCAAAACGACACTTGTGAAGTAGAACTCTCCATTGAAGGGACATTTTTTTTATAGACTAAATAAATAACACTTAATACAGTACCTTATATAAAAAAAAAAAACACTTAGAAATTATTCCTTTAGAATGTTTTCCTTAAAAGTTCATTGGATGTGTGTTATTTCACTGAATTAATTTCACTGTGTAATTTCACAAGTTAATAAATGGATGACCCACAAACCTGATGTCTGGCTTGTCGCTGGCGTGACCAGTATGAGTAAGTCAGCCCTGGGATAAATATATTAAGTAACATCATATTGAAACGCTAATACATAAGCATGGAAAATAACCATAGCGACAGAAGAGACAGAGATTTGAGAATGGGTCAATGGTAGGGAAAACCAGTAATTAAAAAGGAAGGTGAAACCATAAATAACCTCTAAAGGGAAAATTAGGTAAAGCACGTTATGCCCCCCGCAACAACTGTAGCAAACAACTAACATCCAATGGCAGTAGCACCAGCAAGTAACTGTAAATGTTGACGATAACAACTTCCAGCAGCCAAGGGATGAAACTCAGCAACCTGCTTCCAATTCAAACGAATATGTCTGTAATCCACTAAATCCACCATTAAAATGCCTAAGCAGCAACTGAACACAGCCTCAAGCTGATTCATGGTTGCTGGACACCACGCAACGATTGCATGTACCATGTTGGCAGATGGGCAAATGTCCAGGACCACATGAGCAAAGACTGTAACCAAACACATCATGCCCAACTTATGAATTTTGCATAAAAGTTCATCTTGTTGGAACATAGTAGGCCAGTAGATACTGACCCTTTAGCACATGCCACCTGCTTGCTAACATGCACGAAGGCTATGACATGTGGAAGTTGGCAACTTCAAAATCCTATTAAGACACCTGGTCTACCACATCGATCAGAGCCCTCAAAAGCTTCAGATTGATGGGTCTACACCAATCATCGACCACAGCCCACTCAAGTTACTAGCCCTTTGAAGCCCTCTATATCACAAACAATTTTGTGGGGTCAAATTGACCATGTAACTGCAAAAAATATGAAATCCAGGGTAGCTGGAGTCACTACCTTGGAGTTACCATGTCGATAGCAATCCAAGACAAAGACCCATAGGTACTGCTACCACATGTGCCACATCGTGGAATAGAACCCCAAGGTAGAATACATTTTTCTCCAGTCCCTCTATACCAGCCCCATAATATTCCAGACATTAGAAGGACAATATAAGCCAACGTGTCAAGCACTATGCGTAAGCGCACAAAACTTGTCCCAAATATAGTGAGACAATTCATTGTCCAATATTGGCTTCAAAACAATGAAAGACCAAGTGCCATTAAAAACCCTAACACCACGGATGAGGATACCTTGTGATTTTTATGGCCTACACCACTCCCAAATTGTCACATCAGAAAACAATGTACTGGTTATTCAATCGCTACCTCAATCAGGAAAAGGTCCAAAAGCAGTAGATTTGCCATAAGCACTAGACCTAGGATCAGCATGGCACTCCGCATCGAGGTAAACACCCCAAAACCAAGCAAACATGCATAACTCATCAGGGAAAAGCTACATAAGAGGGCTGGGGACTGGAGCAGGAGGCCAGATCCTCTCTATGTTCAATCCCAAATGACAACCAAACTGATAGACCATCTTTGATCTCTACAGAGAAATTAAGCTTCTGATGGGTCACAAATCACCCAGCGGTTGCCCTCTCTAGCAGAAAACCCATGCTAAGGGAATTATTCAACATTCAATATAAAATGACTAGAACCCAAGAGTGATCTGATGTATAGGCACCTTCTTGATCTGCTCCATGAAATGCTGCACTTAGTAGAGGCAAATGGCAACATCCTGCCACCATGCAGTATCAATCTCAATGCTCAAGTGATATAAACAAGACAAAGTTCCCTCGGACTTGTCATGTGCAATGAGAATGCCAAAACTACAGAAGTGCTCCTGAATTGAGACCGGCAAATGCTGCAACTTCCTAGACCCAAGATATGGAATTCATTCAAGTAGTGGCCAGTAGCAAGCAAAAGGCTGACTCGATATCTGCTTTTACAAGCCCTTTTCTGCCATTTACTTTGCCTTTACCATGCTACGTTATAGTCTTATCCCAGAAACACTATATGCACATAAAAGGACCTAAAAATTGCCACCTGAGGGCCTCATGTTTTGATGTCCACATACCGTGCCTGATGAAAATCTGACTCATACAGGTGCGTAACTTGGTGCATGTTGCAAGACATGTGACTCGGCATAGGGGCGTAATTAGGCCTTATGGGTGGTGTCAGGCCCAAGGCATTTAGGAATTTCCTTTAGACATATCAGAGAGGGAAGACTGCGGTAATATAGTGTATGATGTATTAGATTTTTGGAAGGTACTTAGGTTCATTACAGTTGGTTGATTTCCTGGTATTAGTTGGAGCTGAAAAGCCAGATGGTAGATGCCTCATGCTTGGATAGGCTCAGTTTGTAGTGATTGCGTTTTACATTTCTGGGGTTTTTGGTATGTCATAAAAGTACAGAACGAGCCCAGAAGGGAATTCCGGCAAGTAAGTATGTAAATGCTCCTCGCTAGTTCCTCTCAAACACATTCCCAAAAAAATCTACTTTATCTCACAACAATTCTGTATGGAAAGTTCCATGGAAGTGTGTATTGAAGAGGCTGCAGAATTTCTGGCATTTTTTTATTTCGCTGGTATTATAAATAACAGACGAAGTCACAGCAGCCAAAACCAGAGTCCTGCGGAGACTTGTTACGTCTTTCGCACATAACTGTGATACTATATGCATAGGTTATGCCTCCCAATTTTGTTAGGATTACATAAGAAATCTCTACTATATACTACAGTGTATAGCTAAAACTTAATTAAAGGTAAAACGCTCCCCCAAAAAGTAGGTGTGTATGGGTGTTAGGAATTCCCATGTGACCATAGGGTCACCATGTACGTGGGTAATACCAGCCCCTCTGAAGAACCCCAGGCTCTCTCCAGCTATTGATTCTCCTGAGATCTGCATGGTGAAATTGCGCTGTAATACAGGAGTAGTTTGTAGTAAGGTGCTATAGACAGACAAGAGTAGTTGGGGGCGTGATTTTCACCAATTAATGCATTTGGGATATGATAATTATGGGCAAACTCTCAAAGCATCAATAAACATTGCCACATGCATTTATTAAAGTTGGGTGGCCCAGACAGAGCTTCTGAAAAAGCTTTCTCCCCGCAAAGGGACAAATATTACCATTATCACTTTGCTTCCGGGTTCGAACCCAGTGCATGTACTGCACATGTGTGGCTGTCAGCTGATGCATCAGTAGGGGCCACTAGAGAGGGATCTGGAGGAACCTTTTTCAAAAACAGAGGCATAAAAGTATAATATACAGTAGGCTAATTTGGGCTACTGCCATCTGAAGGTGGTGAAAGCTGCTGAGGCCAAGTTTGGTAATTCTGTTTAGAGGACTATGGGAGCTGCTTTTGCAGCCAGACCACCGCAGATATCTGCTGCCGTTTCACTTTGTTACATCCAGGAGATACTTAACTTACTTAACTTTTTATGGGAATTTCCCGCAAAATAACTTTGGTAAATATGCCCCCCTTTGTGGGTATGAATTCACTGTGCATCCACACACTGGGGCAGATGTATTAAGCCTGGAGAAGTTATAAAGCTGTGATAAGAGCAAGGTGATAACGCTCCAGCCAATCAGCTCCTAACTGTGCATTTACATATTGGAGCTGATTGGCTGGTGCGTTGTCACCTTGTACTTATCACTGCTTTATCACTTCTTTAATATCAGCCAATCAGCTCCAAAATGCAAATTTACAGTTAGTAGCTGATTGGCATTTGCGTTATCACCTTGCTTTATTACTTCTCCAATACCTACTTCTCAGCCCTTCATACACTTAGATTTTGTTTACTAAAAATAATAATTCTTACTTCCTGGCTAGACTGCAGTCCAGGTGCTCAGACGTCTGATGCAGAACACTGTTCAGGCTTCACTGCTACCCAGGTGCAAATAAAGAATTTAAAATATTAGGTTTCAGAACAATACAAAACAAAAATATTGTCACAATAAGCCAGAAACACTTTTTGCAATGATTTGTATGAGTAAGGTCCATAAATTATACACTTGCTTAGAGGCACTGTAAAATGTCTACATAAACACTTAAAATATAAATAATTGAAAAAAAAATTATAGAAAGCTTTAAAATGTCTTCTTCATATTGTTACTAACCTAAGAACTGAGAATATTTTTGTAAAGCGATCCTCGGGATCCCTCTAATGTCCCCTCACTGGCACATTCACCGGCCAACGGCAACAAATGCAGGGCCGAATTAAGCCTCGGGGGTGCCCGGGGCACTTAAGACAGGGGGGGCCCCGGTTGAAGGTGGGGGATGTATATTAGATTGTGCATAACTCCCAACATGTCCAATTTCAGGAGGGACAAAATGGACTTCCGTATTAATATATGATGTCACCTGTGTTGAACCATTTAATTGATAAGAAAGGTGTTTCAATACAAGTGCTTGCAATCTCAAATTAAGAAGGAATTCCAGGTAGAAAGCATTTTGTCGCTCCTGGAATGGTTCATGGTGGGAGGTATAGATTGTGTATATTAAATTTAAACCAATGGTGTATATTAGTTTTACAGTAATAGTTTAATAATGCCTGGGTACTCTTTATACAGTAGCTCCACTTAATTGAAACACAACTATTTTATAAAATGTTCTTGTAGTGGAACAAAGACAACTTAAACAACCCTAATATACACCTAGAAAAATAAAATCATTTATCTTGTCACATGCAAGAATAGCAGCAGCCTCTGTACTACTTACACACTGGAACAGGACTCAGGAGGTCTCTGTGTGTGTCTATCTCTAGACTCAAATGGTTTTGTTGCATAAAAGTTTACACAGGACTCAGACACCCAGGCACTGAGGAGGAGAAGCTGAGATCCCTGTGTCTCTCCACCCTCCTATCTCTCCTCTGGTCAGAAAGCTCTGTCGGTAGCTTATGAAACATGATGTTCCTGTGTCTCTGCCTGCACTACATACTGTCCTGCTCGAATTCTGGCTCTCACATTAAGCGGGAAAGCTAGTGATATCATTGTGCTTTGCCCGGGGGTCCCTGACAAAGGGGGGCCCGGGGTACAGTATGCCCTGCATCCCCCTTAGTCTGGCTATGCACAAATGTACAGTAAGCCCACAGATGCCCAGAGATGCTTTCACTCTGCTGCCAGGTCTTGACAGGGACAGGCTCTTATCGTAGCCCGATTCCTGGCAAGAATTTATTGGTAGGGATGACCATTGACCACCAATGTTTGCAAACCATCGATGGTTGACAGCTGATGTCAGATAGTTTTGACATCAATGGTGTAAACCCAATAGTTACACCATTGATGGTACAGAGCCCCACTCAGCAATATATATATATTTTTTTATTAATGCGTGACACAAAGCCTAGCTCTGCCCCTGACACACCCATGAATCTCCCGGTTCTGATTGGCCAGCAGCCCAGCACGTCCTAGAGCAGGAATGACCATCGGTGGGTATAACCATCCATGCTTTCCCTGTGATCGGGTATTTACCATCGATGCTAGCTGTAGATTGTACCATCGATGGTTGACTCACCAATGACCATCCCTACTTATTGGTAAATTCCTGTGAAAATATTTCATAGTGCGAATTTAGGCAAAAATATATATCACATGCTCATTAAAAATGTGGATTGTGATAAATATGCCCCTGAGTGGGCATCCATGCAACACACAAACACAATCACACACATAGAAGACAACTTATACCTGTTTCCAGTTTAAGAACAATGTACAATATCACTAACAGAGAATAAAGTAAAGAAATTGATGTTTTCTATTGATTGTGTATCTTAGTGAAGTGCAATTAAATCCTCCTCCAAATAACTCCGTCTCACAGGCAAAGCTCTATCCCTGCTTTCACCTTGGGACATATTGTTCTTTAACACCAAACCTCAGGGACAGACGGTGTCACCGGAGGGTGTAACAGCAGGATGCCGAGAACCTGATGAAATAGTTTTCATTTAATTAAGGTATGGCCCATGGCCTCTGCTGGTATGCCATATGTCTGTAAAAATGTTAATCCCTTCAGCTCAAATACCTTTTCTCATTGTCGCTGCTTAAAACACAGGGTTTGGTAAGTCTACGCTATCACACTTAGAAAAGAACAGAAAGAGCTGTTGGTGTTTTCACATGTATTATACATAATAATTAAAACCTAAGCGGCTGGGCTTAATTACACCTTGTGGAAACCATAGATATTTTATTTTTCAAGGAATCAGGGCACACAAAATAAAAGCGGAGTTCAACAACTACAGAACCAAAGTGGAACAAGTGAATAATTAATCACTGAGATAATTAAGATGGCAAACAAAACAATTGTTAGAATATGACTGAAGGCTCATTTCTCAAATCAATTGAAGCTTAAATATAGAACTCAGAGCCTCGCTGAAGGATCCGCGGTAGCAGCTTCCACTAATTGTGTCAATTATTGTGGTTGACGTGAATGGTAGTTAGTTAGTTACATGACATTTCTACACCGAAAAGAACATCCTGAAGTATACGTACTTGTTAGCAGGCTGTCTACTAATTAGACGCAACAACACATTATCTCTTTAGCCTATATCGCCCGTAACCTCTTGCTCCTAAATTGTTTCTATTTTTACTGTTCAGACCCAGGGGGAGATGTCTCAAAGCTTGGAGAGAGAGAAAGTGGAGGGCTGCGATTGAAAACGACAGTAGCTGATTGGCTGGTACTTTATCTCTGTTCACTTTATTATACCCCTTTCACATCGCACAAATAACCCGGTACCGACACGGCATATTGCCGTGTCGAACCGGGTCAGTGTGCGATGTGAAAGCACACTGACGGAATTAGCGGGTCGCCTGACCCGGTAAATCAACCCGGTAAAAAAGAAGGGTTTTACCCGGGTTGATTACCGGGTCAGGTGCGGTGTGAATGGGAGCCGTGTCGATGCGACACGGTTTCCATTCACAAGATAGGGAGAGGCGGCGCTGGAGATGAGCTCATCCCCCGGCGGCGCCTCCACCCCCGCCCCTGCTGCTGCTGCGCCCCCCCCCCGCTGCTATGGCAACCGACCCGGTATATTGCCGGGTCGGAAAGCCAACAGAGGGGAGCAAATGCCGGATCCCACCCGGTAAGGACACGTTTGTCTTACCGGGTAGGATCCGGCATTTGCAGTCTGAAAGCAGCATTAGTCTCCAAGCTTTGATAAATGCCCACCTTGCAACCTAGAATCCCATTTGAATATAGCACCTAACTACTACAGTACTTTAATTAAAGTTAGATTCCCCTATAAATAGACTTAAAGGGGTCTATGTACTAAGCTGTGGAGAGAGATAGATAAAGTACCAGCCAATCAGCTCCTAAGTACCATGTTACGGGCTATGGCCCTGATTTATCAAGCCTTGGAGAGTGATAAATTGCACGCAGATAAAGGATATGCGGTTAGCATATCGATCGTTGGGGTCCTGGCGGTTACAATACAGATGCCGGGATCCCGATGGGGGCACCATACCGCCGCCGGTATACCGGCGTTGCAGGTAATTCCTTCTCTATGGGTGTACACGACACCCATAGAGGGAGAATAGAACCTGCATCACGCCACCGAGCCCGCACCGACCCCACAAGGGGCTTAGTAGTGCTCGAGATGCTGATGTCGGTATACTGACATTTGGCATCCCGTGCAGCAGTAAATCATACCGAACCTAGATAAAGTACCAGCCAATCAGCTCCTGACTGCCATGTTACAGGCTGTGTTTGAAAAATGACAGCTAGGAGCTAGTTGGTTGGCACTTTGGGGGACATGTACTATTCAGTGATAAAAGTGGAGAAGTGAGCCAGTGGAGACGTTGCCATGGAAACCAATCAGCTGCTCTGTATAAATTTATAGTATGCAAATTCTACATGTTACGTCAATGCTGATTGGTTGCCATGAGCAACTTCTCCACTGGCTCACTTCTCCACTTTTATCACTGCTTAGTACATGTCCTCCTTTATCTCTCTCCACTTTAGCTCTTTCCAGGGCTAAGTACATCTCTCTATACTGTATATATGATAAGCACCAGAATTTTGAAGTGTACAACAGAAAAGTGATGCTTAATCATTTTAATTGCAATAAATAAAGAATAATGAATTTGTTTTATGTTCATGTGCAAAATTTTGAAATAGGATATCATATGCAGATCTGTAATCTTCACATAGAAAAATGAATGGGGAGGGGGGGGGAGGTTGAGTATCGTGCAGTTTCCCAGATATTCTAGGAGAGTAGGGAGCATACAGTACCACTATATGGTTGCACATCATGAAACGTGTTACTTGTTAAGTTATCAAACCTGATCTTGTTAGAGCATTACCTGTATCATCCCCCTGTTTCAATAGAACTCAGTGGGGGTAATTCAAATGTTTGAAAAGTCGGTTGGGGTCTGTTTTTTCCTGTGTATTAGACTGGAAAAAAACAGACACCCAACTGACTTTTCAAACAATTGAATACCCCCCAATATGTTTGCTGGTACTTGGTTTTCTCCATGGCAATCTTAAGTAGGGAACTGGAAGATTTGCCTTGAAGGAGTGTTGGAGAACTCTTCCAGTAGGCTCCTGGACTTCATAAGAGAATAGGCAGCAGGGTTATTAAAACTGATGTTAAGCTTAAGTTACCAACAGTGGTGGAATCTTGATTCCATGTATTGGAGCTAGGAATTAATATCAACATCATAAATAACGTTTTCTGCATGAAGAGAGATTTGTAAAGGGTGTCATTGTCATGATTTAGTCATGTTGGCTCCTAATGAATTATCAGACTGCATTATTGTGTTCCTAAGGGGAAGATGCATCAAGCCTTGGAGAGAGATAAAGCAACCAATTATCTTCTGTCATTTATCTAGTCCAGTTTTTGAAATGACATTTAGTTGCTGATTGGTTGCTTTGGGCAAATAATCCACTTTACCTCTCTCCAAGCTTGATACATCCCACCCTATATGATGTCAAAGTGTGATGATTGAGGCATTGGTAGTGTAAAATACATGATAACGGTTTGGAGTCTGTGTAAGCATGCACTATCATACAAAGCTAAGAGACTTTAGGTTTTTTTTACTAAGCTTTGGAGAGAGATAAAGTGGACGGAGCCAACCAGCTCCTGTAATTTTTCCATCACAGCCTGTAGCTTGGCAGTTAGGAGCTGATTGGCTCATATTTTATCTCTGTCCACTTGGTCTCTCTCTAAAGCTTAGTGCATAAATCCCTAAGACAGTGTAATTTGTGTAATTGGAAAAATAAAATTATAATATAGGTTAAAAGAAATGTCCCAACATTAGGCAAAAATTTCCGAGTAAAAAGATGAGAAAATACAAGCTGTTGCAGTAAAACTATAAACTGGCGAAGCCGGGCAATTTCTCTCTAACGTTGTCTGGAGTGAGAGCTGAGAATGTCTTCAGGGAATGTCGTTTTCTTGTCAACAATAAGAATGTCGATAAACATTATATGCGCTATGGAAGGCAGGCGCCAGGATGTCGGCAAGCGGGAAATGCCACTCACAGAGATTTACACCCAGTAGCGGATCTTGCCACAGGCAAGCAGGACTTTTGCCCGGGGCGCCGCCTTCCGGAGGGCGCCGCACCATGGCAAGATCCGCTGCTGCTGTGCCCCCCGCTGTCCACTCTGTCCCGCTGCCCGCTGTGAAGGGAAACTAGATGCTATGCGCAGGGCCGGCTCTTGGGCGCTGTGCGCCCCGGGCGACAATAGGGGGCGTGGCTACATACAGGGGGCGTGTTCATTTACACCCCCTGTACAGACCGAAATGATGTGCGGTGCGCGATGACGTCATCGCGCACAGCAAAGGTCCTCTCCACGAAGGGAAACTAGAAGCGTACGCGTCTAGTTTCTCTTCACAGCGTCAGCGGGGGGCACAGCAGCAGCGGATCTTGCCCTGGTGCGGCGCCCTCCGGATGGTGCCCTGCGCCCTCCGGAAGGCGGCACCCGGGCAAAAGTCTTGCTTGCCCGTGGCAAGATCCGCTACTGGCTACGCGTCTAGTTTCGCTTCGTGGAGAGGACCTTTACTGTGCGGTGCGCGATGACGTCATCGCGCCCCGCACATCATTTCAGCGGCGCTACTACTGTACAGGGGGTGTAACTGACCATGCCCCCTGTATGAAGCCACGCCCCTATTGCCACCCGGGGCGCAAAAAGCCCCTGAACCGGCCCTGTTTACACCCGCCAGCAGCACAACTGAAAACATGATGAACTACCATAATGCTTACAGCTGTAGTGTTGAGGGATGTAACATGCTTTAACCAGCCTTTCACACTTCCTCATGGTGCCCTTTCCTTCTGGGGTACCTAGAATGTTTGTGGACATGCCGACGTGTCGATGAACCAAATGTATCCCGTCTTCAGTTAGGAAGTGTGTGGAATCCGTAGCAAATCAAATCATTATATTGTTCACAGTACTACTACAAAGTATTTTAGGGAACAGTTTTATTGGTTATGTTGTAAGAGAATAAATTAGAGAGAAAATGAGAGAGAGAGAGAGAGAGAGAGAGAGAAGGCATACCTCCCAACATGGGGGGTCATTCCGAGTTGTTCGCTAGCAGAAAATGTTCGCTAGCAGCGATGATGCAAAAAAACAGCACTTCTGCGCATGCTAAAAGCCAATCCTGGGAATCCCGGGATTGGCCATTTTTCAATCCCGATACCCAGGATTGAAAAAATGGCCCGGGATTACCTTCCCTAGTTAGTACATTTAAAAATGCATTAAAATCCCCGAAAATGGGTTGTTTACAGTATTTTTCCTTTAGTACATACCAGCCAGAGAGAGAACAGGATGTACTAAAAGGAAAATGTGGTAATGTGGTAAATGGGGTAATGCTAGCTTTTGCTGGCGTTACCCCATAGAGTCCTATGAGCTTCTCTCCGCTGCGCTGGTGGGAGGGGTCCAATTGGATGCCCCGCGGCCGCTCCGTCACTCTGTGCCATAAACCTGGAAGTCCAGGGTCTGCCGGAGATAGCGAAGCACAGCTCTTATTGAAAGAGCTGTCCATTGCAATGCTAATATGTAATTGCATATGCAATTAGCATCGCGGCGATTGGCAGCAATGGCCATTAGTACATCCCACCCAGAAAGAGTGAAGAAAATATGAGAAAGAGAGAGAGAGAGAGAGAGAGAGAGAGAGAAGGAAAAGTGAAAGAGAAAGAAATATAATGGCGGAAATAGACAGAAAAAATAGGAAATTAGAGGTGGAGAGAAAGATTTGAGAAAATTAATGAGCGAATGAGAGGGAAATAATGAGAGAAAAAAGAGAAGAAAGAGAGAGAGAGAGAGAGAAAGTATTCCATAAACTTGTAACATAATGTAATATTTCCAATTATCCAGCTTAGTGGTCCTCGTCATTAGTGCAGATAATCGGAGATCCACTATTGTGATTCATTATTATAAATTAGGACAGTTCAGAATCTGTATTTTTAAGCACAGTTGAAGTACGTTACCCCATCAAGAACACGGATTTACTGTAAGGCTAATTGAGGGCAGATTGATGCTTTAAATATACTTATGACACAGGACTGTACATACCCAATGATTTGCAATTAGGGGGAATGGAAATATGAAACACCAGTAAGCTCATTTACTGGATTTGCAAACGTATGACTAATTTCATTCTGCTAACTGGAACTTTAGTAAAACATACAGAGGCAGGTGGAAAATGCAGTCTGTTCACAGGGAACCTGAAAATGCTTACACAACTGAAAGACAAGGGTAAAGAGCAGAAACCGAATTACTGTAAGAAATTGCATCCTGGAACAGAGTGCCCCCAAAGGGGTCTGGGACTCAGGGTCGATAGCACAAAGGTCGACACACTTTAGGTCGACGCCAGTTTGTCGACACACCTTAGGTCGACATGGTCAAAAGGTCGACATGGTCAAAAGGTCGACAGGAACAAGGTCGACATGGAAAAAGGTCGTTTTCTTCGTAGAGTGACCGGGAACCCGAATTAGTGCACCGCGTCCCCACGCATGGCTCGCTTCGCTCCCCATGCTTCGGGCATGGTGCCTTCGCTTCGCTCGGCACACTTTACCGTTCCAATCGTAGTCCACGTGGATCGTTAAGTATGAAAAGGTTCAAAAAAAGAAAAAAAATCATGAAAAACTCATGTTGACCTTTTTCCATGTCGACCTTGTTCCTGTCGACCTTTTGGCCATGTCGACCTTTTGTCCATGTCGACCTAAGGTGTGTCGACCAATTGGCGTTGACCTAAAGTGTGTCGACCTTTGTGCTGTCGACCTGGAGTCCGGATACCCCCCAAAGTGGGGACCCACGCAAACTACCAAATGTTCTGCATTTCAAATCAATAATGGTATTTTCCAAAGTTGGGGAGCGATAAAGTGGAGTGAGATAAAGTACTAACCAATTAGCAGTGCCGTAACTAGGCATTTTAGCGCTGTGTGCAAGAACTGACATTGGCGCCCCCCCCCCCCGTACAAGATAGGCGCAGTGCGCGCCGTAGGCGCGTGAAAAATATATAGGGGCGTGGCTTCACGGGAAGGGGCGTGGCAACAAAATAATAGCAATTCATACTACGGTGCACAGTAGTCTCCATTATTCAAATTACGCTGCACAGTAGCGCCACTACACCAGGTAGAGCCCCTTTTATACATTACAGCAGACAGCATCCCCCTTTTTACACATTGCGGCAGCCAGGACCCCTTTTTACACATTGCGGCAGCCAGTCCCCCTTTTTACACATTGCGGCAGCCAGTCCCCCTTTTTACACATTGCGGCAGCCTGGACCCCTTTTTACACATTACGGCAGCCAGTCCCCCTTTTTACACATTGCGGCAGCCAGGACCCCTTTTTACACATTACGGCAGCCAGTCCCCCTTTTTACACATTGCGGCAGCCAGGACCACTTTTTACACATTGCGGCAGACGGGACCCCTTTTTACACATTGCGGCAGACGGGACCCCTTTTTACGCATTGCGGCAGATGGGACCCCTTTTTACGCATTGCGGCAGATGGGACCCCTTTTTACACATTGCAGCAGATGGGACCCCTTTTTACACATTGCGGCAGATGGGACCCCTTTTTACACATTGCGGCAGATGGGACCCCTTTTTACACATTGCAGCAGATGGGACCCCTTTTTACACATTGCGGCAGCCGGACCCCCTTTATACACATTGCGGCAGATGGGACCCCTTTTTACACATTGCAGCAGATGGGACCCCTTTTTACACATTGCAGCAGATGGGACCCCTTTTTACACATTGCAGGAGAGAGAGAGAGAGAGAGAGAGAGAGAGAGAGAGAGGGAGGGAGGGAGGGAGGGAGGGACATACTTACCTTCTCCCCGCTGACAGGCTCCTCATGCAGCTCCCTCTCGGTGCAGTCGTGTGAAGTCAGTTGAGAGGGAGGAGGAGGGAGGGGGAGCAGAGAGCCGCAGCAGCGCTATTTGATTGGTAGTAAGCGCTGCTGCAGCATCCCCCTCTCCTTCTGTATTGGCTGCCTGGCGCTGCTAAGGATGCTGGGATGCATCCATAGCAGCGCCAGGCAGCCAATACAGAAGGAGAGGGGGATGCTGCAGCAGCGCTTACTACCAATCAAATAGCGCTGCTGCGGCTCTCTGCTCCCCCTCCCTCCTCCTCCGCTGCCCGGCGCTCCTGTCTTCTCTCCTCCAGCGCGGCGCACGGCGCACACAGAGGCGGCATGTAATGAGTCAATTTGACTCATTACATGCCGCTGGCCGTTGCGCCCCCAGGGCAACTGCGCTGTGTGCCAAGCCCCCTTGGCACACACGTAGTTACGGCCCTGCCAATTAGCTTCTAACTGCTATGTTACAGGCTGTGTTTGAAAACTGTAAGTTGTAGCTGAGTGGTTGGTGTTTTACCTCTCTCCACTTTATGTCTCTCGCTTTGATTTATATCCCCCCCTTTTTTTTTCCACAGTGGCAGTTATTATTGTAAATATAAGTTTTGAACGGCTTTTCTTACCTGTTATCTCCAAAAACGTGATGTATCAAGGCAGAGGCGTCACCAGGTGTGGTGACACCTGGTGCACACTCTGCATTACTACACCCCTCCACTCACCCCGCCGGAGCCGCGGCCGCCCGAAATGGGGGCATGGTCTAATTTAAAGGGGCATGGCCTCACGGATCTCCACCTCTTCACTCCGGGGGCGTGTCCAGCTTCCCCGGAGATGCTGGCTGCCCCCGGAGACTCTGCAGCGAGCAGTGCCGGCTCCTTATCTGTGACAGGAGCCGAGTGCTGCAGAGGATTATTACACTGCAGCACTGGGCTCCTGCCACTGCAGAAGAGCCGGCACTTTGGTGTCACCTCTTCCAAGGGTGACACCTGGGTGCGGGCTGCACCCCCCACACCCGCCTCCTGACGCCACTGTATCAAGGTCATTTTGTACTAAAACCTCAGAAGAATTTCAGTCTTTTGAAGTTCTACCACATCTGTACACATCCCCATATGTAAGAACAGAGATCCCAACATATTTCTCCCACGGCACATCAGTCCCCATAGAATTGTATGGGGCTGCGATGTGTGTGCCGCAACCTCCAGAAAACAAAACTTTCCGAAGCTTGTCCAACTGCTAATGTGAACAATGTATGGTGTTAGCTATTGCAGCCTAATGGCTACAATTCCACAAAGTGTTCCGCATGGGCATTACATTACTTTGGTCATGATCCTGGAAGTGATGACGTCACCGGGACAACTGATTATCATGGAATTCTACAGGCAAGAAGATAATCAGGTAAGTAGGCAATGATGTCCTTTGTAAATGCGATCATTTATACATCTTGCCCTCAGTGTCGGACTGGGGCATGAAGGGCCCACTGGGGGAATGCAGTGGTAGGGGCCCATGTTTAGAGGTATGGCAGTCTCCAAAAGGGGTGTGGCCAGCCACCACATAGGTTTGGCTAACCATTAGAGTGCACGGTCTTGGCCCCTTGATAAATATATATAGCAAATACTGCTAGTCTATGCATGATAAAGTACCAGATATATCACTGCATTGCCCAATACCATAGTCCTGTGCACCGTAAGGTAACATATGTATAATGTATAATTCAAGTGCACAGTCTGGAATCTGATCCCTAGAGGGGCAGGTGGACCCCCCCTCCCCAGGCAGTGGGGCCCACCGGGGGTTTCCCCTGTGGGCCAGTCCAATCCTGCTTGCCCTGGTGTCTTTGTTGCAATGCCTTATCCTGGCATCTACTGATATCTATATTACTGGTAGCCAGAGATGGACTGGGTATACAGGGGAAAACCCCAGTGGGCTCTACTACCTGAGGGCCCCACCTCCTCTTCTAGATGTCTGGTTACAGACTGTGCACTCAAATTATACATTGTTACTCTTTTAGAGAGGGTCCGTTATCTGGTAAAGCTGGACCACCGATGAACATGGGTGCTTGGTTCGTAGAAACTACACCAAGATGCGCCTAATGATTAGTCAAGCCTCTATGCTGGCTGGCCACACCCTCTCTGATGGATGACCACACCCCTTAAGCATGGGTCCCTGCCACTGCATTACCCCAGTGAAGCCCTTCATTCCCCAGTCCGACTGCGCTGATAGTAACTGGTATTTATTAGGGATGAGCGGGTTCGGTTCCTCGGAATCCGAACCCGCCCGAACTTCATGTTTTTTTACACGGGGCCGAGCGACTCGGATCTTCCCGCCTTGCTCGGTTAACCCGAGCGCGCCCGAACGTCATCATCCCGCTGTCGGATTCTCGCGAGGCTCGGATTCTATCGCGAGACTCGGATTCTATATAAGGAGCCGCGCGTCGCCGCCATTTTCACACGTGCATTGAGATTCATAGGGAGAGGACGTGGCTGGCGTCCTCTCCGTTTATAGAGAAGAGAGTGAGACAGTAGAGAGAGACACAGTAGTAATTTTGGGGAGCATTAGGAGGAGTACTAGTTACTTGCTGAAGTGATAGATAGTGTGACTGTATATTATCTGACTTGTGGGGGAGACACTGACAGTGGGGAGCAGTTAGAGTCTGAGAGCAGGACTCAGGAGTACATATAACGTACAGTGCACACTTTTGCTGCCAGAGTGCCACACTGCCATTGTGACCACACTGACCACCAGTATAATATATATTGTGATTGTCTGCTTAGGAGTACTACTTGCAAGTTGCTGATAGTGTGACCAGTGACCTGACCACCAGTCACCACCAGTTTAATATATATATATATATATATATATATATATATAATTGTATATAATATATATATAATATTGTATACCACCTACCCGTGGTTTTTTTTTTTTCTTTCTTCTTTATACATACTACTATAGTAGCTTACTGTAGCAGTCTGCGGTGCTGCTGAGCTGACTGTGTCCAGCAGGTCCGTCATCAGTCATTACATAATAAATATATATACCTGTCCGGCTGCAGTACTAGTGATATTATATATATATATATATATATATATATTGATTTCATCTCATTATCATCCAGTCTATATTAGCAGCAGACACAGTACGGTAGTCCACGGCTGTAGCTACCTCTGTGTCGGCAGTCGCTCGTCCATCCATAATTGTATACCACCTACCCGTGTTTTTTTTTTTTCTTTCTTCTTTATACATACTACTATAGTAGCTTACTGTAGCAGTCTGCGGTGCTGCTGAGCTGACAGTGTCCAGCAGGTCCGTCATCAGTCATTACATAATAAATATATATACCTGTCCGGCTGCAGTACTAGTGATATTATATATATATATATATATATATATATATATATTAATTTCATCTCCTTATCATCCAGTCTATATTAGCAACAGACACAGTACGGTAGTCCACGGCTGTAGCTAGCTCTGTGTCGGCAGTCGCTCGTCCATCCATAATTGTATACCACCTACCCGTGGTTTTTTTTCTTTCTTTCTTCTTTATACATACTACTATAGTAGCTTACTGTAGCAGTCTGCGGTGCTGCTGAGCTGACAGTGTCCAGCAGGTCCGTCATCAGTCATTACATAATAAATATATATACATGTCCGGATGCAGTACTAGTGTGATATAATATATATTGATTTCATCTCATTATCATCCAGTCTATATTAGCAGCAGACACAGTACGGTAGTCCACGGCTGTAGCTACCTCTGTGTCGGCAGTCGCTCGTCCATCCATAATTGTATACCACCTACCCGTGGTTTTTTTTTTTCTTTCTTCTTTATACATACTACTATAGTAGCTTACTGTAGCAGTCTGCGGTGCTGCTGAGCTGACAGTGTCCAGCAGGTCCGTCATCAGTCATTACATAATAAATATATATACCTGTCCGGCTGCAGTACTAGTGATATTATATATATATATATTGATTTCATCTCATTATCATCCAGTCTATATTAGCAGCAGACACAGTACGGTAGTCCACGGCTGTAGCTACCTCTGTGTCGGCAGTCGCTCGTCCATCCATAATTGTATACCACCTACCCGTGGTTTTTTTTTTTCTTTCTTCTTTATACATACTACTATAGTAGCTTACTGTAGCAGTCTGCGGTGCTGCTGAGCTGACAGTGTCCAGCAGGTCCGTCATCAGTCATTACATAATAAATATATCTACCTGTCCGGCTGCAGGACTAGTGTGATATAATATATATTGATTTCATCTCATTATCATCCAGTCTATATTAGCAGCAGACACAGTACGGTAGTCCACGGCTGTAGCTACCTCTGTGTCGGCAGTCGCTCGTCCATCCATAATTGTATACCACCTACCCGTGTTTTTTTTTTCTTTCTTCTTTATACATACTACTATAGTAGCTTACTGTAGCAGTCTGCGGTGCTGCTGAGCTGACAGTGTCCAGCAGGTCCGTCATCAGTCATTACATAATAAATATATATACCTGTCCGGCTGCAGTACTAGTGATATTATATATATATATATTGATTTCATCTCATTATCATCCAGTCTATATTAGCAGCAGACACAGTACGGTAGTCCACGGCTGTAGCTACCTCTGTGTCGGCAGTAGCTCGTCCATCCATAAGTATACTAGTATCCATCCATCTCCATTGTTTACCTGAGGTGCCTTTTAGTTGTGCCTATTAAAATATGGAGAACAAAAATGTTGAGGTTCCAAAATTAGGGAAAGATCAAGATCCACTTCCACCTCGTGCTGAAGCTGCTGCCACTAGTCATGGCCGAGACGATGAAATGCCAGCAACGTCGTCTGCCAAGGCCGATGCCCAATGTCATAGTACAGAGCATGTCAAATCCAAAACACCAAATATCAGTAAAAAAAGGACTCCAAAATCTAAAATAAAATTGTCGGAGGAGAAGCGTAAACTTGCCAATATGCCATTTACCACACGGAGTGGCAAGGAACGGCTGAGGCCCTGGCCTATGTTCATGGCTAGTGGTTCAGCTTCACATGAGGATGGAAGCACTCAGCCTCTCGCTAGAAAAATGAAAAGACTCAAGCTGGCAAAAGCACAGCAAAGAACTGTGCGTTCTTCGAAATCCCAAATCCACAAGGAGAGTCCAATTGTGTCGGTTGCGATGCCTGACCTTCCCAACACTGGACGTGAAGAGCATGCGCCTTCCACCATTTGCACGCCCCCTGCAAGTGCTGGAAGGAGCACCCGCAGTCCAGTTCCTGATAGTCAGATTGAAGATGTCAGTGTTGAAGTACACCAGGATGAGGAGGATATGGGTGTTGCTGGCGCTGGGGAGGAAATTGACAAGGAGGATTCTGATGGTGAGGTGGTTTGTTTAAGTCAGGCACCCGGGGAGACACCTGTTGTCCATGGGAGGAATAGGGCCGTTGACATGCCTGGTGAAAATACCAAAAAAATCAGCTCTTCGGTGTGGAAGTATTTCAACAGAAATGCGGACAACATTTGTCAAGCCGTGTGTTGCCTTTGTCAAGCTGTAATAAGTAGGGGTAAGGACGTTAACCACCTCGGAACATCCTCCCTTATACGTCACCTGCAGCGCATTCATAATAAGTCAGTGACAAGTTCAAAAACTTTGGGCGACAGCGGAAGCAGTCCACTGACCAGTAAATCCCTTCCTCTTGTAACCAAGCTCACGCAAACCACCCCACCAACTCCCTCAGTGTCAATTTCCTCCTTCCCCAGGAATGCCAATAGTCCTGCATGCCATGTCACTGGCAATTCTGACGAGTCCTCTCCTGCCTGGGATTCCTCCGATGCATCCTTGCGTGTAACGCCTACTGCTGCTGGCGCTGCTGTTGTTGCTGCTGGGAGTCGATGGTCATCCCAGAGGGGAAGTCGTAAGCCCACTTTTACTACTTCCACCAAGCAAATGACTGTCCAACAGTCCTTTGCGAGGAAGATGAAATATCACAGCAGTCATCCTGTTGCAAAGCGGATAACTGAGGCCTTGACAACTATGTTGGTGTTAGACGTGCGTCCGGTATCCGCCGTTAGTTCACAGGGAACTAGACAATTTCTTGAGGCAGTGTGCCCCCGTTACCAAATACCATCTAGGTTCCACTTCTCTAGGCAGGCGATACCGAGAATGTACACGGACGTGCAGAGCCGGCCATAGGCATAGGCAAACTAGGCAATTGCCTAGGGCATTTGAAATGCCTAGGGGCATCAGCAGCTTCTGCTGATTAAAATGATATGCGGCATGCCTATATTCTATGTGTAGCATTTCATATGCAGATACAGCCACAGTCTCACACAGTATATAAGCATGCTGCATATCAGTTTAATCAGCAGAAGCTGCTTGTGTATCCTAGCCACATAGCAATGCAAATAAGATGCATTTTCATAAAAAAAGGTGCCTGACGTTAGTATTGAGGCAAGATTTATGAGGACACATCTGTATCCAAGCAGAGGCAGAGGTCACAGTGTTAGTGGCAGTGTGAGTGCTGTGTGCATGTGAGTGGGTTGGTTGTGCAGTAGTGTTCGGAATATGTGTAAGGAGCATTATGTGTATCATGTAAAAATGCATTAATAATGTGCAACATATGTGTAAAGGGGCACTATGTGTGTCATTATGTGTATAAGGGCATTAATAATGTGCGGCATATGTGTAACAGGGTACTACTGTATGTGTGTCATTATGTGTATAGGGGCACTAATAATGTGCAGCAAATATGTAGGGGTCACTATGTGTGTCATTATGTGTATAAGGGCATTAATAATGTGTGGCATATGTGTAAGGGACATTATGTGTAAAAGGGCATTAACAAAGGTTGTCATAATGTGTAAGGTGCATTATGTTTATAAGGGCATTAATAATGTGTCTCATAAGTGTAAGGGGCATTACTGTGTGCAATTGTGTATACATGCATTACTAATATGTGGCATTATGTGTATAAGGTGCTCTATTATGTGGCGTTGCGTATAGAAAGGGCACTACTGTGTCGTCTAATGTGAATAAAGAGCAATAAGGTGTGGTGTAATGTGAATGAGGAGCAATTCAGTGTGATGTAATGTGAATAAAGGGCTCTACTGTGAGGAGTAACGTTTATAAGGAAAAGTGATACTACTGTGGGATGTAATATGAATTATGAACACTATCACATGATCAAATGTGAATAAAGTTGCAGTAATGTGTGGCATAATTGGAAGTGGGGTTACTATTGTGTGGCCATGCCCCTTGCCAGCAAAAACACACCCCTTTTTGGGCTGTGCGCCAAATGTGCGAACTGTTCCTATTTAAAATATAGGGGGTACAAAGTACAAACACCAAAATAATGACTGCTTTTGGTGAGGGGTGATGGTGCTGGGAAAGAGGTGCAAGGTCAGAGGCGGAACTAGCGGTGGTGCTAGGGGGCACCAGCCAAAATCTTGCCTAGGGCATCATATTGGCAAGGGCCGGCTCTGCGGACGTCAGAAAAAGACTCACCAGTGTCCTAAAAAATGCAGTTGTACCCAATGTCCACTTAACCACGGACATGTGGACAAGTGGAGCAGGGCAGGGTCAGGACTATATGACTGTGACAGCCCACTGGGTAGATGTATGGACTCCCGCCGCAAGAACAGCAGCGGCGGCACCAGTAGCAGCATCTCGCAAACGCCAACTCTTTCCTAGGCAGGCTACGCTTTGTATCACCGGTTTCCAGAATACGCACACAGCTGAAAACCTCTTACGGCAACTGAGGAAGATCATCGCGGAATGGCTTACCCCAATTGGACTCTCCTGTGGATTTGTGGCATCGGACAACGCCAGCAATATTGTGTGTGCATTAAATATGGGCAAATTCCAGCACGTCCCATGTTTTGCACATACCTTGAATTTGGTGGTGCAGAATTTTTAAAAAAACGACAGGGGCGTGCAAGAGATGCTGTCGGTGGCCAGAAGAATTGCGGGACACTTTCGGCGTACAGGCACCACGTACAGAAGACTGGAGCACCACCAAAAACGCCTGAACCTGCCCTGCCATCATCTGAAGCAAGAAGTGGTAACGAGGTGGAATTCAACCCTCTATATGCTTCAGAGGTTGGAGGAGCAGCAAAAGGCCATTCAAGCCTATACAATTGAGCACGATATAGGAGGTGGAATGTACCTGTCTCAAGCGCAGTGGAGAATGATTTCAACGTTGTGCAAGGTTCTGCAACCTTTTGAACTTGCCACACGTGAAGTCAGTTCAGACACTGCCAGCCTGAGTCAGGTCATTCCCCTCATCAGGCTTTTGCAGAAGAAGCTGGAGGCATTGAAGGAGGAGCTAAAAGGGAGCGATTCCGCTAGGCATGTGGGACTTGTGGATGGAGCCCTTAATTCGCTTAACAAGGATTCACGGGTAGTCAATATGTTGAAATCAGAGCACTACATTTTGGCCACCGTGCTCGATCCTAGATTTAAAACCTACCTTGGATCTCTCTTTCCGGCAGACACAAGTCTGCTGGGGTTCAAAGACCTGCTGGTGACAAAATTGTCAAGTCAAGCGGAACGCGACCTGTCAACATCTCCTCCTTCACATTCTCCCGCAACTGGGGGTGCGAGGAAAAGGCTCAGAATTCCGAGCCCACCCGCTGGCGGTGATGCAGGGCAGTCTGGAGCGACTGCTGATGCTGACATCTGGTCCGGACTGAAGGACCTGACAACGATTACGGACATGTCGTCTACTGTCACTGCATATGATTCTCTCACCATTGAAAGAATGGTGGAGGATTATATGAGTGACCGCATCCAAGTAGGCACGTCAGACAGTCCGTACTTATACTGGCAGGAAAAAGAGGCAATTTGGAGGCCCTTGCACAAACTGGCTTTATTCTACCTAAGTTGCCCTCCCACAAGTGTGTACTCCGAAAGAGTGTTTAGTGCCGCCGCTCACCTTGTCAGCAATCTGCTTACGAGGTTACTTCCAGAAAATGTGGAGAAGATGATGTTCATTAAAATGAATTATAATCAATTCCTCCGTGGAGACATTGACCAGCAGCAATTGCCTCCACAAAGTACACAGGGAGCTGAGATGGTGGATTCCAGTGGGGACGAATTGATAATCTGTGAGGAGCGGGATGTACACGGTGATATATCGGAGGATGATGATGAGGTGGACATCTTGCCTCTGTAGAGCCAGTTTGTGCAAGGAGAGATTAATTGCTTCTTTTTCGGTGGGGGTCCAAACCAACCCGTCATTTCAGTCACAGTCGTGTGGCAGACCCTGTCACTGAAATGATGGGTTGGTTAAAGTGTGCATGTCCTGTTTATACAACATAAGGGTGGGTGGGAGGGCCCAAGGACAATTCCATCTTGCACCTCTTTTTTCTTTCATTTTTATTTGCGTCATGTGCTGTTTGGGGAGTGTTTTTTGGAAGGGCCATCCTGCGTGACACTGCAGTGCCACTCCTAGATGGGCCAGGTGTTTGTGTCGGCCACTAGGGTCGCTTAGCTTACTCACACAGCTACCTCATTGCGCCTCTTTTTTTCTTCTTTGCGTCATGTGCTGTTTGGGGAGTGTTTTTTGGAAGGGCCATCCTGCGTGACACTGCAGTGCCACTCCTAGATGGGCCAGGTGTTTGTGTCGGCCACTAGGGTCGCTTATCTTACTCACACAGCTACCTCATTGCGCCTCTTTTTTTCTTCTTTGCGTCATGTGCTGTTTGGGGAGTGTTTTTTGGAAGGGCCATCCTGCGTGACACTGCAGTGCCACTCCTAGATGGGCCAGGTGTTTGTGTCGGCAACTAGGGTCGCTTAGCTTACTCACACAGCTACCTCATTGCGCCTCTTTTTTTCTTCTTTGCGTCATGTGCTGTTTGGGGAGTGTTTTTTGGAAGGGCCATCCTGCGTGACACTGCAGTGACACTCCTAGATGGGCCAGGTGTTTGTGTCGGCCACTAGGGTCGCTTAGCTTAGTCATCCAGCGACCTCGGTGCAAATTTTAGGACTAAAAATAATATTGTGAGGTGTGAGGTATTCAGAATAGACTGAAAATGAGTGGAAATTATGGTTTTTGAGGTTAATAATACTTTGGGATCAAAATGACCCCCAAATTCTATGATTTAAGCTGTTTTTTAGGGTTTTTTGAAAAAAACACCCGAATCCAAAACACACCCGAATCCGACAAAAAAAATTCGGTGAGGTTTTGCCAAAACGCGGTCGAACCCAAAACACGGCCGCGGAACCGAACCCAAAACCAAAACACAAAACCCGAAAAATTTCAAGTGCACATCCCTAGTATTTATATACATTCCCTGAATACTGGTATAGTATTTAGCATTGGTTGCTTTAAAACCACTTAACTGCCATGGTCAGATTTCATGCAACTGCGCCGTCCCATCCTGCCCTTCCCCCCACCCACTCCACCCCCCATTTTTGACGAGGAGATCCGTTCTGCAGATGTTTATAATATAAGGTTTAAATATTTTAAAAAATACTTTTTCCAGTTTTTTGGCCAAATTGACAGATAAGGACAAAACTAATGACCTGGATAAGTTCCTAAGGTTGAATCCAGGAAGGAGTCCTCCAACGTCCTTTTATACACATTTATCAAAAGAACTATTGATTGGGATACTACTCTTTTGGGGTTGGCTAAATGGTCCATGGACTTCCCGTCTATTCCGATCGCGACTATACTTACTACTTTTAACCATTTGAATAAATATCTTATATCAGCCTCATATGCTGAAATGAACTATCAAATTCTACATCGCTCATATATCACTCCGAAACTACGGTTTCAATTGGGTTTATCGACAGATTCCAAATGCTTTAAATGTGGAGCGGTGGACACAGATATCTATCATTGTCTGTGGAGCTGCCCAGAGGTTATTAAATTCTGGAGTTCTGTTCAGTCCTTTATTACGGAAAAGTTAGGTATAAATATTGATGTTTCTCCTGAGTGGGCTTTTTGGAACGTCTACCCTACTCCCCACGCCCCCAAAATACCACTGGGGCAACGCACCTTATTAGCTAAAGTTGCTGCTGCTGGGAAGAAATCTATTCTGTCACAATGGATATCCACAGACACTCTATCTTTAGCTTTATTATTACCCCGCTTCAGGGGTGTATCTAGGGGTCTGAGCACCCCTGGCAAAGTAGGGCACTGGCGCCCCCCCCCCCCCCACACACACACACATTTTTTAAATAGGGGCGTAGCCACGCAATACTTACTGTCGTCAGATATATATTTCTAAAGACAAAGATGAAAGGAGAATGCGCTCATAGTGGAGATTATTTTTATTATTATAAAAGCAATATTACAATATTTCATGACAGGCCAACAGTATTAGCATTATAGTATTAGTATTATATGCTATATCAGCTGGATGACACCGGAGGCATCATGTGAATAGGTGGAGTGCCGGTAACTGCTCGTTTTATATATATATATATATATATATAGGTAGGAAAAAATGCTGGCACTCACAGAGACTTGCAAAGATGACACAAATGCTGTAGTTTAAGGTCAACGTTTCAGGACCTTGCCCTTTTATCAAGACTGACTATACAGACAAAAAAACATAAATTTATACATTACCGAGGACACCACATGTGCAGACGACCGCCGCTCACCGGGAGACCCGCTGACGTCATGGGCGCGCGCTGGCGCCGGCGACCCGGCGTCTCCAGGGGGCGTGGAACAAAGATGTGTAACCCATCACCATGGGAACAGATATACGGGGGCTGGAAAGGGACATAAGAGATAAACTTGCAAAAAGCACTTGACGGAGAGGCAGCGATACTGTACAGCAAATACAGATAAATAGTCAGCATAATAAATATAAGTGGCAGTCAATGCAGGTATCACTTAAGGAAGAAAAAGATTAATACAAGCTATGCAAGGAAAAACTATAAGACAACATTACTCCATTTATAAAAAACAGGTATATGACAGCATATCATTAAGGCCAAATGGTTTAACAGTTTGAAGGGTTCCCAGACAATGCCAGAGGGGGAAATCGGGGTCGCCTGTTACTACAGAGAGAAGCTCGATGGATCCACACCCTTCAAACTGTTAAACCATTTGGCCTTAATGATATGCTGTCATATACCTGTTTTTTATAAATGGAGTAATGTTGTCTTATAGTTTTTCCTTGCATAGCTTGTATTAATCTTTTTCTTCCTTAAGTGATACCTGCATTGACTGCCACTTATATTTATTATGCTGACTATTTATCTGTATTTGCTGTACAGTATCGCTGCCTCTCCGTCAAGTGCTTTTTGCAAGTTTATCTCTTATGTCCCTTTCCAGCCCCCGTATATCTGTTCCCATGGTGATGGGTTACACATCTTTGTTCCACGCCCCCTGGAGACGCCGGGTCGCCGGCGCCAGCGCGCGCCCATGACGTCAGCGGGTCTCCCGGTGAGCGGCGGTCGTCTGCACATGTGGTGTCCTCGGTAATGTATAAATTTATGTTTTTTTGTCTGTATAGTCAGTCTTGATAAAAGGGCAAGGCCCTGAAACGTTGACCTTAAACTACAGCATTTGTGTCATCTTTGCAAGTCTCTGTGAGTGCCAGCATTTTTTCCTACCTATATCCTGCAGCTGTGGCTGTCGCAGGGCACCGGAGCAAACTGCACACGTTCACTGGGAGTGCCATACAGTACTGGACTATATATATATATATATATATATATATATATGTACAGTGGTCGAAGTGGAAATTTTAAAGTGGGGGTATGGAAAAGTCAAGGACGTATCACCCAAAAGGGGGCGTGTCCAGTGTAGTAGAACCTCTTATACTATCTAGTACTGGTGCCCCTTTCGCCTTATAGCACACGGTACGAGCTGAAATTCACATTATAGCACACTGAATGAGCCGAAACTCACATTGTAGCACACTGAATGAGCCAAAATTCACATTGTAGCACACTGAATGAGCCGAAATTCACATTGTAGCACACTGAATGAGCCGAAATTCACATTATAGCACACTGAATGAGCCAAAATTCACATTGTAGCACAGTGAATGAGCCGAAACTCACATTGTAGCACACTGAATGAGCCAAAACTCACATTGTGGCACACTGAATGAGCCGAAATTCACATTGTAGCACACTGAATGAGCCGACATTCAAATTGTAGCACACTGAATGAGCCGAAATTCACATTGTAGCACACTGAATGAGCCGAAATGCACATTATAGCACACTGAATGAGACGAAATGCACATTGTAGCACACTGAATGAGCTGAAATTCACATTGTAGCACACTGAATGAGCCGATATTCACATTGTAGCACACTGAATGAGCCGAAATTCACATTGTAGCACACTGAATGAGCCGAAATGCACATTATAGCACACTGAATGAGACGAAATGCACATTGTAGCACACTGAATGAGCTGAAATTCACATTATAGCACACTGAATGAGCCAAAATTCACATTGTAGCACAGTGAATGAGCCGAAAATCACATTGTAGCACACTGAATGAGCCAAAACTCACATTGTGGCACACTGAATGAGCCGAAACTCACATTGTAGCACACTGAATGAGCCGAAATTCACATTGTAGCACACTGAATGAGCCGAAATTCACATTGTAGCACACTGAATGAGCTGAAATTCACATTGTAGCACACTGAATGAGCCGAAATTCACATTATAGCACACTGAATGAGCTGAAATTCACATTGTAGCACACTGAATGAGCCGAAATTCACATTGTAGCACACTGAATGAGCCAAAATTCACATTATAGCACACTGAATGAGCCAAAATTCACATTGTAGCACAGTGAATGAGCCGAAACTCACATTGTAGCACACTGAATGAGCCAAAACTCCCATTGTGGCACACTGAATGAGCCGAAATTCACATTGTAGCACACTGAATGAGCCGACATTCACATTGTAGCACACTGAATAAGCCGACATTCACATTGTAGCACACTGAATAAGCCGACATTCACATTGTAGCACACTGAGTGAGCCGAAATTCACATTGTAGCACACTGAATGAGCCGAAATGCACATTATAGCACACTGAATGAGACGAAATGCACATTATAGCACACTGAATGAGACGAAATTCACATTGTAGCACACTGAATGAGCCGAAATGCACATTATAGCACACTGAATGAGACGAAATTCACATTATAGCACACTGAATGAGCTGAAATTCACATTGTAGCACACTGAATGAGCCGAAATTCACATTATAGCACACTGAATGAGCTGAAATTCACATTGTGGCACACTGAATGAGCCGAAATTCACATTGTAGCACACTGAATGAGCCAAAATTCACATTATAGCACACTGAATGAGCCAAAATTCACATTGTAGCACAGTGAATGAGCAGAAACTCACATTGTAGCACACTGAATGAGCCAAAACTCACATTGTGACACACTGAATGAGCCGAAATTCACATTGTAGCACACTGAATGAGCCGACATTCACATTGTAGCACACTGAATAAGCCGACATTCACATTGTAGCACACTGAATAAGCCGAAATTAACATTGTAGCACACTGAATGAGCCGAAATGCACATTGTAGCACACTGAATGAGACGAAATTCACATTGTAGCACACTGAATGATCCGAAATTGTGACAGCAGGGATAGCCAGAGTGACAGCAGGGACAGGGAGAGAGAGTGACGATAGGGAGAGAGAGTGATGACAGGGAGAGAGAGAGTGAGGACAGTGACAGCAGGGAGAGAGTGACAGCAGGGAGAGAGAGAGTGACGACAGTGACAGCAGGGAGAGCGAGAGTGACAGTGGGGACAGGGAGAGAGGGTGACAGCAGGGGACCATTACCTGACTGTGGTCGACGGAGGCACCCATGGGCAGCGGCGGTGAAGTCCCTCTGACCATCATTTGTTGCAGGTGGCGGCAGGTGGCGGCAGGTGGCTGGCGGCGGTGAGCGGCTGGCACCGGTGAGCGGCTGGCACCGGTGAGCGGCTGTGAGCTAGTACAGCGCTGTACACAGCCACCGAGCAGGGACGGGAGTACCATGTGCAGCAGGATGGCCACTTCCCTAGCCTCCTGCTGCACTTTAATTTCCGGGTCAGTGGAAGAAGTGGCGGTATACCGCACCACTTCGACCACTGTTTATATATATATATACATATATATATATATATATACATACATATATAATATATATATATATATAATATATATATATATATATATACATAATGTATACATATATATATATATCTACATATGTATACATATATAATATATACATATATATATATTTGTTGTTGTTTTTTTATTATTTTTTCTCCTGTCTTATCCCCCTCCAGGCAGTTGCTCATCAGCAGCGGCGGCGGCATCCACTGTTCCTGATGCCGGTGTCCGTCCAACACTGCACCGCACTACAATCAAAAAACTCTGCAAAAACTACAGCTCCCAGCAGCCTTTGCGGCCGGGAGCTCTCAGCAATAAGGGCTGCTGCTGGGAGCTGTCGTTTCTACACATATTCTTGATTGTAGTGCGGTGCAAGTGACGGACACCAGCATCAAGAACAGTGGCTGCTGCTGCCGTGGTCACTTACTTCACTGCGGGTGAGGAGAGGATGAAGAGCGGAAGGGAAGGGGAGGGGAGGGAGGGGAGGGGGGGGGGCGCGGCGGCAGCAGGCAGGTGATCACGCAGCCTCTGCACAGTGAATCTACCCAATGTGTTATATGCTGCCGTGGTCACTTACTTCACTGAGGGTGAGGAGAAGATGGAGAGCGGGAGGGGGGGGGGGAGGGCGCAGCGGCAGCAGGCAGGTGATCACGCAGCCTCTGCACAGTGAATCTACCCAATGGCCGCGGATGGAACAGCTGGGCGGCGCCCCTCCTTGGCTGGCGCCCTTGGCAAGTGCCATCCCGGCCAATGGGTAGATACGCCCCTGCCCCGCTTGTCATATCTTTTTCATATGGAATGGTTAGAGATGGCAGTAAATAAAGAAAAAAGAATAGAGGGGTTCTCTGAGGTTTGGCTTCCGTATGTCAAGACGTTACATGATTCCATAAAAGACTCTTATAGATGGGTGGTAACTCTCACCTCTTGGTATAATCTTTTAAAAGTTTGTTGATTGTGATTTCTTTGTTCCACATGTATGATATGCTATGTACCTTCTTATGACAATGTCTGATTTAATTGTTATGTCTGTAAGTTGAATATACTTGCAAATTTGTATTTAGCGGTTGTCCTATAAAGCATTTTGAAAAAAATATATATATATACTTTTTCAACTTTATTAAATAAAATAAATTTTAAAAAACAATGCTGTTAACGCTTTTGAAGGGAAAAATCATCAGTTAAGGTTAATAATATGGTTTAAACAATCTATAATAGACCTCTTTAGCCGTTAACTTAATATCACATCATCTACAATCTTGCAGAGCGGCTGTTCACAGCCCCACACCATATCATTTCATAAAGAACCAATGTTTCCGTTTTAAACATCACTTCAGTCTAAAATATTTATTTCTGATCAAATGTGTTTTCACACATACTATTTGTGTATGGAAACACATGCTGGAAATTATAAAATCATATTTTGCCTCTAAATGTATTTATTTATTAAAAATGGTTTTGTTTATTTTTTTTTAATGGCTGGGTTGCAAAGTGGCATGTAGAGCCAGGAGATACAGAGAAGAACAATAAGCAGGATACAAATAACTCCTGAATGTTTAAATGTATACACCACAGGCAACACTTAGCTCCGGGGCACATTGTATCACTACGGTTTGCTGTAACGCAGCATATTTTTGTTTGCTGAGCACTATATTATTCTGCTAGGGGTATACACAGGCAACTAATTATCTCCTGAGAACTTGCTATAATTTTAAGGGTTATGCACAAGATGTTAATTAATCACACAGCTCCCAGATATTTGCAACATGCAGCGTGGATGTGAAGACGCATTTAAATGAGAACAAGGCAGGAGTACAGATGCGATGTTTGGGAGTGCTGCACAATAAGCAAAATACTATATTATTTTAAGCATGGTTCATATGTTGTGTTACATATACACCAAAAAAATATAAATATATATATATGCAGTTTTTAAAGGCGATGAAGATACTTTACAAACGTACCGTGTTGGAGCACATCTGACCTGATTTACCGAATGGAATAAAAATGGAGTATATATATTATAACATTTAAGGAAAATTAGGCAGTGTTATGGTTAGATAAACACAGGGCTATTTCTCCGGCGGAATGGTCCGGAATGCCATTCCTGAAACTCTTTTGAAAAATGACTTCATCAGTTTCGGCATTCCAGAACCTAACAAAGAGCATGAAGCCCCTGGCAATGAGAGACCCCCTGCAATGAGCATGAGACCCCTGGCAATGAGCATAAGACTACTGGCATCGAGCAGAAAACCCCTGACAATGAGCATGAAACCCTTGGCAATGAGCAGGAGACCCTGGCAATGAGCATGAAACCCTTGGCAATGAGCAGGAGACCCCTGGCAATGAGCATGAAACCCTTGGCAATGAGCAGAAGAGTACTGGCATCAAGCAGAAACCCCTGACAATGAGAATGAAACCCTTGGCAATGAGCAGGAGACCCCTGGCAATGAGCAGGAAACCCTGGCAACATACATGAGATCCCTGGAAATGAGCATGACATGAGACCCCTGGAAATGAGAGACCCCGCAATGAGCATGAGACCCTTGCTAATGAGCAGAAGACTACTGGCATCGAGCAGGAAATCCGTAACAATGAGCATGAAACCCTTGGCAATGAGCAGGAGACCCCTGGCAATGAGCAGGAAACCCCTGGCAATGAACATGAGACCCCTGGAAACTAGCATGACATGAGACTCCTGGCAATGAGCTTGGAACCCAGAACATGTAACCCCTGGCAACAAGCATGAAACACTTGGTAATGAGCATGAAGCATGTTCTTATTGGGTCTCCTCACAGCGTCTGCGTACTCCATGCTGACTGTATGAGCGATGTTTGTCCCCTTTCCTATAGATGTGGCATGTTCCTCAGAGTCCTGTCACCACTGACATCACAGAGATGAGCTATTCAAATAAGGCTTTCCTATAAAGACACCAATCTGATTGCAGCAAGCGGACAGAATATTAGGCTCACTTCCTTGCTCCAGCTACAGTACTTTGTGACTTCTGATTGTGTATGCTTAGCCGTGACCTCCCCGTGTTCTGATCTTGGCTCTGTTTGTGACTCTTCTTTGCACTATCCCTGTGGATCATCCATAATCTCAAGTGCACTAGACCTTGGGCTGATGAATTGTCTCAATCCATTTTTTAGCAGGAAAATGAACTGATCACAAAGCTAAACAAACAATGGAGTAGCTGTCAAACAGAATGTCATATAATGGTCCAGTGAAGTCTCAGGTCTCAATGCAACTGAGAATATGTGGCACTGAGGTGGGATAAGAAGCTAACCTGCTAGGAATGAATATGAAGGCTAAGGCCGGTATTCAATTATCAATGATTGTGGGTAATTGTGTCGCTGGGGGGCTATCCAATTCGCCCTGATAAGCCAGCGTTAGCCGTAGGTTATTGGTGAAACAAAATCCCCAAAAGTCCCGTTTTCAGCTGCCCAGGGCCCCACAATTCTAGGGGCATTCAAACTCAGATGTACTAAGCCTTGAAAAGTGATAACTTGCACTGTGACTACTGTCTAATTTGTTTTGTATCTTCTTCCAGAACTGTCAGCATGTTGTACTGACATCCGAAGAGGATACCGCAGCATCTCAGCACAGTTATATCTGTCCCCCTCCCCCCCCCTTCCTGCAGTGCACATGGTTTTGCCCAACTGCTAACAAATGTGCTGCCGTGATCAACTCTGAATTTTACCACCTTGGTCTCATACTTAGGTGATGATCTCAGTGATGTTTCGGTAAAGAGATTTCACATCCAAAGTATAACTGTTTTGAACATAAATGCATACTTGCCTACCTGACCCTCTCCATGAGGGAGAAAATGCTCTGTTCCTGAACTTTCCTGGTAATGTATGATTGCCATCACCTGTGGTGAAACACCTTTCTTATCAATTAACTGGCTCACCACAGGTGATGGCAATCATACATTACCAGGAAAGTCCAGGAACAGAGCATTTTCTTCCTCATGGAGAGGGTCAGGTAGGCAAGTATGCATAAATGTCATTTGTCCGGACGAATATAAGAAAGCTGCTGACATTACATAGAAACTACCATTGGTTTCTTGATTGATAGCAGGTGCAGCCGTACTCACTGTTACACGTACACTGTTGATGGAGCGGAGTTTGAGCAGAGTGGCGTCTCATACAGCTGAGTGTATTCTGCAAATGAGTAGCAGTGCATCGATACTGGAACAGCTTTAGTATTTCTCTCATAGGAGCTAAGCAGGAGACACAGTAAAAGACAAGATGCCTCTGCACAAGCTCAGTGGTGATCTCAGCGACCATATTAGGATAGGGTATGAAGCCTCCCTGAATGACAGGAAGATTGGAGTGCGCTGTAAAGCACTCTTCTTTCAACAAAATCCTGTAAAATGACAATTAAAACCGTAATTTTAGAATACAAGTTTTTTTTTTTCAATGTTTTGGTTACAGATAGCTGTATGTAATAAGATGGCACCGCAAAAATCATCACCAAACGTGGCAAAAAAATAATAATTGCCAAACAATAGAGCCGTCTCTGGACGGTGAGATACATCAAATTACACTCATGTGGGCTATTGGCACACAGGAAAAAGCCTATTAACACCCAGGAACAATCCTATGAAAACCTGGCCACAGGCCCTTTCAATTTAACGTTAACTAATGTCCAACTAGGAAGGCATTCATTTAATTATGGCTAAGGAAATTAGGATTTTTTTTTTCTTCCAAAACACACTTCTTTTTAGTCTCACATTAAAACGATCAATTATATTCGACACGTGGAACATATAAACTAGCATTTTTATGTTAAGGAAACCCCTAATCACCCAACCCTAGAGAGTATAATCTCCTGTGCTCTTCCCCGGTCCTCACACTCTTCTGGGTGGTGGTGTGGTGACTTGGCATAGTGATGAGTTGGCATGTAGTTAATATCCTGGCAGTCCGGATCCTGGAGGTTAGAATACAGACGCCGGGAACCTGATCACCGAGAACGCCAACAGCTGCACCAGGGCTATTCCCAGTCGTGGGTGTCCACGACACCCATAGAGGGGGAATAGAACCTGTGGCAAGCACAGCAAGTCCGCAAAGGGGCTTTCTAGTGTTCACTCCGCTGCCGGCATTCTGGCGTCCAGGATCCCAGCGTCGGTGTTCTGACTGCCGGGATCCCATCCCCAACCTTGCCCATTTAGGATCAAGCCGTCAAAATTCCAGTATTTTGTGCTACACTCATTGATCATCTGATAGGTGATGGACTTAGGGGTCTATTTACTAAGCCTTGGATGGAGGTAAAGTGGACAGAGATAAAGTACCAGCCAATCAGCTCCTAACTGCCATGTTACAGGCTTTTTGAAAAATGACAGGAGCTAGTTGGTTGGTTTAGTTTATCTCCATACAAGTGGTGGGTCTTGGATTTGCTAGGAGACTGGGGGAGATGACTCAATCCTTGGAGAGTGCTAGAGCTGAGTAGTTCCCCAAAGCAATCACTCAACGTCTAACTGTCATTTCAAAGACTTTGTTAGAAACATGACAGGTATCAGTTGCTTTGGGCAATATCTCCGCTTTATCTCTCTCTAAACATCTCCTGTCAAGGCTTGACACACACCCTGATTGGTTGTTATGGGCAACTTCTCAACTTCAGATCTCTCCAAGGTTTGATACATTTCCCACATGGACTGCATTTCCTGCGCTTTCTCTTGTTCAGGGCATTTACCTTGAACAAAGATCAGTACCATATGATGCCCTGCTGTTGGTGAGGATCCGTGTCCTGCTCTGTACGTTCGATTGGTTCGGAATAGATAGGCGAGAGTCCTATAAAAGTAAACACAAGTGTAAGTATCATATTTTCCTACAAAACATATTACCAAGAACATGCCTATTGGAAGGTCACGGAAATGGTCTAATTTCTTACATTTCAGCAGCACTCCCAGGAGAGCAGTATTCCCACCTTGATCATACCTAGTTCCCAAGTTTCTTAGATAGATGGTGGCTTGAAGACGATAATCACTGTAGTTGTCTTAAATTAGAGCCCAGTCCCAGTTGAGTAAAGACATCAATCACGGCATTAGACAATACTGTTTGGGCTCATGATGATGGCACAGATACATGTTTTCATATGCTTTATTTGAGAAATGGACTACATCAGTATAGTTCTGAGATGATGATAGGAGGACAGTCATTGTCCTCCTGAAATATGCACTACATAGCTTCCTCCTTCACCATCAGCGATGGACACCACATCCTACTGTTGCTGATAATTAGGGGGAACCCCTAAGGCTCCAGATTTGTTGAACATTTCCCTTTGAGAACTAGATCAATACTAGGAATCCACTTCTGAGTGGCCACTTAAATAATATTGGGGTGTCTGATTTCAGTTGGATCTCCTGCACCAGGTATCAGGCTTGTGCAAGTGTATGCTGACCGTACAAATCCATCGCAGTGAAACCATACCTCCCAACATGACCCTCTCCAGGAGGGACACAATGCTCTACTTCTGGACTTTTCTCTTAATTTATGATTGCCGGCACCTGTTTGGTACAGGTTAATGGATAAGAAAGGTGTTTCAGCACAGGTGATGGCTATCATAAATTAAGAGGGAAGTCCAGGAGCAGAGCATTCTGTCCCTCCTGGAGAGGGTCATGTTGGGAGGTATGGGTGAAACCAGATGTACAGCATCAGAGCGATGTATATACACCACATTCCCTGTGTAATGACCCCGACTGCCAAGGTAGACAGAAAGATACTGTACTAGTATAGAGCCATTTCCTTGTGTTAGATCTCACTCTTTTGTATTAATTAGCACAATTAGTTAGCAGCTGAATGATGTAGATCCACACAGCGGTTACTTGTCATCCACTCTCCAATAAACCAATTTCTAAAGTCTTCATTCACACTGAACAAATTATCCTGATCAGCGGGTAAGGAGCCGTCAGTACCTGACAATGTCTCTGCCTCCTCTGTAATGCTGAAATAATCACTCAGGGAAATTGCAGTATTTTCAGAACTGCTACGAAATAGGGACTGGCCAGACTGGGAGGGTTTTTTCAACATAAACAGCATACTGTAGACTGTAGAATGAACATTTTATTCTAGTAAAATGTATAATTTATCACCTGAAAAACTGATTAAGAGGGACATTTACTAAGCAGTGATAAGAGCGGAGAAGTGAGCCAGTGGAGAAGTTGCCCATGGCAACCAATCAGCATTGAAGTAACATCTATAATTGGCATACTATAAAATTATACAGAGCTGCTGATTGGTTGATGGAGCAACTTCTCCACTGGCTCACTTGTCCGCTATTATCACTGCTTAGTAAATGTCCCCGTTAGTTCCCATTTATAAAGTAGGACACGTCAACACATTACAAATGAGAGTTATTCATTGGTTCAGAAGGGTCTGCCGGGGGATTTTTGTTTATGTATATAATAAGGGGTCTATTTACTAAGCCTTGGATGGAGATACAGTGAAAGGAGATAAAGTCGCAGCCAAGCGGCTCCTAACTGTAATTTTTCAAACCCAGCCTGTGGAATGGCAGTTAGGAGCTGATTGGCTGGTACTTTATCTCTCTCCACTTTTTCTCCATCCAAGGCTTAGTAAATAGACCCCTTTGCATGTGCAGTGGGAGGCGGGGTGCCCACCGCCCCTTTTACGGCTTCCACCAGAAGGCTGGACAAGACACAGCAGCAGAGCTGGGGAGACAGACCTGGAGGTGGAGCAATGGAATGAAAGGGGGCAGGAATTAGTGAGGGGGAGGGGCTGAGGGGGCAGAGTGAAGTGACATAGGGCCTAAATCAGACCTGATCGTAGCCGTGAAAATTTTTACTCAGACATGTGGGGGGACCGCCAGCACAGGGTTAGTCCACCCCGCATGTCTGGCTCTGCCCCCCCCCCCCCCCGCACAGGTACAAAAGCATCGCACGGCCCCTTGATGAAGTCTGATGGACGAAACGCGTTGGGCGTACCTCAATTGACTCTCCATTTTAAGATAAGCATTCTTCTGTTATCTTAAGAATTTTTACGCTTTTAAATATTGTGTATGTTTCCAGCTTTATTTATATATGATTCTTAGCAATATCTTATGTCTTAATTGTTTAGGCCCGCCCTTTTTTATATACCATTTTTATATAATATTTTTTTTTACATATATACCTTCTATTGTATAAATAAATATCTTATCCATTTTTTATAAATACGTATCCTTTTAATTCTTCATATTTATATTTATAATTCGTAGACATTGTTGGTCGCTAGTACCCCTACCCCTCCTTTATATTTCTAAATTGCTAGGCAGCTTATCCCTGCCATTTCTTTGGGGGTCAACTGACACCTTACATTTGTAAAGGAGTGTCTACATTTGGGTTATTTTTAACTCCTATATTTATTCTACTCACATACACCTGTGGCGCCATGCTCTTATTACTCTCTCTCTCTCTCTCTCTCTCTCTCTCTCTCTCTATATATATATATATATATATATATATATATTTATTTAGAGATGTGCACCGGACATTTTTCGGGTTTTGTGTTTTGGTTTTGGATTCGGTTCTGCGGTCGTGTTATGGATTCGGACGCGTTTTGGCAAAACCTCCCTTTTTTATCGGATTCGGGTGTGTTTTGGATTCAGGTGTTTTTTTTCAAAAACCCCTCAAAAACAGCTTAAATCATAGAATTTGGGGATCATTTTGATCCCATAGTATTATTAACCTCAATAACCATAATTTCCACTCATTTCCAGTCTATTCTGAACACCTCACACCTCACAATATTATTTTAAGTCCTAAAATTTGCACTGAGGTCGCTGGAGGACTAAGCTAAGCGACCCAAGTGGCTAGCACAAACACCTGGCCATTCTAAGAGTGGCACTGCAGTGTCAGACAGGATGGCACTTAAAAAAATGATGTAAAGATAAATTAAAGAAAAAAGAGGTGCAAGATGGAATTGTCCTTGGGCCCTCCCACCCACCCTTATGTTGTATAAACAGGACATGCACACTTTAACAAACCCATCATTTCAGCGACAGGGTCTGCCACACAACTGTGACTGAAATGACTGGTTGGTTTGGGCCCCCACCAAAAAAGAAGCAATCAATCTCTCCTTGCACAAACTGGCTCTACAGAGTCCACCTCCTCCTCATCGTCTGATTCCTCACCCCTTTCACTGTGTACATCCCCGTCCTCACAGAGTATTAATTCGTCCCCACTGGAATCCACCATCACAGGTCCCTGTGTACTTTCTGGAGCAAATTGATGGTAAATGTCTCCACGGAGGAATTGATTATAATTCATTTTGATGAACATCATCTTCTCCACATTTTCTGGAAGTAACCTCCTACGTCGATCGCTGACAAGGTTACCGGCTGCACTAAACACTCTTTTGGAGTACACACTGGAGGGGGGGCAACTTAGGTAAAATAAAGCCAGTTTGTGCAAGGGCCTCCAAATTGCCTCTTTTTCCTGCCAGTATACGTACGGACTGTCTGACGTGCCTACTTGGATGCGGTCACTCATATAATCCTCCACCATTCTTTCAATGGTGACAGAATCATATGCAGTGACAGTAGACGACATGTCAGTAATCGTTGGCAGGTCCTTCAGTCCGGACCAGATATCAGCACTCGCTCCAGACTGCCGTGCATCACCGCCAGTGGGTGGGCTCGGAATTCTTAGCCTTTCCTCGCAGCCCCAGTTGCAGGAGAATGTGAAGGAGGAGCTGTTGACGGGTCACGTTACGCTTGACTTGACAAGTGTCTCACCAGCAGGTCTTTGCACCTCTGCAGACTTGTGTCTGCCAGAAAGAGAGATACAACGTAGGCTTTAAACCTAGGATCGAGCACGGTGGCCAAAATGTAGTGCTCTGATTTCAACAGATTGACCACCCGTGAATCCTGGTTAAGCGAATTAAGGGCTCCATCCACAAGTCCCAGATGCCTAGCGGAATCGCTCCATTTTAGCTCCTCCTTCAATCTCTCCAGCTTCTTCTGCAAAAGCCTGATGAGGGGAATGACCTGACTCAGGCTGGCAGTGTCTGAACTGACTTCACGTGTGGCAAGTTCAAAGGGTTGCAGAACCTTGCACAACGTTGAAATCATTCTCCACTGCGCTTGAGTCAGGTGCATTCCCCCTCCTTTGCCTATATCGTAGGCAGATGTATAGGCTTGAATGGCCTTTTGCTGCTCCTCCATCCTCTGAAGCATATAGAGGGTTGAATTCCACCTCGCTACCACCTCTTGCTTCAGATGATGGCGGGGCAGGTTCAGGAGTGTTTGCTGGTGCTCCAGCCTTCGGCACGCGGTGGCTGAATGCTGAAAGTGGCCCGCAATTCTTCGGCCCACTGACAGCATCTCTTGCACACCCCTGTCGTTTTAAAAAAAATTCTGCACCACCAAATTCAATGTATGTGCAAAACATGAGACGTGCTGGAATTTGCCCACATGTAATGCACGCACAATATTGCTGGCGTTGTCCGATGTCACAAATCCCCAGGAGAGTCCAATTGGGGTAAGCCATTCTGCGATGATGTTCCTCAGTTTCCATAAGAGGTTTTCAGCTGTGTGCCTCTTATGGAAAGCGGTGATACAAAGCGTAGCCTGCCTAGGAACGAGTTGGCGTTTGCAAGATGCTGCTACTGGTGCCGCCGCTGCTGTTCTTGCTGCGGGAGGCAATACATCTACCCAGTGGGCTGTCACAGTCATATAGTCCTGAGTCTGCCCTGCTCCACTTGTCCACATGTCCGTGGTTAAGTGGACATTGGGTACAACTGCATTTTTTAGGACACTGGTGACTCTTTTTCTGATGTCTGTGTACATTCTCGGTATCGCCTGCCTAGAGAAATGGAACCTAGATGGTATTTGGTACCGGGGACACAGTACCTCAACCAATTCTCGAATTCCCTGTGAATTAACGGTGGATATCGGACACACGTTTAACACCACCGCAGCTGCCAAGACCTGAGTTATCCGCTTTGCAGCAGGATGACTGCTGTAATATTTCATCTTCGTCGCAATGGACTGTTGGACAGTCAATTGCTTACTGGAAGTAGTACAAGTGGTCTTTCGACTTCCCCTCTGGGATGACGATCGACTCCCAGCAGCAACAACAGCAGCGCCAACAGCAGTAGGCATTACACTCAAGGATGCATCGGAGGAATCCCAGTCAGGAGAGGACTCGTCAGACTTGCCAGTGACATGGCTTGCAGGACTATTGGCTTTCCTGTCTAAGGAGGAAATTGACACTGAGGGAGTTGGTGGTGTGGTTTGCAGGAGCTTGGTTACAAGAGGAAGGGATTTAGTTGTCAGTGGACTGCTTCCCCTGTCACCCAAAGTTTTTGAACTTGTCAATGACTTCTGATGAATGTGCTCCAGGTGACGTATAAGGGAGGATGTTCCTAGGTGAATAACATCCTTACCCCTACTTATTACAGCTTGACAAAGGCAACACACGGCTTGACACCTGTTGTCCGCATTTCTGTTAAAATAATTCCACACCGAAGAGGTGATTTTTTTTGTAATTTGACCAGGCATGTCAATGGCCTCCCTGGGTGCCTGACTTAAACAAACCACCTCACCATCAGAATCCTCCTTGTCAATTTCCTCCTCAGCGCCAGCAACACCCATATCCTCATCCTGGTGTACTTCAACAGTGACATCTTCAATTTGACTATCAGGAACTTGACTGCGGGTGCTCCTTCCAGCACTTGCAGGGGGCGTGCAAATGGTGGAAGGCGCCACCTCTTCCCGTCCAGTGTTGGGAAGGTCAGGCATCGCAACCGACACAATTGGACTCTCCTTGGGGATTTGTGATTTACTAGAACGTACAGTTCTTTGCTGTGCTTTTGCCAGCTTAAGTCTTTTCATTTTTCTAGTGGGAGGATGAGTGCTTCCATCCTCATGTGAAGCTGAACCACTAGCCATGAACATAGGCCAGGGCCTCAGCCGTTCCATGTCACTCCGTGTCGTAAATGGCATATTGGCAAGTTTACGCTTCTCATCAGACGCTTTTAATTTAGATTTTTGGGTCATTTTACGGAACTTTTGTTTTTTGGATTTTACATGCTCTCTACTATGACATTGGGCATCGGCCTTGGCAGACGACGTTGATGGCATTTCATTGTCTCGGCCATGACTAGTGGCAGAAGCTTCAGCACGAGGTGGAAGTGGATCTTGATCTTTCCCTATTTTACCCTCCACATTTTTGTTCTCCATTTTTTAATGTGTGGAATTATATGCCAGTAATATATCAATAGCAATGGCCTACTGTACTGTACTATATATGTGTACTGTTGGTCACCAAAATGCTGCACTGTAATACTAGAAGCTATAGAAAAGTATATATATTATTGTATATATCAGTACAGAGCGGTGTAACTGTGACCCATGTGTCCTGACAAGCAGTATAGAAGCTATAGAAAAGTATATATATTATTGTATATATCAGTACGGAGCGGTGTAACTGTGACACATGTGTCCTGACAAGCAGTATAGAAGGTATAGAATAGTATATATTACTGTATATATATATATATATATATCAGTACAGAGCAGTATAACTGTGAATCATGTGTCCTGACAAGCAGTATAGAAACTATAGAATAGTATATATATTACTGTATATATATATATCAGTACAGAGTGGTGTAACTGTGAAACATGTGTCCTGACAAGCAGTATAGAAGCTATAGAATAGTATATATATTACTGTATATATATCTATCTATCAGTACACAGAGCGGTGTAACTGTGACACATGTGTCCTGACAAGCAGTATAGAAGAAATAGAATAGTATATATATTACTGTATATATATATATCAGTACAGAGTGGTGTAACTGTGAAACATGTGTCCTGACAAGCAGTATAGAAGCTATAGAATAGTATATATATTACTGTATATATATCTATCTATCAGTACACAGAGCGGTGTAACTGTGACACATGTGTCCTGACAAGCAGTATAGAAGCTATAGAATAGTATATATATTACTGTATATATATATATATATATATATATATCAGTACAGAGCGGTGTAATTGTGACACATGTGTCCTGACAAGCAGTATAGAAGCTATAGAATAGTATATATATTACTGTATATATATATATATATATATCAGTACAGTGCGGTGTAACTGTGACACATGTGTCCTGACAAGCAGTATAGATGCTATAGAATAGTATATATATTACTGTATATATATATATATATATATATATATATCAGTACAGAGCGGTGTAACTGTGACACATGTGTCCTGACAAGCAGTATAGAAGCTATAGAATAGTATATATATTACTGTATATATATATATCAGTACAGAGCGGTGTAACTGTGAAACATGTGTCCTGACAAGCAGTATAGAAGCTATAGAATAGTATATATATCACTGTATATTAGAGATGAGCGGGTTCGGTTCCTCTGAATCCGAACCCGCCCGAACTTCATGTTTTTTTACACGGGTCCGAGCGACTCGATCTTCCCGCCTTGCTCGGTTAACCCGAGCGCGCCCGAACGTCATCATCACGCTGTCGGATTCTCGCGAGGCTCGGATTCTATCGCGAGACTCGGATTCTATATAAAGAGCCGCGCGTCGCCGCCATTTTCACACGTGCATTGAGATTGATAGGGAGAGGACGTGGCTGGCGTCCTCTCCGTTTAGAAATAGATAGGAGAGTGAGACACTTCATTTACTGGAGCTTAGGAGGAGTACTCAGAGAGTGCAGAATTTTGCTGATAGTAGTTAGTTAGTTATACTAGTGACTGACCAGTGAGACCACCAGTGCAGTTTTATTATTATTTAATATAATCCGTTCTCTGCCTGAAAAAAACGATACACAGTGACTCAGTCACATACCATATCTGTGCTCAGCCCAGTGTGCTGCATCATCTATGTATAATATCTGACTGTGCTCACACAGCTTAATTGTGGGGGAGACTGGGGAGCAGTTATAGGTTATAGCAGGAGCCAGGAGTACATATTAAACAGTGCACACTTTTGCTGCCAGAGTGCCACTGCCAGTGTGACTGACCAGTGACCTGACCACACTGACCACCAGTATATTGTGATTGTCTGCCTGAAAAAGTTAAACACTCGTCGTGTGACTTGTGTGGTGTTTTTTTATTCTATAAAAAACTCATTCTGCTGACAGACAGTGTCCAGCTGGTCCGTCATTATATAATATATACCTGTCCGGCTGCAGTAGTGATATATATATATTTTTTATATCATTATTTATCATCCAGTCTATACTAGCAGCAGACACAGTACGGTAGTTCACGGCTGTAGCTACCTCTGTGTCGGCACTCGGCAGTCCATCCATAATTGTATACCACCTACCCGTGGTTTTTTTTTTCTTTCTTCTTTATACATACTACATCTCATTATCATCCAGTCTATATTAGCAGCAGACACAGTACAGTACGGTAGTCCACGGCTGTAGCTATCTCTGTGTCGGCACTCGGCAGTCCATCCATAATTGTATACCACCACCTACCCGTGGTTTTTTTTTTCTTTCTTCTTTATACATACTACATCTCATTATCATCCAGTCTATATTAGCAGCAGACACAGTACGGTAGTCCACGGCTGTAGCTACCTCTGTGTCGGCACTCGGCAGTCCATCCATAATTGTATACCACCTACCCGTGGTTTTTTTTTTCTTTCTTCTTTATACATACTACATCTCATTATCAACCAGTCTATATTAGCAGCAGACACAGTACGGTAGTCCACGGCTGTAGCTACCTCTGTGTCGGCACTCGGCAGTCCATCCATAATTGTATACCACCTACCCGTGGTTTTTTTTTTTCTTTCTTCTTTATACATACTACATCTCATTATCATCCAGTCTATATTAGCAGCAGACACAGTACGGTAGTCCACGGCTGTAGCTACCTCTGTGTCGGCACTCGGCAGTCCATCCATAATTGTATACCACCTACCCGTGGTTTTTTTTTCTTTCTTCTTTATACATACTACATCTCATTATCATCCAGTCTATATTAGCAGCAGACACAGTACGGTAGTCCACGGCTGTAGCTACCTCTGTGTCGGCACTCGGCAGTCCATCCATAATTGTATACCACCTACCCGTGGTTTTTTTTTTCTTTCTTCTTTATACATACTACATCTCATTATCATCCAGTCTATATTAGCAGCAGACACAGTACGGTAGTCCACGGCTGTAGCTACCTCTGTGTTGGCACTCGGCAGTCCATCCATAATTGTATACCACCTACCCGTGGTTTTTTTTTTCTTTCTTCTTTATACATACTACATCCCATTATCAACCAGTCTATATTAGCAGCAGACACAGTACGGTAGTCCACGGCTGTAGCTACCTCTGTGTCGGCACTCGGCAGTCCATCCATAATTGTATATCACCTACCCGTGGTTTTTTTTTTCTTCTTTATACATACTACATCTCATTATCAACCAGTCTATATTAGCAGCAGACACAGTACGGTAGTCCACGGCTGTAGCTACCTCTGTGTCGGCACTCGGCAGTCCATCCATAATTGTATACCACCTACCCGTGGTTTTTTCTTTCTTTCTTCTTTATACATACTACATCTCATTATCAACCAGTCTATATTAGCAGCAGACACAGTATGGTAGTCCACGGCTGTAGCTACCTCTGTGTCGGCACTCGGCAGTCCATCCATAATTGTATACCACCTACCCGTGGTTTTTTTTTTCTTTCTTCTTTATACATACTACATCTCATTATCAACCAGTCTATATTAGCAGCAGACACAGTACGGTAGTCCACGGCTGTAGCTACCTCTGTGTCGGCACTCGGCAGTCCATCCATAATTGTATACCACCTACCCGTGGTTTTTTTTTTCTTTCTTCTTTATACATACTACATCTCATTATCAACCAGTCTATATTAGCAGCAGACACAGTACGGTAGTCCACGGCTGTAGCTACCTCTGTGTCGGCACTCGGCAGTCCATCCATAATTGTATACTAGTATCCATCCATCTCCATTGTTTACTTGAGGTGCCTTTTAGTTGTGCCTATTAAAATATGGAGAACAAAAATGTTGAGGTTCCAAAATTAGGGAAAGATCAAGATCCACTTCCACCTCGTGCTGAAGCTGCTGCCACTAGTCATGGCCGAGACGATGAAATGCCAGCAACATCGTCTGCCAAGGCCGATGCCCAATGTCATAGTACAGAGCATGTCAAATCCAAAACACCAAATATCAGTAAAAAAAGGACTCCAAAACCTAAAAGAAAATTTTCGGAGGAGAAGCGTAAACTTGCCAATATGCCATTTACCACACGGAGTGGCAAGGAACGGCTGAGGCCCTGGCCTATGTTCATGGCTAGTGGTTCAGCTTCACATGAGGATGGAAGCACTCAGCCTCTCGCAAGAAAAATGAAAAGACTCAAGCTGGCAAAAGCAGTAGCACCGCAAAGAACTGTGCGTTCTTCGAAATCCCAAATCCACAAGGAGAGTCCAATTGTGTCGGTTGCGATGCCTGACCTTCCCAACACTGGACGTGAAGAGCATGCGCCTTCCACCATTTGCACGCCCCCTGCAATTGCTGGAAGGAGCACCCGCAGTCCAGTTCCTGATAGTCAGATTGAAGATGTCAGTGTTGAAGTACACCAGCATGAGGAGGATATGGGTGTTGCTGGCGCTGGGGAGGAAATTGACCAGGAGGATTCTGATGGTGAGGTGGTTTGTTTAAGTCAGGCACCCGGGGAGACACCTGTTGTCCGTGGGAGGAATATGGCCACTGACATGCCTGGTGAAAATACCAAAAAAATCAGCTCTTCGGTGTGGAAGTATTTCAACAGAAATGCGGACAACAGGTGTCAAGCCGTGTGTTGCCTTTGTCAAGCTGTAATAAGTAGGGGTAAGGACGTTAACCACCTCGGAACATCCTCCCTTATACGTCACCTGCAGCGCATTCATAATAAGTCAGTGACAAGTTCAAAAACTTTGGGCGACAGCGGAAGCAGTCCACTGACCAGTAAATCCCTTCCTCTTGTAACCAAGCTCACGCAAACCACCCCACCAACTCCCTCAGTGTCAATTTCCTCCTTCCCCAGGAATGCCAATAGTCCTGCAGGCCATGTCACTGGCAATTCTGATGATTCCTCTCCTGCCTGGGATTCCTCCGATGCATCCTTGCGTGTAACGCCTACTGCTGCTGGCGCTGCTGTTGTTGCTGCTGGGAGTCGATGGTCATCCCAGAGGGGAAGTCGTAAGCCCACTTGTAATACTTCCAGTAAGCAATTGACTGTTCAACAGTCCTTTGCGAGGAAGATGAAATATCACAGCAGTCATCCTGCTGCAAAGCGGATAACTGAGGCCTTGACAACTATGTTGGTGTTAGACGTGCATCCGGTATCCGCCGTTAGTTCACAGGGAACTAGACAATTTATTGAGGCAGTGTGCCCCCGTTACCAAATACCATCTAGGTTCCACTTCTCTAGGCAGGCGATACCGAGAATGTACACGGACGTCAGAAAAAGACTCACCAGTGTCCTAAAAAATGCAGTTGTACCCAATGTCCACTTAACCACGGACATGTGGACAAGTGGAGCAGGGCAGGGTCAGGACTATATGACTGTGACAGCCCACTGGGTAGATGTATGGACTCCCGCCGCAAGAACAGCAGCGGCGGCACCAGTAGCAGCATCTCGCAAACGCCAACTCTTTCCTAGGCAGGCTACGCTTTGTATCACCGCTTTCCAGAATATGCACACAGCTGAAAACCTCTTACGCCAACTGAGGAAGATCATCGCGGAATGGCTTACCCCAATTGGACTCTCCTGTGGATTTGTGGCATCGGACAATGCCAGCAATATTGTGTGTGCATTAAATATGGGCAAATTCCAGCACGTCCCATGTTTTGCACATACCTTGAATTTGGTGGTGCAGAATTTTTTAAAAAACGACAGGGGCGTGCAAGAGATGCTGTCGGTGGCCAGAAGAATTGCGGGACACTTTCGGCGTACAGGCACCACGTACAGAAGACTGGAGCACCACCAAAAACTACTGAACCTGCCCTGCCATCATCTGAAGCAAGAAGTGGTAACGAGGTGGAATTCAACCCTCTACATGCTTCAGAGGTTGGAGGAGCAGCAAAAGGCCATTCAAGCCTATACAATTGAGCACGATATAGGAGGTGGAATGCACCTGTCTCAAGCGCAGTGGAGAATGATTTCAATGTTGTGCAAGGTTCTGATGCCCTTTGAACTTGCCACACGTGAAGTCAGTTCAGACACTGCCAGCCTGAGTCAGGTCATTCCCCTCATCAGGCTTTTGCAGAAGAAGCTGGAGACATTGAAGGAGGAGCTAACACGGAGCGATTCCGCTAGGCATGTGGGACTTGTGGATGGAGCCCTTAATTCGCTTAACAAGGATTCACGGGTGGTCAATCTGTTGAAATCAGAGCACTACATTTTGGCCACCGTGCTCGATCCTAGATTTAAAGCCTACCTTGGATCTCTCTTTCCGGCAGACACAAGTCTGCTGGGGTTGAAAGACCTGCTGGTGAGAAAATTGTCAAGTCAAGCGGAACGCGACCTGTCAACATCTCCTCCTTCACATTCTCCCGCAACTGGGGGTGCGAGGAAAAGGCTCAGAATTCCGAGCCCACCCGCTGGCGGTGATGCAGGGCAGTCTGGAGCGACTGCTGATGCTGACATCTGGTCCGGACTGAAGGACCTGACAACGATTACGGACATGTCGTCTACTGTCACTGCATATGATTCTCTCAACATTGAAAGAATGGTGGAGGATTATATGAGTGACCGCATCCAAGTAGGCACGTCACACAGTCCGTACTTATACTGGCAGGAAAAAGAGGCAATTTGGAGGCCCTTGCACAAACTGGCTTTATTCTACCTAAGTTGCCCTCCCACAAGTGTGTACTCTGAAAGAGTGTTTAGTGCCGCCGCTCACCTTGTCAGCAATCGGCGTACGAGGTTACATCCAGAAAATGTGGAGAAGATGATGTTCATTAAAATGAATTATAATCAATTCCTCCGCGGAGACATTGACCAGCAGCAATTGCCTCCACAAAGTACACAGGGAGCTGAGATGGTGGATTCCAGTGGGGACGAATTGATAATCTGTGAGGAGGGGGATGTACACGGTGATATATCGGAGGATGATGATGAGGTGGACATCTTGCCTCTGTAGAGCCAGTTTGTGCAAGGAGAGATTAATTGCTTCTTTTTTGGTGGGGGTCCAAACCAACCCGTCATATCAGTCACAGTCGTGTGGCAGACCCTGTCACTGAAATGATGGGTTGGTTAAAGTGTGCATGTCCTGTTTATACAACATAAGGGTGGGTGGGAGGGCCCAAGGGCAATTCCATCTTGCACCTCTTTTTTCTTCAATTTTTCTTTGCGTCATGTGCTGTTTGGGGAGTGTTTTTTTGAAGGGCCATCCTGCGTGACACTGCAGTGCCACTCCTAGATGGGCCCGGTGTTTGTGTCGGCCACTAGGGTCGCTTATCTTACTCACACAGCTACCTCATTGCGCCTCTTTTTTTCTTTGCGTCATGTGCTGTTTGGGGAGGGTTTTTTGGAAGGGACATCCTGCGTGACACTGCAGTGCCACTCCTAGATGGGCCCGGTGTTTGTGTCGGCCACTAGGGTCGCTTATCTTACTCACACAGCTACCTCATTGCGCCTCTTTTTTTCTTTGCGTCATGTGCTGTTTGGGGAGTGTTTTTTGGAAGGGCCATCCTGCGTGACACTGCAGTGCCACTCCTAGATGGGCCCGGTGTTTGTGTCGGCCACTAGGGTCGCTTATCTTACTCACACAGCTACCTCATTGCGCCTCTTTTTTTCTTTGCGTCATGTGCTGTTTGGGGAGGGTTTTTTGGAAGGGACATCCTGCGTGACACTGCAGTGCCACTCCTAGATGGGCCCGGTGTTTGTGTCGGCCACTAGGGTCGCTTATCTTACTCACACAGCTACCTCATTGCGCCTCTTTTTTTCTTTGCGTCATGTGCTGTTTGGGGAGGGTTTTTTGGAAGGGACATCCTGCGTGACACTGCAGTGCCACTCCTAGATGGGCCAGGTGTTTGTGTCGGCCACTAGGGTCGCTTAGCTTAGTCATCCAGCGACCTCGGTGCAAATTTTAGGACTAAAAATAATATTGTGAGGTGTGAGGTATTCAGAATAGACTGAAAATGAGTGGAAATGATGGTTTTTGAGGTTAATAATACTTTGGGATCAAAATGACCCCCAAATTCTATGATTTAAGCTGTTTTTTAGGTTTTTTGGAAAAAAACACCCGAATCCAAAACACACCCGAATCCGACAAAAAAAATTCGGTTAGGTTTTGCCAAAACGCGGTCGAACCCAAAACACGGCCGCGGAACCGAACCCAAAACCAAAACACAAAACCCGAAAAATTTCCGGCGCTCATCTCTACTGTATATATATATCAGTACAGAGCGGTGTAACTGTGACACATGTGTCCTGACAAGCAGTATAGAAGCTATAGAATAGTATATATATTACTGTATATATATCAGTACAGAGCCGTGTAACTGTGACACATGTGTCCTTACAAGCAGTATAGAAGCTATAGCATAGTATATATATTACTGTATATATATATCAGTACAGAGTGGTGTAACTGTGAAACATGTGTCCTGACAAGCAGTATAGAAGCTATAGAATAGTATATATATTACTGTTTATATATGTCAGTACAGAGCGGTGGTACTGTGACACGTGTCCTGACAAGCAGTATAGAAGCTATAGAATAGTATATATATCACTGTATATATATATATATATATCAGTACACAGAGCGGTTTAACTGTGACACATGTGTCCTGACAAGCAGTATAGAAGCTATAGATAGTATATACACTGCTCAAAAAAATAAAGGGAATACTTAAACAACACAATATAACTCCAAGTCAATCACACTTCTGTGAAATCAAACTGTCCACTTAGGAAGCAACACTGATTGACAATCAATTTCACATGCTGTTGTGCAAATGGAATAGACAACAGGTGGAAATTATAGGCAATTAGCAAGACAGCCCCAATAAAGGAGTTGTTCTGCAGGTGGTGACCACAGACCACTTCTCAGCTCCTATGCTTTCTGGCTGATGTTTTGGTCACTTTTGAAAGCTGGCGGTGCCTTCACTCTAGTGGTAGCATGAGACGGAGTCTACAACCCACACAAGTGGCTCAGGTAGTGCAGCTCATCCAGGATGGCACATCAATGCGAGCTGTGGCAAGAAGGTTTGCTGTGTCTGTCAGCGTAGTGTCCAGAGCATGGAGGTGCTACCAGCAGACAGGCCAGTACATCAGGAGACGTGGAGTAGGCCGTAGGAGGGCAACAACCCAGCACAAGGACCGCTACCACCGCCTTTGTGCAAGGAGGAACAGGAGGAGCACTGCCAGAGCCCTGCAAAATGACCTCCAGCAAGCCACAAATGTGCATGTGTCTACTCAAACAATCAGAAACAGACTCCATGAGGGTAGTATGAGGGCCCGACGTCCACAGGTGGGGGTTGTGCTTACAGCCCAACACCGCACAGGACGTTTGGCATTTGCCAGAGAACACCAAGATTGGCAAATTCGCCACTGGTGCCCTGTGCTCTTCACAGATGAAAGCAGGTTCTCACTGAGCACATGTGACAGATGTGACAGAGTCTGGAGACGCCAAGGAGAACGTTCTGCTGCCTGCAACATCCTCCAGCATGACCGGTTTGGCAGTAGGTCAGTAATGGTGTGGGGTGGCATTTCTTTGGGGGGCCGCACCGCCCTCCATGTGCTCGCCAGAGGTAGCCTGACTGCCATTAGGTACCGAGATGAGATCCTCAGACCCCTTGTGAAACCATATGCTGGTGCGGTTGGCCCTGGGTTCCTCCTAATGCAAGACAATGCTAGACCTCATGTGGCTGGAGTGTGTCAGCAGTTCCTGCAAGACGAAGGCATTGATGCTATGGACTGGCCCACCCGTTCCCCAGACCTGAGTCCAATTGAGCACATCTGGGATATCATGTCTCACTCCATCCACCAACGCCACGTTGCACCACAGACTGTCCAGGAGTTGGCAGGTGCTTTAGTCCAGGTCTTGGAGGAGATCCCTCAGGAGACCATCCGCCACCTCATCAGGAGCATGCCCAGGCGTTGTAGGGAGGTCATACAGGCACTTGGAGGCCACACACACTACTGAGCCTCATTTTGACTTGTTTTAAGGACATTACATCAAAGTTGGATCAGCCTGTAGTGTGTTTTTCCACTTTAATTTTGAGTGTGACTCCAAATCCAGACCTCCATGGGTTAATAAATTTGATTTCCATTGATAATTTTTGTGTGATTTTGTTGTCAGCACATTCAACTATGTAAAGAACAAAGTATTTAATAAGAATATTTCATTCATTCAGGTCTAGGATGTGTTATTTTAGTGTTCCCCTTATTTTTTTGAGCACTGTATATTACTGTATATATATATCAGTACAGAGCGGTGTAACTGTGACACATGTGTCCTGACAAGCAGTATAGAAGCTATAGAATAGTATATATATTACTGTATATATATATCAGTACAGAGCGGTGTAACTGTGACACGTGTCCTGACAAGCAGTATAGAAGCTACAGAATAGTATATATATTACATTTACTGTATATATATATCAGTACAGAGCCGTGTAACTGTGACACATGTGTCCTGACAAGAAGTATAGAAGCTATAGAATAGTATATATTACTGGTGGTCCCCAGTCCCCACAATGCAGCACACTGAGCACAGAGATTTGCAGCACACTGAGCACAGATATGGAGCGTTTTCAGGCAGAGAACGTAGATATTTTCAGCACACTGAGCACAGATTATTTGCAGCACACTGAGCACAGATATTTTCAGCACACTGAGCACGGATTACGGAGCTTTTCAGGGGAGAGAACGCTGCCACGTCCTCTCCGTTCAATCTCCAATGCACGAGTGAAAATGGCGGCGACGCGCGGCTCCTTATATAGAATACGAATCTCGCGAGAATCCGACAGCGGGATGATGACGTTCGGGCGCGTTCTGGTAAACCAAGCAAGGCGGGAAGATCCAAGGCTGCCTCGGAACCCTGTAAAATGGGTGAAGTTCGCGGGGGTTCGGATCTCAACGAACCGAACCCGCTTATCTCTAATATATATATATATATATATATATATATATATATATAAAATGAGGGGGGGGGGGGGGTCAGCCATTACACCAAAGGGCAGGTTAAACAGCACCTGGCCATAGGTTAGTGACAAGTCTATCAGAATATTAAGTTTGCCTTTCCAGTGAAATATTAAAATAGCAATTGTAATTTTAATTACCTAATAAAAACATTTCCTCATTTTACAGCAGCCCAGGCTAGCACAATATTTATACAGTATCTTTGCCTGCGGGGGAATGGAAGTGAATGGCATGTAATATAGGGATGATTGTTCTCTGTGCATAACTGTGCAGCCCACTCACAGATGTGTACATGAAGCATTTACTATGAAGCTGCAAGCATTTGCATTGCTTAGAGTGCAATGCGAGAAAATATCTCATGCAAGGTTGTGATTTATTGATAAACCGGTTTGTAGCAGAATAACAGGTGTTTTTTGAAAACGTATTTTTATTTACTTCTGAAATTTGGTTAATTCCTCCGGTTAGAACATAAAGTGATAGAACAATGCATCACATTGGAGGAGCAGATGTCTATGCAGTCACTATTGGTTTTGGGTTTCACTCTCAAAAACCTAGATTTATGCAATGGATATAGGGGATTATTCAAAGATGGTCGCAGTTCGCTGCATACGCCCGGCACAGGGCAAAGTCGCCCAGCATATGTGTGGCACCGCCTCGCGATGCGTCCACAATGTAATTGTGTACACATCAAATTAAGGTTGACTCCTGCCTGATCACATAACCCTTCACCCCCCCCCGCCCGCCACATAACACACCCGACCCCTTACCATGAGCACTTTGGGTAGCTACGACCTCCCCTCCTCCCTGGAGTCAAGCTCTCCAGCTACGCTTGTTCTTTCAGTCATCAGCATATACCTTTATACTTGCCAGTGTTATGGGTCCGGTTTTTGTGAAAAACAAACCCACCGAATTTTGCATTACCTCGGGTTTTCCCACCATGCCCAGATTTCAAAACAAGGAAAAATGTTATCTTGGCAGCATCAGATTTTGCGTCTTTTGGAGTCAATAAAAGTGCCTCCCTCATGGTTCAGGCACCATTTCACACAGGAAACCCGAGGGTTAGGGTGGGCTGTGGGCTGCAGCACACAGCAAAGGGCTGTGAGGTGCAACTTAGCACTGCTGTGGCAGACTGTGAAGGGCTGTGGGCAGAGCCGGCCATACCCATTATGATGCCCTAGGCAAGATTTTGGCTGATGCCCCCTAGCACCAACGCTGACCCTGCTCCCCTTTCCCAGCACCATCACCCCTCACCCGTAGCAGTCCTTATTTTGGTTTTCCTACCCCCTGTAATTTAAATAAGAACAGTGTGCACATTCGGCGCACAGCCCAAAAAGGTATGTGTATTTGCTGGCAACGGGCATGGTAACACAATAGTACCCCCAATTCAAATTATGCCTCACAGTAGTGCAACTTTATTCACAATTTATCATGTGATAGTGTCCCTTATTCACCTTACATCACACAGTAGTACCAATTTACCTTATATACGCTACTCCTCACAGTAGTGCCCCTCATTCACATAACATCATATTGAATTGCTCCTCATTCACATTACACCACACCATATTGCTCTTTATTCTCATTACACCACACAGTAGTGCCCTTTCTATACGTTATGCCACACAGGAGAGCACCTTATACACATTAAATAATGCCACACATTAGTAATGCATTTATACACATAATACCACACAGTAATGCCCCTTACACATATGACACACATTATTAATGTCCTTATACACATGACACACATAATGTCCCTTACACCTATGCCACACATTAATAGTGCCCTTATACACATAATGACACACATAGTGCCCCTTACACATGTCACACATTACTAATGCCCTTATACACATAATGACACACATAGTGCCCTTTACACATTTGCAGCACATTATTAATGCATTTATACACATGAAATGCATAATGCCCCTTACACTTATACTGAACACTATTGCACAACCAACCTACTTAAACACACACACACACACACACACACACACACACACACACAGCACTCACACGGCCGCTAACACTGTGACTTCAGCCTCTGCTTGTATACAGATGTGTCCTCATAAATCTTGCCTCCATACACCATGCAGCAGGAGATGCCTGGCGCGAGTCAACTGGCAGCTCTGCTAACGTTGGGAGCCTATTTTTTATGAAAATGTATCTTATTTGCATTGCTATGTGGCAAGGATGCACAATCAGCTTCCGCTGATTAAAATGATATGTGGCATGCCTATATACTGTGTGTGACTGTGGCTGTATCTGCATACGAAATGCTACACAAAGAATATAGGCATGCTGCATATAATTTTAATCAGCAGAAGCTGCTTGTGCCCCTAGGCATACCAGATGCCTTAGGCAATTGCCTAGTTTGCCTATGCCTAGGGCCGACTCTGGCTGTGGGCTGCCTGCAGCACAAAGAAGACTCAGTGAAGGGCTGGGAGGTGCAAGCACTACTGTGGCTGTGGCAGAATGAAGGGCTTTGGGCTGCAGCGCAGAGAACACTGTGTCAGTGGGGGGATGTGGGGTACAAGCGCTACTATGGCACTGTGGCTGTGTCAAACTGTGAAGGGCTGTTAAATAAACTAATATAAAACTGTCAAAAATAACATTCATTAGGTGCCAGTGTGCCACCATTACTAGAAGCTCAGTGAGTCGCAGCAGTGTGTAAACAAAATAAAAATATGTGTCACGATCCGGGTATCTGGACGCCATTTCTTACCTATCAGATGCCTCCTAAGGCTGGCTCAGCGCTCCATGACCGGATCCCATCTGTTATCCTGATGTGCACATTCCCGCTTCCTCTCCTGTCTCTCTGGACGCAGTCACAGTAACGCCTTATACATCTGGCATGGCGTCTCCCGCGGCCTCCGCCGCCGTCCCTGAGCTTCTGCATTCAGAGTGGCGATTACGTCAGCCGCGGCCTCCGCTGTGTCCGCGTGGTCGGATGTGCATCTGTCAGCCTGGCGTCTCCTGTCTCCGGTGGCCGGCGCCGCCATTACTGTTTTCCAGACCACATGGATTACAATCCAAACTTCCCTCCAAGTGTCTGCATGGGCGCAGCCATCTTGGATTCTGTCAGCTGATCATTCCTACCAATCCGTTGTCAGTATTATTAATTTGCATAATTGCCTAGCCAATGCCTTCCTTGCTGCAGGTATAAATAGGTTGTGCCTGAGCAAGGAAGGCGTCAGTGCTTTGGTTGTCAAACCTAGTTCCAGTTTGTCTCTCTTCTGTGAATGTCTTCCAGGTTCCAGCTCCTGTCTCCAGACTTCTGCTATAGAGACCCGCACCAGCATTCCATCTGCGGTGTAGCCTGACTCTCCGATCCATTCTGGACTCACCTGTTTCCAGCTACAACATCACCTGCTTCCAGCTTAGCTTCCAGCAGTGTACAGCTTCTCTTAAAGGGCCGGTGTCCTTTCTGCAGTTTACCACTCTCCACCGGTATTATTATTTCTCCGCTCTCAAATTCTACATTTCATCTACATTGCATCGCTCTCAAGCTTTATTTATTATTTAACTGGTTCCAGCCAGTATCCACTCCGTGCCAACACCTGTCTGGTTCTAACCAGTACCCACAGCAGCATTTTATCTACAGCAGTCCAGCTTTCCCTGGAACACCAGCTGGTACGACCCTGGGCTTTCCTCATTGCTACAGTTGAGCCTGGTAAGGACTTTCCAACTTGCAGATAATAAGAACTGTCTCATACCACCAGAGCTCTGTGGCCCCTGCCACCCTGTAGTACCCAGGAACTGTATTATTATTTCTCTGCTGATTTTTATGTTACTTTTTACTGCTACTGTGATGCATGGAGTTTGTCATAAATAAATATCATTGACTTTTACTCAAGTTGTCGTGGTCACGCCTTCGGGCGGTTTCTCTTCATGTTACTTACATGTCCAGGGGTCTGATACAACCTCCCAGGTTCCGGTACATCTCAGCCCCTACAACTGAGGCTGCCTTCCGTCAGCTCAGGCCCTCAGTTGTGATAGTAAGCACTGACCAAATGAATCCAGCCGGAGACCAGGATCAAGCGGCCAGGCCGATGCAAGAACTGGCAGCCCGACTTGAACATCAGGAGGCTGCACAGGGCCACATCATCCGCTGTCTCCAGGATCTCTCTACTTGGCTGGATGGGATTCAGACAACTCTCCGTGGATCAGGCGCATCTGGGGCGTCAACCACAGTGACTCCAACTATAACCCCACCCACCTTACCCGTTTCTGCTCCACGTCTTCATCTTCCAACGCCAGCAAAATTTGACGGATCTCCAAGATTCTGCAGGGGATTTCTCAACCAGTGTGAGATTCAGTTTGAGCTACAACCTGGCAATTTTCCCAGTGACCGTACAAAAATTGCCTACATCATCTCACTTCTCAGTGGCTCAGCCCTTGACAGGGCATCACCGTTATGGGAGAGGTCCGACACCCTGCTATCTTCTTACACTGCATTCGTGTCAACATTCAGGCGCATCTTCGACGAGCCAGGCCGGGTAACTTCAGCTTCGTCTGAGATTCTCCGTTTACGCCAGGGATCACATACTGTAGGACAATATCTTATACAGTTCCAGATCCTGGCATCTGAACTGGCATGGAACGACGAGGCCCTGTATGCTGCATTCTGGCATGGTTTATCCGAGCGTATTAAAGATGAGTTAGCTACCAGAGACTTACCCTCCAAGTTACAGTAGATGAGCTAATCTCACTTTGTACAAAAGTTGACTTACGTTTCAGAGAGAGAGCAACTGAGCGTGGAAGATCATCTGCTCCAAAATCTTCTGCTCCTCCTCCTCGCCAACTGTCACCAACTAAAGATGAACCCATGCAAATTGGCCGTTCCCGTTTAACTCCTGCTGAGCGCCGAAGACGTCTCTCCGAGTCTCTCTGTCTTTATTGTGCAGCTCCGTCTCACACCATTAATGCCTGTCCCAAACGTCCGGGACTCCAAGTCCTAGCTCGTCAAGGAGAGGGCCGGCTAGGAGTAATGATCTCCTCTCCATCTCCTCAAGATTGTAATCTCCCAGTCTCGCTTCAAGTTGCTCAACGTTATCAGAACGTCATTGCCCTCCTGGATTCCGGAGCAGCTGGGAACTTTATTACCGAAGCCTATGTTAAACGGTGGTCCCTACCCACCGAGAGACTTCCTTCCTCCTTTTCCTTAACTGCCGTGGATGGCAGTAAAATTTTTGATACAGTTATTGCTCTAAGGACTCTACCAGTTCGTCTGAGAGTGGGAGTTCTTCATTCCGAACTTATTTCACTTTTAGTGATTCCAAGAGCCACACATCCTGTGGTCCTGGGCCTTCCATGGCTCCGTCTTCACAATCCTACAATTGATTGGACGACTACGCAAATCATGGCATGGGGTCCCTCCTGTGCTGAGACATGTTTGTTTAAAGTGTTGCCTGTCTGTTCTTCCTCCCCCAGGTCGTCTGATGTTCCACCTCCTCCATATCAAGATTTCACGGATGTGTTCAGTAAAGCTTCTGCTGATATCCTTCCTCCTCATAGAGAATGGGACTGCCCGATTGATCTCGTTCCAGGGAAGGTTCCACCTCGAGGCCGAACTTATCCGTTGTCTCTGCCCGAGACGCATTCTATGGAGGAATACATTAAAGAGAACCTAGCAAAGGGGTTCATTCGACCTTCTTCTTCTCCAGCCGGCGCAGGCTTCTTTTTTGTAAAAAAGAAAGATGGTGGTCTGCGGCCGTGCATCGACTACAGAGGTTTGAACGACATTACCATTAAGAACCGCTATCCTTTACCCCTGATTACTGAGCTCTTTGACAGAGTTAGCGGAGCTACCATCTTTACAAAGCTGGACTTGAGAGGTGCATACAATCTCATCCGGATCCGTGAGGGTGACGAGTGGAAGACCGCATTTAACACCCGTGACGGTCATTATGAGTACCTCGTCATGCCCTTCGGATTGAGCAATGCTCCAGCTGTCTTCCAGCATTTCGTCAATGAGATCTTCAGAGACATTCTATACCGTCATGTCGTGGTCTATCTAGACGATATCCTCATTTTTGCCAACAATTTAGAGGAACATCGTTTTTGGGTAAAGGAGGTTCTGTCCCGTCTCTGTGTCAATCATCTCTATTGCAAATTAGAGAAATGCGTCTTTGAAGTCAAGTCCATTCCGTTTCTAGGGTACATTGTGTCCGGTTCCGGACTAGAGATGGATCCTGAGAAACTACAAGCAATCCAGAATTGGCCGGTACCCTTAACCCTCAAAGGGGTCCAGAGGTTCTTAGGGTTCGCCAATTATTACCGAAAGTTTATACGAGACTTTTCCACCATTGTGGCGCCTATTACTGCTTTCACCAAGAAGGGTGCTAACCCGTCCAAGTGGTCTGAAGAAGCCATGCAAGCTTTTCATCTTTTAAAACAGAGGTTCATCTCTGCGCCTGTCCTGAAACAGCCTGACATCGACTCTCCTTTCATCCTAGAGGTGGATGCCTCCTCCGTTGGAGTAGGAGCGGTGTTATCTCAGAGGGCTAAAGATGGCCATTTACATCCTTGCAGTTTCTTCTCACGGAAGTTCTCCCCAGCGGAGCGCAACTATGCCATTGGCGACCAGGAGTTGCTAGCCATCAAGCTCGCTCTAGAGGAGTGGAGATATCTGTTGGAGGGAGCTTCTCATTCAATCACCATCCTTACAGACCACAAGAACCTTCTATATCTGAAAGGCGCACAATGTCTCAACCCTCGTCAGGCCAGATGGGCACTTTTCTTTTCCAGGTTCGACTTTAAACTCCAGTTCTGTCCGGGCTCTCAGAATCGCAAGGCCGATGCCCTTTCCCGCTCATGGGAGCAAGAAAATGAGTCAGAGTCTTCAGACAAGCATCCTATTATAAATCCGTTGGCATTCTCCACGGTAGGGATGGACTCTACGCCCCCATCAGGGAAAAGTTTTGTGAAGCCGACACTAAGGAAGAAGCTCATGCATTGGGCCCATGCTTCCCGCTTTGCCGGACATACAGGTATCCAAAAAACCCTGGAGTTTATCTCTAGGTCTTATTGGTGGCCAACTCTGAAAAAGGACGTTTTGGAGTTTATTGCATCTTGCCCAAAGTGTGCTCAACATAAAGTATCCCGCCAGTCGCCTGCGGGGCAACTGGTTCCACTATCTGTTCCACGTCGACCATGGACCCATTTGTCGATGGATTTTATTACAGATTTGCCCATGTGCAACAAGTTTAATACCATCTGGGTGGTAGTTGACCGGTTCACCAAGATGGCACACTTCATTCCTCTCACCGGTCTTCCGTCAGCTTCCAAGTTGGCTCAAGTATTCATACAAGAGATCTTTCGACTCCACGGTCTTCCAGAAGAAATTATCTCAGATCGAGGAGTTCAATTCACAGCCAAATTCTGGCGAAGTTTATGTCAAGCCCTCCAAGTCAAGCTAAAGTTTTCCACGGCTTACCATCCTCAGACCAATGGTCAAACTGAGAGGGTGAATCAGGACTTGGAGTCCTTCCTCCGCATCTATGTGTCCTCCTCTCAAGATGACTGGGTTCAATTACTTCCCTGGGCCGAGTTCTGTCATAACAACCAGTATCATTCTTCATCTTCTTCAACACCATTCTTCACCAACTTTGGATTCCACCCTAACGTCCCTGAGTTCCAACCGCTTCCAGCAACTTCTGTTCCCGCAGTGGATATCACCTTGCATCAGTTTGCCAATATCTGGAAGAGCGTACGATCAGCTCTGCTCAAGGCATCGTTCAGGTACAAGAAGTTTGCGGATAAGAAGCGTCGAGCAGTTCCTGCTCTCAAGGTGGGTGATCGGGTATGGTTATCCACGAAGAATTTGAGGTTAAGAGTTCCCAGTATGAAGTTTGCACCTCGCTACATCTGTCCTTTTAAAATTGATCAAGTCATCAATCCTGTTGCTTACAGACTCCAGTTGCCTCCCTTCTTAAAGATACCCAGGACATTCCATGTTTCCCTGTTGAAACCGCTAATCTTGAATCGGTTTCATTCCTCACTTCCTCCAACTCCGAAAGTTCAAACTCAACGAGGCGTTGAGTATGAAGTAGCCAAGATCCTGGACTCACGTCACCGTTACGGTCAACTTCAGTATCTTATTGACTGGAAGGGTTATGGCCCTGAGGAACGTTCATGGACCAATGCTTCTGATGTCCATGCTCCTGCCTTGGTCCGGAGATTCCATTCCAAGTTTCCTCAAAAGCCAAAGAAGTGTCCTGGGGCCACTCCTAAAGGGGGGGGTGCTGTCACGATCCGGGTATCTGGACGCCATTTCTTACCTATCAGATGCCTCCTAAGGCTGGCTCAGCGCTCCAGGACCGGATCCCATCTGTTATCCTGATGTGCACATTCCCGCATCCTCTCCTGTCTCTCTGGACGCAGTCACAGTAACGCCTTATACATCTGGCATGGCGTCTCCCGCGGCCTCCGCCGCCGTCCCTGAGCTTCTGCATTCAGAGTGGCGATTACGTCAGCCGCGGCCTCCGCTGTGTCCGCGTGGTCGGATGTGCATCTGTCAGCCTGGCGTCTCCTGTCTCCGGTGGCCGGCGCCGCCATTACTGTTTTCCAGACCACATGGATTACAATCCAAACTTCCCTCCAAGTGTCTGCATGGGCGCAGCCATCTTGGATTCTGTCAGCTGATCATTCCTACCAATCCGTTGTCAGTATTATTAATTTGCATAATTGCCTAGCCAATGCCTTCCTTGCTGCAGGTATAAATAGGTTGTGCCTGAGCAAGGAAGGCGTCAGTGCTTTGGTTGTCAAACCTAGTTCCAGTTTGTCTCTCTTCTGTGAATGTCTTCCAGGTTCCAGCTCCTGTCTCCAGACTTCTGCTATAGAGACCCGCACCAGCATTCCATCTGCGGTGTAGCCTGACTCTCCGATCCATTCTGGACTCACCTGTTTCCAGCTACAACATCACCTGCTTCCAGCTTAGCTTCCAGCAGTGTACAGCTTCTCTTAAAGGGCCGGTGTCCTTTCTGCAGTTTACCACTTTCCACCGGTATTATTATTTCTCCGCTCTCAAATTCTACATTTCATCTACATTGCATCGCTCTCAAGCTTTATTTATTATTTAACTGGTTCCAGCCAGTATCCACTCCGTGCCAACACCTGTCTGGTTCTAACCAGTACCCACAGCAGCATTTTATCTACAGCAGTCCAGCTTTCCCTGGAACACCAGCTGGTACGACCCTGGGCTTTCCTCATTGCTACAGTTGAGCCTGGTAAGGACTTTCCAACTTGCAGATAATAAGAACTGTCTCATACCACCAGAGCTCTGTGGCCCCTGCCACCCTGTAGTACCCAGGAACTGTATTATTATTTCTCTGCTGATTTTTATGTTACTTTTTACTGCTACTGTGATGCATGGAGTTTGTCATAAATAAATATCATTGACTTTTACTCAAGTTGTCGTGGTCACGCCTTCGGGCGGTTTCTCTTCATGTTACTTACATGTCCAGGGGTCTGATACAACCTCCCAGGTTCCGGTACATCTCAGCCCCTACAACTGAGGCTGCCTTCCGTCAGCTCAGGCCCTCAGTTGTGACAATATGTATGTGGATCAGTCGACAAAAGAGCAGGAGCAGCAACTCAGTACTAGTGCTGCAGCTGTTGCCAGTCATGATAGTGCTAAACCTCCTAATAGCTGAGGATTGTCCTGTCAATGCATCAATGATAAACAATCCATACTGTACCTTAATAAAATAAAGACACGGAGATATAAATTTGGCAGAAATTGTGAGCTGTATATTTAAATGAGCACTATCCTTTACTAGCTGTAAGAAATAAAGGTAAGGTAAGGCACAGAAAGAATGGCTGAATCAGCCGAAACTCAAAAACACTAATACCCATCAATCAAAACAATCCAAGACAAACTAAAACCACAAACGTATCCATTCAACCTTCTACCTTGACAACCCACCCAGAAGGGCTATGATGCTGCCCCAAGCAAGGTCATCCAGCAGATATAAACAGTCAACGAAGGTGACTACACCAGAAAACTAAGAACCAATTCAACTCCAACTGAGATCCGCACCAAAACAGGTAATCTGCCATTCTTTCCAACCTACAAAAGCCGACAAAAAAAACAAAATGAAACACAACCATACAAAAAAGGGGAGAAAGGGTGGGAAGACAAGAACAAAAGAAGCTGGCCCAGCCCCCTAACAATCCCTAAGTTAAAACTAAATCCACACCCTCCCAGCCTGTAGGACAAACTCTATCACCTGATGCCCTCCACAGGCCTGACCACAGCATCTGAGGTTTAACGCACTCAGGGGCAGATGTATTAACCTGGAGAAGGCATAAGGAAGTGATAAACCAGTGATAAGGGCAAGGGGATAAACGCACCAGCCAATCAACTCCAATATGCAAATTGACAGTTAGGAGCTGACTGTCATTTCGCTTCTACTTCAACATCTATCAAAGATATTCCAGGGGAAATAAAGCTTAAGAAAGGGCACCTGAAATCTATATATTCAATAATATTAAGGAAAACCACCTCTAATAATAAAGAGAATGTTTACTGCCAACATGCCATACACCCAGAGGTGTAGCCTGGAGACATGACACCTGGAGAAGGGTTATGTCACGGTGCCGATTCACACCCATATAGGCACAGACATACATAAACACACACTTATACAGATATATACACAGACATATACACATAAACACACACATATACACACACATAGGCCCTCATTCCGAGTTGATCGCTCGCTAGCTACTTTTTGCAGCCGTGCTAATGTATAGTCGCCGCCCACGGGGGAGTGTATTTTCGCTTAGCAAGTGTGCTATCGCATGAGCAGGCGAGCGGGACGAAAAAGTTTTTCGCAGTTTCTGAGTAGCTCTGAACTTACTCAGCCCTTACGATCACTTCAGCCTGTCCGGTCCCAGAATTGACGTCAGACACCCGCCCTGCAAACACCCGGACACGCCTGCGTTTTCACTACCACTCCCAGAAAACGGTCAGTTGACACCCACATATACCCTCTTTCTGTCAATCTCCTTGCGAACGGCTGTGCGAATGGAATCGTCGCTAGAAGCATTGCACAGCAACAATGCTGTTTGTACCTGTACGACGCGCGTGCGCATTGTGGTGCATATGCATGCACAGTAGTATCCTGATCGCTGCACTGCGAAAATCGGCAGCGTGTGATCAACTCGGAATGACCCCCATAAACACATACATATACACACAGATATACACAAACATACACATATACACACAGACATACATAAACACACACATATACTCACACATACTGTATACAAAGAAATATATACATAAACACAAATACACACAGACATAAATAAGCACACACATATATACAGACATACACATATACACATAAACACACACATATGCACACAGACATATACACACATATAAACACATTTACACACACAAACACACACATACATATACACATACATATACACATACATATACACATAAACACATATTATACACAGACATAAACACACAGTATTACACACACATATACACACAGTATACACACATAAATTCTCACCAAGAAGAGGGCAGCAGCTAGCTAGCATGGAGGGGTGGAGCTTCTATGTGATTGACAGGCTGGGCCTCTGTAGTTAAGAGGAAAGGACTGAGGAAAGGGAAGGGGTGGCCACCACACTGCCTGCATGTTCCAGATCACTGAATGCAGATACAGTACCTGACAGCTAGGAAGGTTCTTCTGACAAGCCTACAAACCTCCCCTCTTGCTTAACAACACGCCACACTGCACTGCACTTGATTCTCTGCATTGCAATCAGTGACATGGAACATGCAGGCAGTATGGTGGCCACCCCTTGCCTCTCTTCTAGTCATCTCCTCCTACCCTGAGTCCCGGCTCCCAGCTCTGTTTTTTACAATGTGCATATTACATATAAAACCACCACAAATACATTAAAATCTTTATTATACATAATAACTGGACTTAGATTAAGCTCACCTCCATTGTCACTGCACGTGGAAACCCCTTAATCACAATTACAAGCAACAACTAAAGTTGATGTTCTCATTTAATCCCCTTGGGGACACAATTTAAAGATCCACTGTGCCTCTCTTCTCAAGAGAATTTTATCACGATCACCCCCCCCCCCCCCTCATTAACACAGGGACGTGATCTATTAACAATCATACATCTCAACATAGCCACTGAATGTTTTTTCTGCAAAAAGTGTCTCGCCACAGGTTTATCACTGGATACCTCCTGTAATGCCTCCCTTATAGACCGTCTGTGATTTGCCATGTGTTCACAAAAATTCCTAATGGTCTTACCTACATAATAAAGTCCACAAAGACATAATAATATATAGATAACATAACTGGAAGTGCACGAGAGCCAGTGTTTAATCGGAATCTTGACCCCTGTGTGTGGGCGGAAAAATTCTTTACCTGCCAGCATGCAACTACACGTTGTGCATCCTGCGCATCAAAAGCATCCCACATTTCTCTTCCTTAACCATGATTTGGTCGTCTGTTTATCAAAATTCTTTGTAGGGCACATTAAAAGCTGTTTCAAATTTGGCCCCCTCTTAAAGGCCACCAATGTGCGTTTACTTAACCCCTCTAAGCTTTTATCCCCACTCACAATCGGCCAATGGTGGTCATTCCGAGTTAATCGCACCCAGCTACTTTTTGCTGCTGCGATCAACTAGTACACGCCTATGGGGGAGTGTATTTTAACTTAGCAGGCAGCGATCGTTTGTGCAGCCCTGCTAAGCTAAAAAAAATTCAAGCAGAACAAGCGATGCTGGGGCCGGCTTTGACGTCAGACATCCGCCCTCCGTTCTCCTGAACACGCCTGCGTTTTCTTCACCACTCCCCAAAAACGGCTGCCAACGGTCCGGTGACGCCCAGAAACACCTTTCTGTCAATCTTTTTGCGGTTGTTTCTGCGACCGCTTTCTTCGTTGTCCGCAACATAACCCAGTGACCCCTGCCGCCGGGCAATGATGCGCGTGTGCAGTGCGGCCGCCGCGCAAGTAAATTCCGGACACGTTCACACCGCAGCGACAAACCGATGCGTGCGAACAGGTCGGAATGACCCCCCCATGTTTCCTTACAGAATCAGCAAACACCATGGCTCTGGTATTAAACTGAGTGGTCACCACAAATGGTGTTCCTATCTTTGAATCTTTCATAATTTTTTCACTGTGGCAAATCTTCTGTGCCTTCACCAGGCAACGGTTCATCACCCTTGCAGTAAAACCGCTCTCAAGGAATCGCTCCCTCATTTCCTCAATCTGAATCAGTGCTAGATCGGATTCTGAATTGTTACGAATGACTCTAACAAACTGGGAGACTGGGAGACCCTCGACCAGAGCCCTAGGGTGATGACTTGTTTCAAATAACAATGTGTTCCTATCTGTCAATTTTCTAAAAAGGGTAGTACCAAGGGACTGTCCCTTCTTAAAAAGTATTATGTCCAAAAACTCTATTCTCTCACTCTGTAGGTTACTGGTGAATCCAAAAATATACTGGTAGGTTAATTGGCTCCCAACAAAATTAACCCCAACATGAATGTGTCTGTGTATACATGTGATAGGGAATATAGATTGTAAGCTCCACTGGGGCAGGGACAGATATGAATGAGCAAATATTCTCTGTAAAGCGCTGCGGAATATGTGTGCGCTATTTAAATAACTGGTAATACATTATAATGTCCTGATGAAAATGTTTTATCTATAACATTGAAACGTTGACTTTCTCCGTGACTCGGTCTCGTTTTATTCCCCGCTGAGGGAGCCGTGAGTGCCGCCGACTGTGTGTTTTATATATATATATATATATATATATATATATATATATGTATCTTGGACCATGCATACATCTACCACTACATTTCTGTTCGGCTGAATTCATCCTAAAATGTGAAATATTATGTGCTATAGACCTTCATCATTTCCTTGTGTGTGCCACAGTGTTTAATAATACCATACTGTCAATTTGTGGTTTGTAGAAGGATTAAAGATGCTGCACCTTTAGAATGAACCATGAAATGAAGTTTGCATAGCCTTAATATGAACCTATTCAACAGCTGAAGGAAGAATTCGAAGTAATTAGGTTTATCTACTAAGTGATTCATTTATTACTTTATAAGCAGCAAGATGAAATCTTTGGGGAGAAATATTTAAACTTGTAGATTGTCCTTAAATAACAGGTCACTACACTGAATTTACAAGGAATAAAGGAGAAATATAATGGTAATGCCTAGTTACATATAAAAGGAAAAAACAAATCTTTCTATCTAGAACCAATATTACAATATAGGACTGAATAATTTCCTTAGTGGTTTACAGAGTAATCGCAATATGAATGACAATGTAGGTTTCAGTAGGTCTCCCATAACCAAAGTGCTTGGGACCAGAAGTATTTTGGATTTTGGATTGTTCCATATTTTGTAATATTTGCAAGATATCTTGTGGATAAACACATTGCATTTATGTTTCATATACACCTTATACACATAGGACCTAATTCAGACAGGGCCGGTTCTGGGGCTCTGTGCCCCCCCCCGGCGCCAATACGGGGCGTGGCTTCGTACAGGGGGCGTGGTCATTTACGCCCCCTGTACAGACTACTGTAGCGCTGAAATGTGCGGTGCGCGATGACGTCATCGCGCACCGCACAGCAAAGGTCCTCTCCACGAAGGGAAACTAGACGCGTAGCGTCTAGTTTCCTTCGTGGAGTGGACCTTTGCTGTGCAGTGCGCGCTGACGTCATCGCGCACCGCACAGTAAAGGACCTCTCCACGAAGGGAAACTAGACGCGTACGCGTCTAGTTTCCCTTCACAGCGGCGGGCAGCGGGCAGCGGGGGGCACAGCAGCAGCGGATCTTGCCCTGGTGTGGCGCCCTCCGGATGGCGCCCTGCGCCCTCCGGGAGGCGGCGCCCCGGGCAAAAGTCCTGCTTGCCCGTAGCAAGATCCGCTACTGAATTCAGACCTGATCGCAGATGTGCTACGATCAGTCTTCAGACATGTGGGGGGACGCCCAGCATAGGACTAGTACCCCCCGCATGTCAGGCCCGACCCCCTCCCCCCAAGTACAAAAACATCGCACTCCGGTGATGCTTTTATACTGGAAGAGTAGCTCCCTGCCAGCACAGCTGGCAGGGAGCTAGTCGTCGCTGCCCGGGTCACAGCGGCTGCATGTGACATCACGCAGCCAGCACAGCCCGCCCCCCCAACGGTCTGGGCACACTTGCATTGCCCGGACTGCGCCCCCTAAATGGCGGACAAACGCCGCAGGAACGCCCCCTCCCACCCCGCAACCACCTCTGCCTGTCAATCAGGCAGAGGCAATCGCAGGGCTAAGACAGCCGTCGGCTGTCTGGCATGCGCCGGTGCACTGCGGCACTGGTGCATGCACAGTTAAGACCTGATCGTTACTGAAATAGCCCCGTAGGTTGAAGGTACTGTAATTGCATACAATATTTTGAATAATTTTGTGCATGTGTGATACCCTGAAACTGCAGCCCAAATCAACTGTGGCACTACAGGTGCCAGCATGACTTTAAAAAAAGTAAAATGTTTGCTGGAGTTACATAGCACTGTGCCAGCAGCCTACAGCTTGCAGCACAGAAGGAGTTAACAGCACAGCTCATAGCAATACAGATCAGTCTGCAAAATGCAAAGTGCATGACTCACCCATTTGCAGACTAAGAGCGGGAAATCCCAGATAGAATGTGTTCCTGGGAATGCAAAGTTATAAAAAGGTTGTCCTGCAGCAGCCTGCAGAACAGTGAGCTGAGGAGAGTGAGCAGGCAGTGAGGAGACTGAGAGAACAGTGAGCTGAGGAGATCGGGGCAGAGGCGGGAAGACAGAGAGAGAGGACCGCGGTGTGAGGGGAACGAAGAGAGCGCGCCCACATGCTGGAATCGCTGCTGCCTGCCACGGCCGGAGAGAAGGAACAACACCGCCGCGTGGACAAGAGAGGGAGGTGGCTCAGGTCACGGAGGCTTCCTGACACCTGCCCAACATCAAAGACGCCGCTGCACAAGGGCTCGAGATCCGGAAGGGGGGAAATCGCGTGGGAAGAGGATTCCCCTAATAACAGTCATACGGGAGAGGCTGCAGTGATTGGGAGCACGGCTGCAGACAGCAGGAGCAACGAATATACCGCAGGTACTCTCACTTATCCCCAATATCCCAGCTATCCGGGTTACAGGAACCCCAAGTACAGAAGTACTGTACCTGGGTCTTCATAGATGTTTCCACGTAAAGTAGAGGGTTATCATTAACTGCCGCCTGTCAGAAAGGGGGACGCCCCTAACCCTAAACAGCTCCGTCAAAGACTCTCCCTATGTAATAGCGCCTCCTAACGGGTCCATGTTATGACCTTCACACTTATACTGCACCCGGTTGTTACAACACAGTTCAACAAAAGGTAACAGGACTGTGCAAACCCCTGTTCTTACTGTGCAAGCCAGAACTGGTCTGTTTACTAGTTTATATCACTGGATGATAACTGACTTACCTTTCTGTGGATACAAATGCGGTTGGTACCGTGAGACATTACTGCTGTTCTGTATTATGGAGAAAGTGGTTTTGCATGCCTGTTTACAACTGTTTACCTTGCGTCCACTGACGCCTCCTTAGAAGTCCTCTGTTTCAGTATAAGCAGTCTATTAGAGAGACATTGGCTGCAAACGCCCCCCTCGTGGACAGTTTAGGGAGGGCTCCCGCGTTACTGCCAGGACAGACTTTACCCTAATAGGACATTATTCTCCAAAGGATTGGTAGTACGGGTGAAGTATTTGATTGTTTGATTTGGTCAAAGTTATACCTTCGAGGTGTTAAAACTGTGAATGCTGTTATAAGACAGGGAAAGACTCAGGATATTGTAATAATGTTCAACCAATGCAACTGTGTTTAATGAAAATTGAGTTACAGCGGTGACTGATATCGTCAGTGCAATAAATGGTTGTCAACGTCTCCATGTGTCGTGGTCCTTGAGCACATTGGGTTTGGGTTGCCCTTCCGGGGTTCTCCTGGTCCTTCTGCCCCAGCCTTACAGGTGAGGAGAAGAATAGACGCTGGCCAAGACATCGTTGAAGAGTGGATACGGCCGATTACGAGACCGACAGAGTTTCAGGTACGAACCCTTTTATAGAGATATTACACTTGGCGTCACGAACAGGATCGTTTCAAGATGTCGAACCCAGATGTTCCGGAGTCGTCCTCGGCACAGGGACAACCACCAGCGGCACCCGGAAATCCGACAGGGACAACGGCATCACCGATCACCATGCCATATTACTTTGGGGCCTCATGGTTGCCGACATATGCAGGAAAACAAGTCCCTGGCTCAAGTACTTTCAAGGCATTCAAAGACAAAATGCTCTCCATGTTCCGCCTATATACGCTCACGGAAGAACAAAAAGTAGAGATCCTGAAAGGGCAATTAACCGGCCCAGCACTGAGGGAGGTAGAAGCATGGGAGGATACGGAGAAGAAGAGTGCAGATTGTATACTCCAGAAATTGAGAAACATATTTGAATGCAGAACGGTAGCAGAACTAAAGAGCCGTCTGTACGCAAGAAAGCAACGACCAGGCGAATCTCTACGGGAGTTTGCACTAGGCCTACAGGAAGCCTTGAGGGCTGTACGAACACTAGATCCACTGGATGCCGGACTGACCGATGACACCCTAATTAATTTATTTATGGAAGGAGCACAAGGTGAAGCGATTCGGTCACAATTACGAATGTGGAAACGCCAAAAACCGGACAGTTCCTTCTCTGCATTTAAAGAAGATGTTCTACAGATCTTAGGAATGAATCAGGGCAACGAGGCTGAAGACGACGAGACACCAAGGAAAGTGGATGAAGAAAGCCTCCAGAGCATCCCTTCGTACAAAAATGTAGACACCACTACCCGAGCGGGGGCAGTCCTTCAGCAGGCACAGGCCCCAACAGGGCCAGACCCTATCGAAACCCTTAACCGACAGATGTCAGAAGTGACGCTCAGCCTGTCTCGGATGAGCCAGAAGCTGGAAGAACTCGGCAAAGAACCAAGTGGAAGCCGACGCAGAGAACGGCGTCAAGAACGCGGTGGAAGACGCCACCCTCGATGGGAGGTCACGAGGGAGTCAGGCCGAAGGCCTACCGATCGGTTTGACCCACAGGGTCGACCGATTTGTAGGGGATGTCACCAGAGCGGACACATCGAACGGAACTGCCCACTTGACCCTTTAAACAGGGGGACCCCGAGGCGAGGGACCGACCCTCGGAGGAGAACCACTGACAGGTCCGTCATCGCAGTATTGGTGGCCCCAGTATGTAGGAGAGTGCCCTCACCTGAACATCCGCATCAATGGGATCGAAATACCAGCTCTCTTAGATACGGGCTCACAAGTCTCTACAATCCGATTCACGGAGTTCCTCCAACACTGGGACGAAGCTACCATTGTGTCCCCACCCACTACATGGCTCCACTTGCTAGCCAGCAATGGACAACCCATCGCCTTCCAAGGCTACTGGGAAGCCGACGTGGAAGTAGGAAACGCCGCCTTGACCCGCCAAGGATACCTCATCACCACTGCGCCCAATGCACACTTGCCACCCGTGATCCTAGGTTTGAACATTCTGCGAAACTGTCCAGAGGAACTAGTAGAAGCCCTGCGACACGAGATGAAGACCGTGACCCCTAAGGAGCGAAAGGCCCTGCAACAGACCGTCAAAGTACTAGAGGGCCAAAGGAAATTCATTAATGGTCAGGGTGAGATTGGAAAAGCCTGAATCACCGACCGCCAACCTGTTCTGTTGAAACCGAATTCGGAGCAAGTGGTGTGGTGCAAAACGAGAATTGGTCTGGGGGGAAGAAACTACGAGGCTCTGGTGGAACCCTGTGACCGGGACGGACAACAGCCGTTCGCTGTGGCGAGGACACTAGCCAAGGTGGTACACGGGAGGGTACCAGTCCGTCTTCTGAACCCACACTCGTATGCCATCAGACTCTACAAGTATTGTCCGGTGGCGAAGGTCAGTTGGATCGACTTCCAAGACATCGTGAGACAGGGGGTAACCATGGCTCAATCAGGAGCGGCAGACGGCGAAAAGTCGGCGGCTGAGGAAGAACCCCCATGGTGGGCCGAGATCCAGATTGGCGATGTTGACACCCCCACTGACCAAAGAGATGGAATATTACAGCTGGTGCGACGCAATGTTGCTGCATTCAGCCAACACCCTTCGGATTTTGGTCAAGCGGATGAAGTGTATCATCACATTCCCACCGGGACAACCCCTCCTATCAAGGAACGCCACCGGCCCCTCCCCCCGACTATGTACCAGCCAGTGAGGAACATGATTGCGGAAATGAAAGAGGCTGGAGTCATCCGCGAAAGCCACAGCCCATGGGCCGCTCCACTGGTGATAGTGAAGAAGAAGGACGGTAGCCTGCGCTTCTGCGTAGATTATCGCAGGCTCAATGCTGCAACTCACAAGGACGCCTATCCGCTTCCCCGTATCGAAGAATCTCTGACAGCCTTGAAGACGGCGGCATATTTCTCCACACTGGACCTCACCAGCGGCTACTGGCAGGTCCAAATGGCCCCTGAAGACATTGAGAAGACGGCCTTCACTACGCCAATGGGCTTATTCGAATTCTTAAGTATGCCATTTGGACTCTGCAACGCCCCGGCCACCTTCCAACGTGTCATGGAGCATTGTCTCGGACACCGCAACTTCGAGATGGTCCTGCTGTACCTCGACGATGTGATAATCTTCTCCAGAAACTACGAGGACTATCTGCGACATTTGGAAGAAGTGTTCCAACAGTTGATCCACTGCGGCCTGAAGCTTAAACCGAGCAAATGTCACCTGCTCAAGCCCAAGGTCCAGTATCTGGGGCATGTCGTCAGCGCTGAGGGCGTGATGCCCGATCCGGAGAAGATCAGAGTCGTTCCGGACTGGCCAGTCCCCAAGACCGTCAGAGATGTCCGAAGCTATTTGGGATTTGTGGGGTACTATCGACGCTTCATTGAACAATTTGCCGCAGTGGCAGCCCCGTTGCACGAATTACTCAGAGGCCAATCGGGTCATGAGCGAAGAGGGTCGTCCCTGGTATGTTGGGGAGAGGAACAGCAGCGAGCCTTTCATCGGTTGAAGACGTCCTTAATCGAAGCCCCGTTGTTGGCCTATCCCGATTATGAACAACCATTTCAAGTTTACACAGACGCTAGTCACCGGGGTTTAGGGGCCGTACTCTCCCAGGTGCAGGACGGGCGGGAAAGAGTGATTGCATACGCCAGCCGGGGCCTCCGCAAGACCGAGCGTAACTGTGAGAATTACAGCGCATTTAAGCTAGAGTTACTCGCCCTCATCTGGGCCGTCACCGAGAAGTTTAAACACTATCTGGCCGCCACGCCGTTCGTCATCATGACGGACAATAACCCGCTGGCACATCTGTCCACTGCTAAGCTCGGAGCCCTGGAACAGAGATGGGTATCCCGATTAGCAAATTTCCAGTACACCGTATCCTACCGAAGTGGGAAGTCCAACGGGAACGCTGATGCCCTCTCCCGATTACCCACTGTGGACATTACAGAGGAAGATAGAGATGTGGATGAGGATGTCGAAACCCCGGTGTTTAAAGTCTCTCGAAAGGGACGAACGGTCACGTCAGACCCCCTATCCGTCACCGGACCTACACGAGTGGAGAATGCCCTACTGCAGTGGTTCTCAAACTCGGTCCTCAGGACCCCACACAGTGCATGTTTTGCAGGTAACCCAGCAGGTGCACAGGTGTATTAATTACTCACTGACACATTTTAAAAGGTCCAAAGGTGGAGCTAATTATTTCACTTGCGATTCTGTGAGGAGACCTGGAAAACATGCACTGTGTGGGGTCCTGAGGACCGAGTTTGAGAACCTGTGCCCTACTGGATGCTCCCACAGTCGACTGGCGCGAGAAGCAGCGGAAGAATCCAGTGCTGAGGGAACTTGTGGCCTTGTTGCACCAGCGGCGCCCATTGACCCGGCTCCAACGGGATAAAGCCGACCCGGAATTGATAAAGTTACTACGGCATAGGGACCGCATTCACTTGGAGGAGGGGATCCTAGTGCGTACCAGCATAGATCCAAGTACCCACCAACCAGTCACTCAGGTGGTTGTATCCAAAGATCAAGCTGCTCTTCTGCTCACGGCCTAAAATGACAAGTCCGGGCACTTCGGCACACAAAAGACTGAAGCTATCCTACGCACTCGGTATTTCTGGGTGGGCATGCGAGAAGATGTAGAAAGATGGTGCCGCGACTGTGTTCCATGCACAAGGAAAAGGCAGGCCGACATTACCCAAAAGGATCCTCTGCATCCCATTAAGAGTCAACATCCACTGCAAATTGTTGCCCTGGACCACGTGAAATTGGAGCCGAGCACCAATGGATATCTGTATGCCCTTACAATAACGGACCATTACAGTAAATTCCTAGTTGCCGTCCTGGCTAAAGACCTCACTGCAAAAACTACTGCTGAACTGTTTTTGAAGCACTTTGCCAGGCCCTATGGGTATCCAGACTGCATCTTGACCGACCAAGGCCCTGCCTTTGAGTCGCAGTTGTTTCACGAACTGTGTTCCTACTACGGCTGTCGGAAAGCTCGGACCACAGCCTATCACCCACAGGGGAATGGATTGTGCGAAAGAGCTAACCAGACCCTCATCGGGATGCTCCGGAGCCTGGTGGCAGAAGATCGCACCAAGTGGCCGACCGTACTCCCCGAATTAACCTATCTTTACAACAACACCGAACATTGCTCTACCGGCTTCACACCGTACTACCTCATGTTCGGCCGACGAGGCAAATTACCCCAGGACCTGGAATTGGCCCCTGCTGTGGTCCCTCCCATCGACCCAAAGACCGACTGGGTCCGTGAGCACCAGCGGAGGATAGAAGCTGCCCGAGAAATTGTAATAAAAAGAATTGAGCATGCCCAGCAGCGCCAAGAGATAAACTACAATGCCCACATCCGACCGGAGGCACTGAAGACTGGGGACCTTGTCTGGAAGAAACGGAATCACCGTACCAGCAAGCTTGACGCTATGTGGGAAAGTTGCCCGTACGTCGTGATCAGTGTTCCTGAGGGCGACCGACACACCTACAAGATCCGTAAGGGCCCGGAAGGTCCAGTCAGCGTGGTACCAAGGGACCAACTCAAGCTCTGCACCGTAGAGTTACCAATGAGAAGCGCAGATCCACCTGTGGCAGAGGGACGGGAGACCCTAGGGGGCATACCCTTACACGATCCCATGGAGCTCTTAGTGTTTATGGGTGAACTACCACCACCGCATTCAGCCCCACCCATAACGCCAAACCCGGTGTTCAATGGGCCTGTTGAAGACCAGGATCGGCCTAGCCTAATTACCGCTCCTGACGAGAGCGACATCCCTGGGGTTGAGACCAGAAGGTCGGGACGCAGCACCCAGGGCGTCCCGCCTTTAAGGTATAGGGAGTAAACTGTTAACCGTTTCCACTGTATACTTATTTCCGATTTGTTTACACCTGTTTATTGTTATGCTTAAATTGAGATTTATATTAGAGACTTTGGCCTGCTGCCATAGGCGTGAGGACACGCAAGATTTTAGCTGGGGTGCATGTGATACCCTGAAACTGCAGCCCAAATCAACTGTGGCACTACAGGTGCCAGCATGACTTTAAAAAAAGTAAAATGTTTGCTGGAGTTGCATAGCACTGTGCCAGCAGCCTACAGCTTGCAGCACAGAAGGAGTTAACAGCACAGCTCATAGCAATACAGATCAGTCTGCAAAATGCAAAGTGCATGACTCACCCATTTGCAGACTAAGAGCGGGAAATCCCAGATAGAATGTGTTCCTGGGAATGCAAAGTTATAAAAAGGTTGTCCTGCAGCAGCCTGCAGAACAGTGAGCTGAGGAGAGTGAGCAGGCAGTGAGGAGACTGAGAGAACAGTGAGCTGAAGAGATCGGGGCAGAGGCGGGAAGACGGAGAGAGAGAGGACCGCGGTGTGAGGGGAACGAAGAGAGCGCCCACCCGCTGGAATCGCTGCTGCCTGCCACGGCCGGAGAGAAGGAACAACACCGCCGCGTGGACAAGAGAGGGAGGTGGCTCAGGTCACGGAGGCTTCCTGACACCTGCCCAACATCAAAGACGCCGCGGCACAAGGGCTCGAGATCCGGAAAGGGGGAAATCGCGTGGGAAGAGGATTCCCCTAATAACAGTCATACGGGAGAGGCTGCAGTGATTGGGAGCACGGCTGCAGACAGCAGGAGCAACGAATATACCGCAGGTACTCTCACTTATCCCCAATATCCCAGCTATCCGGGTTACAGGAACCCCAAGTACAGAAGTACTGTACCTGGGTCTTCATAGATGTTTCCACGTAAAGTAGAGGGTTATCATTAACTGCCGCCTGTCAGAAAGGGGGACGCCCCTAACCCTAAACAGCTCCGTCAAAGACTCTCCCTATGTAATAGCGCCTCCTAACGTGTCCATGTTATGACCTTCACACTTATACTGCACCCGGTTGTTACAACACAGTTCAACAAAAGGTAACAGGACTGTGCAAACCCCTGTTCTTACTGTGCAAGCCAGAACTGGTCTGTTTACTAGTTTATATCACTGGATGATAACTGACTTACCTTTCTGTGGATACAAATGCGGTTGGTACCGTGAGACATTACTGCTGTTCTGTATTATGGAGAAAGTGGTTTTGCATGCCTGTTTACAACTGTTTACCTTGCGTCCACTGACGCCTCCTTAGAAGTCCTCTGTTTCAGTATAAGCAGTCTATTAGAGAGACATTGGCTGCAAACGCCCCCCTCGTGGACAGTTTAGGGAGGGCTCCCGCGTTACTGCCAGGACAGACTTTACCCTAATAGGACATTATTCTCCAAAGGATTGGTAGTACAGGTGAAGTATTTGATTGTTTGATTTGGTCAAAGTTATACCTTCGAGGTGTTAAAACTGTGAATGCTGTTATAAGACAGGGAAAGACTCAGGATATTGTAATAATGTTCAACCAATGCAACTGTGTTTAATGAAAATTGAGTTACAGCGGTGACTGATATCGTCAGTGCAATAAATGGTTGTCACCGTCTCCATGTGTCGTGGTCCTTGAGCACATTGGGTTTGGGTTGCCCTTCCGGGGTTCTCCTGGTCCTTCTGCCCCAGCCTTACAGGTGAGGAGAAGAATAGACGCTGGCCAAGACATCGTTGAAACATGGATACGGCCGATTACGAGACCGACAGAGTTTCAGGTACGAACCCTTTTATAGAGATATTACACATGAAACAAAGTTTATGTACTCTGAACCATCAGAAAGCAAATGTGTTACTATCCCAGTCGCGCTCCAAAAAATTAGAATTTTGGAATATTTTGAATATCGGAAACTTACACTGTGAATTTTTTTATGTGATTTTATTTTTAACAGTTTTACAATCAGTCAGCACTAAATACAAATACTTCTTAATGTTTTTATTAGAGATGTGCGGTTTGCGTCTTTAGAAATCCGAACTCACCTAAAAATTTTAAATCCAAACCAAACCAAGTCCCAGTTCGGATCTTCCCACGATCGGAATTCGGATTTTTAAATTCAAATTTCGCGTTTTTATCCATTTTCAAGAAATCCAAATCCCAAATTTCAGATTTTAAATCTGAATTCCGAAACAAAACACTTGAGCAACGGCGGCTGCAGCCCCTCAGCCACATAGTACAAGTACATGTTATGATGTATGTAATATATGTAATATATGTGCTGGCTGGTTCTTATGGGGATTGGCAGTGCTGTGTGACCATGGCTACATATGTATACGTTCATGTGATAGGAAATATATATGGTAAGATTTACTGCGGCAGGGACTGGTGTCTGGGGGTAATTCCAAGTTGATCGCAGCAGGAATTCTGTTAGCAATTGGGCAAAACCATGTGCACTGCAGGGGAGGCAGATATAACATGTGCAGAGAGAGTTAGATTTGGGTGTGGTGTGTTCAATCTGCAATCTAAATTGCAGTGTAAAATAAAGCAGCCAGTATTTACCCTGCACAGAAATAAAATAACCCACCCAAATCTAACTCTCTCTGCACATGTTATATCTGCCACACCTGCAGTGCACATGGTTTTGCCCAACTGCTAAAAAATTTCCTGCTGCGATCAACTTGGAATTACCCCCTCTGTAAAGCGCTCCTCTAATTGCTCATCCTGCCAGATGTAGCCCATGCAGTGCTCCCAACATGGCTGCCTCGGATGATTCTTTTTGAACCGTTGTGAACAACACGTGGATCTTTTCAAACAGTGCATATCATATTACAGGCATTCCAGTCACCCGTATATGTTTTATTTCCTCGTATGGCTTATCTCACACATTGTAACCTTTATAGCGTGCCCAAGATGGCTTCCTCTCGATGACAAATACTTAATCATTATGTAAGGGCTCTGTCTCTAGCTATAGTACATTGCAACTTCCCCACTTTGTGTATTATCTTCTAGGCATTGCCTGTTCTACCCAGGGTACTGTAACTTACATGTAGCACTCACAAAATTGCTTCCTCATCTGACACCTTTCGTGTGTGGGTTTTGTAACCTGTGGAACTTAATAATCAAAATGGCTGCATTATGCTCACTGTGCCCATTATGTTCACTATTTTTCGGTTTGCTTAGTTCATGTTGTAATGGTGTGGATCATTGGGTTGACCTGAAAAAGAATGACAGTGTCAAGGTCGACTCCAACAGGTTGACATGCACAAGTTCGACATAGGAAAAGTCCAAAACGGAAAAGGTTGAGACAGGAAAAGGTCAACCTCATTTTTATTTTTTTTAATTGGTGTCGTTTACTCTGTAAAATGACCGGGAACCCCAATTAGTGCACCACGTCCCCTCGCATGGTTCACTTTGTTATTCACAATTGTAGTCCACGTGGATAGTAAAATCTGAAAAAGTGGAAAATGAAAAAAAAAAAAAGTCAATTTTTTCCTGCTGGAAAAAAGCTCTATATAAATAAAATTATCATTATTATCCTGCATTATGGGGGTCATTCCGAGTTGATCGCTCGCTGACGTTTTTGGCTGCGCTGCAATCAGCTCAAAACTCAGCAAAACAGCGCATGCGTATGCACTGCAATGCGCAGGCGCATCGTACGGGTACAAAGCGTATCGTTGCTGAGCGATGGATTTAACGAAGAATCCATTCGCACAGCCGATCGCAAGGAGATTGACAGAAAGAGGGCGCTTATGGGTGTCAACCGACCGTTTTCTGGGAGTGGTAGGGAAAACGCAGGCGTGTCCAGGCGTTTGCAGGGCGGGTGTCTGACGTCAATTCCAGGACCGGACAGGCTGAAGTGATCGCAAGGGCTGAGTAAGTCCAGAGCTACTCAGAAACTGCACAAACTGTTTTTGCACAGCTCGGCTGCAAAGCCGTTCGCACACTTGCAAAGCAAAAATACACTCCCCCGTGGGCGGCGACTATGCGTTTGCACGGCTGCTAAAAGTAGCTAGCGAGCGATCAACTCGGAATGATGGCCTATGTTTATTGTTTTTATTTCTGTGTGGTTTCCTACTGCCCGTAACACTAAACCCTGTGTGTACTATGTGCTATGTTTTTGATTTCTGCAAAACGACTTTGATTCCTGCTGGAGAATAGCACTATATAAGTAAAATTATAATTATAGTATCAAATTTGTTAGGTTTTGCACCACAGGTAAGTCGCTCACATTTGTTGTTATTCCTACTGTATCATCTACTGTACCTAAACAGGAGATTAAACCTCATATAGTCTGAGGATTGTCCGTAACATAAACCATAACATCTTAACACTTAATTATAATAAATAAAGACACGGAGACTTGAATTTGGCAGAAAATGTTAGCTATTTATTTAAGTGAACCATTAACTGTGAATAATTAAACTAAAGTATGGTGGCCAGAAAGAACGGCTAAACAACCCTATCCCATAAACAAACTATCTTATAAAAAAGAACTGACGTAAACCTTCCAACAAACAATAGGTATCCGCTCAACCTCCATCCTGACTACCCACCCGTGAATGTGATGAGGCTGCCACCCGAGAAGGCGGTCCAGCAGATGTAAAACCAGTCAGCGAAGGAGAGCTCACCTAAAAATCAACCACCAAACAACCTCCAATCCACTCTTTAATACAACAAATGTTAACTTGCCGTTCTTTCCCGCCACAACCAAACCGTGACAACCCACATCACGAAAATAGCCAACGCAACAGCATAAAACAAACACCACCAGTAGGGAGGGAGGGTGGGACGACAAAAGCAGAAGAGGCTGACCCAGCCTCTTTCCCAGGCTTAAGAACCCATTCCACCTATCCCCAACATTCATTCCTATTGGCTAACCATAAAACTCCCATAATGCCTTACCGTCCTGCCCCCAGACTAGCTGAGTTTTAACCCACTCCTCTCCTATTCTGTCAATTCGTTCTCCAAATAGGAGAGACATTCTGTGAAATACCACGTTTAACTGCTGCAGGTGAAAGGTAGAGGGGCCGCATGTGGCCCTAGAACCGCCGGTTGCCCAGTCACTTCTATACAGTTTATGATACACTTTAGAAGGTAACAATTACAAATAATACATAATATTAAGACAAGAACTGCAACCAGAGATTCTGTAAAATATTGGATTTTAAGTATTTCCCTGAATAGCTTGCAAGATAAATTATGGAGATTGCGTGTAAAGTGTAGCAAAAAAATAATAATAAACAACACAAACACAAATACGTTAAACAGCAAAAATCATTAGAATTCTTTTTTGCTTTTTATATACAGTATTCCTACAAAAATAATCTCCGTGGGATCCAATCCGCTCTACAAATGAAGCCAACTACTATGTTATTCTAGAGTTTTTCGTTATACCCGAAAATCATCACTTATCCTTGGATAATCTAAAAATACAACTTCCAATGAGTATTCAACCCAATTATAGTATAATAGCCTAGCACCCTAGTGAAAAATAGTTCCCTCTCCTGCTGACAAAAATTATAATAATCACAGATGTTTAATGAACAGAATGAACAGAATTAATAATATCTTAAAAGATTTGAAGAGGGAAAAATTCTATAAATCTTTGATTTGCAGTTCTTTATTTTTATGTCTCTTGGCTAAGGGGGTAATTCAGACCTGATCGTTGTTCAATGCGCACGCAAGCGGCGGTCGCACGCGTGCGAACGCAGCGCAAAAGTGCGATCAGGCAGAAAAACACACCAACCACGCACGAGTGCACAAAAGAGGTGTTTACTATTTTGCTTGTCATGGGAGCGATGCGTTCGCAAGGTTGCTACTCACATCGCGAGCAACATGGAGCTTGTCATACATGTGCGCTACATTCGCTAGTTTGCAAATAAACGCACAATGGGTTTTTTATTTTATATAAATATTTGAAAAAAACAATTACCCTAAGGAATTGTGATGTGATTGAACAATTATGTGATCAAACACTGCTAAATGTAGAGTTTGTCAACCTAATTGTCCAATAACATTCAGCAATTAAGGCAACAAACATCAGTTTAATATATTTGTTGTCCTATTTGCACAATTCCCTAAATTGAATAAAATGTAAACTTGTTTTGACTAAAAAAAGAAAGGTTTAATATGTTATGTATTATGAGTTTGACTAAGCAGTGAATGACATACATTATATACTTATTATGTTCTGTTGCATATATGATTCATCTATTTGTAAGCGTTTAAAAGGGGGGTTAGGTTTGTTTTGTGGTTACTTGAGCACTCTCCATTTGATCACTTACAAACTGATGCTACATCAATACATGTTTGATAATTGCCTTTAAAAAGAAAAACAACACACAAATTAATTTGTACAAAATTTTACTGAAAAATATTGATTATAAACATTAAAAAAACAAATCAATTAAAAAACATTTAACAAAAAATAAATTTCATCTAGTATGCCCTGCGCGTGGGCCGCCACCCTCTGCAGGGACAAACGTATGGGACGATTTGGATCTCCAACATCAGCATCTGTAAAGAATGTTTAAACAATTATTACAAAATAATTTCATACATTATCCAATATAGAAGCAATGTACCAAACACACTTCAACAGCTCACTGTCTAGGTCAGGCATGGTGAATGATTGGCCCTTCAGCTGATGTTGAATGACACATCCCAGCATGCCCTCCAACAATTTTAGCATGGACAAATGCAAAAACTGTCCCAGGACATGCTTGGCTGTGTAGTTCCACAGCAGCTGAATAGCCAAAGTTTGTAGACACATGTTGAAGTATCTGTTTAAAGGTCAATGTAAATAAAAAAAATCAAATAAAAAAATAAATAAAAATAACTTACACTCCTCCATAGGCGCATACTCCTCCTCCTCTTCTTCAACACTGGGGGGTGGTGCCACTATGTCCGTATTGTGAACTCCAAACTCAGCATCTGAAAAAGATGTTTACTACTTTACAGTAAATAATATTTCACTCATTATGGAATATAGAATAAATGTACAAAGTACACTTCAACAACTCAATCTCTAGATCCAGCTGACGTGAAACTACACAGCCCCGCATGCCCTTCAAGAGTTGGGCAATTTGGCCATGCAAAAACTGTAGTAGGGCATGCTGGGATGTTTTGTTCAACAACAGCTGGAGGACCAAAGTTTCTCCATCACTGGTCTAGGTCCAGGGTCAGCAAACTGTGGCTATCCTTCTGTTGTTTAACTACACATCCCAGCATGCCCTGCAAAAGTTTACACATTCCTTAATTGCACAACTGTTGAGGGGGACAGGGTGGTTGAATGGGGGAGGGTGGTTGAGGGGGACAGGGTGGTTGAATGGGGGAGGGTGGTTGAGGGGGAGAGGGAGTTTGAATGAGGGAGGGTGGTTGAGGGGGAGAGGGAGTTTGAGAGGGTGGGGGAGGTTGCTGTTGTCGGGCACTTCTTCTTTCGGCTCTTCCTAAGGAGAGAGGAACACAGTTTATGTGTTTTAAAAAACATTTGGTAAAAAATAACAATCCCTACTACTCAATAATCAAGATAAAATCTACATTATTATTTTTGTTTAAGAAACAACAACAAACTTTATTATACTACAAATAAACACAAAATTATTACTGGTATGCTAATGTTTGTACATTACTCAACATACAACCCACACATACTCTATACATCCATACAAACATCTATGCATACCAACATAAATTTTAAAGATCTCCAGGCTAAACAACACACACACACTTATTGATGCAAATATTACACAACTTTAAACTGCAAACACACTCATGCGCGCACAAATGCTACAGTATGCATTACTCACGGTCGCGTATTTGAGGGCGTAATTCAGCAAGCAGCCGTGGCTGCCTTCGGCGCAGGTCGGACCACCACCTTTCTAATTGGACGATGGTCTGCCTGCTGCAGAGCTTCACCCACAGCTTTTGGCGTACCTCCGCGAAGGCAGAACGCTTATAGGCATTTGATATATAAGGGCCCGTGCGGCCTAAACGGCAGTCCATCACCAACGTTAGGAGAAGCAGCTCCCTGATGCTGAATGCAGCAGCTCGCATGATGCCAATGGCATATTAATCTAAATTGCTAATATTTATACTGTCTGCCTGCTGTTGATTGGTCGACAGCTGTGATGCTCATAAATACAAATAAGCTTTTTTGCTATTAATACACATTAACAGTATGGTCCGTGCTCTCGGTTGTGGACGCAATTGCGAGTATATGGTACTTTAAGTGTTGAGTTCGCAAAATACTTACAAAACAGCTCTGTTCTTCAATCAACTGAAAATTGCAGGATTGTTGTGTTCGGTTTGTTTATATGTGGTTTTTTTTTATGGAAACAAAAAAAACTTAAAAAAACACTTAAGACTCATCAATGCATCACAAACAAAAAAAACATATGAAGCAACATTTAAATAATTAAAAAAAACATGGTAATGTGTAAAGAAACACATAGCCTCATTGTTTTAAAAAAAATATATATATGTGGCCAACACAACATTACTTGTACAATGATGTTGTGCATTGATATGCTTATTTTGTAATTTAACAACATTACAATATGTTTTATGTGCAGCTACTAACATTGCTGTAAATAGGAATACTTTTCACACAAATGCAGTACTATTGTTTTTAGACACTTACAAACTTCCATCAAATTTGTGTGGAAATAATTTTTTTGAGAGTGACAAAATATTTAAAATAAAACAAACCAAAATAAAAAAACCACCAATAAACAGATGTCTGACGTGCTCATAACTCAAACATACCTGATATATTGTTCCACTATTCTGGCCCTAAGGGCATGGCCATGCTGTCTCTGAGCCCCACCTCCATGTACGGCCAACCACTGGCTCCTCATACTCTGAGCCTAAAACCTAATTTTTGGTCAGCTCCACACGCCTCATCACAGCAATATTGTGCAGTATTGCACACAGGACCACTATCTTACTAACCATTTTCGGCGAATACATGAGGTCGCCACCAGTGAGGTGGAGCACCCGAAAACGCCCTTTTAAAACTCCAATCGTATGCTCCACCAGCTGTCTAGTGGCTGTAAGAGTGGAATTAAATGCCGATTATGGTCCTAGTGTTGGTGTGTTGTAAGGAGTTATGAGCCAGGGGGTGCAAGATTATCCACGATATCCAGCAAAAACACACAAAAATATATTACAAAAATATGGCTAACATTTAAACACCCACAAAACTGAACCTTTACTACATGCTGTGGTTCTAACTCACCCAAGATGCACGCGTCTTGGCCTTCCAACCTTGATCATTTTTGGCATATCCCTGATTGCCTAATCACGTGTGAATCATGGGCGCTTCCTGGGTACCAGGCATTCAGGGAAAGGATCTGGAGAGATGGTTCACAAACAACCATCACATTCAAAGAGTGGAACATTTTTCTGTTCCTAAAGATTATTTCGTTATGTGTTGGTGCCACAAGTGGAACATGTCTACCATCCACTACCCCAATAACGTGTGGGAAGCAACCCTCTTCACAGAATTGCCGCTTCAACACAGCTAGGGACTCCACATCCAATGGCATTGATATGAACTACTTAGTTCTTTTCAGGAATGCAGCAAGTACACGCCTCAGGATCCTTGAGAATGAGGACTGAGAGACACCTCCTAGGACTCCAACTATATGTTGATAGGACACTGAGGCGCAAAAATGTAAGATAGCAATGAACTGTGTCAGTGGTGGAATTGCTGTAGGAATGTGAATTTAACTCTTTAGATTACTCTCTATTATTGAGAGAGTTTCTAGGATGACATGAAGGGGCAGCCTATAGCGCTGTACCACCTCGTCATCAGGCATTCCAAAAAAAGGCTGACACGGGTTCGAAAGATACGAGGCCTTGCAAGCCTCCTTGAAAAATTAGCATTGTTTACACTTCCCAAACAAAACCAGACAAGTACTGTAAAGAGCAAACAGACTACACACACACACACACACACACACACACACACACACACACACACACACACACACACACACACACACTAAACCACCACAAAGAGCATGCATATACTTACCAAAGGAAATCACACACCAACAAAATCAGCAAAAAGCTGATTGAAAAAATTATAACTCAAATTTGGAAACCAAAAAAAACCCTCGAGAAGAAAAAAACACAACAAAAAAAATATTAAGAAAACTAAGAGAAAACATCACCACTCCACACAAAGCACACCAACACTAAAAACATGCATATACTTACCAGCAGATATATAGAGAATAGATATATAAGGCAAAAGGCCTTAGATAAATAACCAAAAATAAGACTAATTTGCTAAAAAACAATTAAAAAATTATGTGATCTTGAGAATAAATGACAGAAGAAAACAAAAACAAATAAAAAATTACTATATCAGTCAAATCATCCACAATACGAACATACTTAAAGTCAAACAGACAACCCCATTATCAAAAACAAATACAACATGCAGTATTTGTCCTACACGCTATGTGACCACAATACACCACATAAACACTAATCATTCCAAAATCAAACTACACAAGGACGTGGTGCAAACACATGCTGTGCGGATGCACACATCCATTGCCATGCCACATACTTACCAGAAAACACACAATACCACAAATATCAGCACAACTCTGCATAATACAATAATACATAATTAGCCAAACTAAATTAAAAAATGAAAACATATGTAGCACAAAATAAAGAACTTACCTACAAAAAACTCCCTTTCTCTCTGTCTCTCTCTCTCTCTCTCTCTCTCTCTCTCTCTCTCTCGACTTCCCAACCTCCATACACCAACAAACCACGGATGCCCAGAACATGCTTAAATAGTGTCAACAATCAAAGCAATTGTGTATGCATCACCTGTGCTAATTACCGCTAGCGATGTGCACCGGAAATTTTTCGGGTTTTGTGTTTTCGTTTTGGATTCGGTTCTGCAGCCGTGTTTTGGATTCGGACGCGTTTTGGCAAAACCTTCCTAAAAATTTTTTGTCGGATTCGGGTGTGTTTTGGATTCGGGTGTTTTTTTTACAAAAAACCCTCAAAAACAGCTTAAATCATAGAATTTGGGGGTCATTTTGATCCCATAGAATTATTAACCTCAAAAACCATAATTTCCACTCATTTTCAGTCTATTCTGAACACATCACACCTCACAATATTATTTTTAGTCCTAAACTTTGCACCGAGGTCGCTGGATGACTAAGCTAAGCGACCCAAGTGGCCGACACAAACACCTGGCCCATCTAGGAGTGGCACTGCAGTGTCAGACAGGATGGCACTTCAAAAAAATAGTCCCCAAACAGCACACGATTCAAAGAAAAAAAGAGGCGCAATGAGGTAGCTGTGTGACTAAGCTAAGCGACCCAAGTGGCCGACACAAACACCTGGCCCATCTATGAGTGGCACTGCAGTGTCAGACAGACAGGATGGCACTTCAAAAAAATAGTCCCCAAACAGCACATGATGCAAAGAAAAAAAGAGGCGCAATGAGGTAGCTGTGTGACTAAGCTAAGCGACCCAAGTGGCCGACACAAACACCTGGCCCATCTAGGAGTGGCACTGCAGTGTCAGACAGGATGGCACTTCAAAAAAATAGTCCCCAAACAGCACATGATGCAAAGAAAAAAAGAGGCGCTATGAGGTAGCTGTGTGACTAAGCTAAGCGACCCAAGTGGCCGACACAAACACCTGGCCCATCTAGGAGTGGCACTGCAGTGTCAGACAGGATGGCAGATTAAAAAAATAGTCCCCAAACAGTACATGATGCAAAGAAAAAAAAGAGGTGCAAGATGGAAGCTGTGTGACTAAGCTAAGCGACACAAGTGGCCGACACAAACACCTGGCCCATCTAGGAGTGGCACTGCAGTGTCAGACAGGATGGCACTTCCAAAAAATAGTCCCCAAACAGCACATGATGCAAAGAAAAAAAGAGGCGCAAAGAGGTAGCTGTGTGACTAAGCTAAGCGACCCAAGTGGCCGACACAAACACCTGGCCCACCTAGGAGTGGCACTGCAGTGTCAGACAGACAGGACGGCACTTCAAAAAAATAGTCCCCAAACAGCACATGATGCAAAGAAAAAAAGAGGCGCAATGAGGTAGCTGTGTGACTAAGCTAAGCGACCCAAGTGGCCGACACAAACACCTGGCCCATCTAGGAGTGGCACTGCAGTGTCAGACAGGATGGCACTTCAAAAAAATAGTCCCCAAACAGCACATGATGCAAAGAAAAAAAGAGGTGCAATGAGGTCGCTGTGTGACTAAGCTAAGCGACCCAAGTGGCCGACACAAACACCTGGCCCATCTAGGAGTGGCACTGCAGTGTCAGACAGGATGGCAGATTAAAAAAAATAGTCCCCAAACAGCACATGATGCAAAGAAAAAAAGAGGTGCAAGATGGAAGCTGTGTGACTAAGCTAAGTGACACAAGTGGCCGACACAAACACCTGGCCCATCTAGGAGTGGCACTGCAGTGTCAGACATGATGGCACTTCAAAAAAATAGTCCTCAAACAGCACATGATGCAAAGAAAAAAAGAGGCGCAATGAGGTAGCTGTGTGACTAAGCTAAGCGACACAAGTGGCCGACACAAACACCTGACCCATCTAGGAGTGGCACTGCAGTGTCAGACAGGATGGCACTTCAAAAAAAATAGTCCCCAAACAGCACATGAAGCAAAGAAAAAAAGAGGCGCAATGAGGTAGCTGTGTGACTAAGCTAAGCGACCCAAGTGGCCGACACAAACACCTGGCCCATCTAGGAGTGGCACTGCAGTGTCAGACAGGATGGCACTTCCAAAAATAGTCCCCAAACAGCACATGATGCAAAGAAAAATGAAAGAAAAAAGAGGTGCAGGCATCGCAACCGACACAATTGGACTCTCCTTGGGGATTTGTGATTTAGAAGAACGCACAATTCTTTGCTGTGCTTTTGCCATCTTAACTCTTTTAAGTTTTCTAGGAGGAGGATGAGTGCTTCCATCCTCATGTGAAGCTGAACCATTAGCCTTGAACATAGGCCAGGCCCTCAGCCGTTCCTTGCCACTCCGTGACGTAAATGGCACATTGGCAAGTTTACGCTTCTCCTCAGACGATTTTGATTTAGATTTTTGTGTCATTTTACTGAGCTTTATTTTTTTGGATTTTACATGCTCTCTACTATGACATTGGGCATCGGCCTTGGCAGACGACGTTGATGGCATTTCATCGTCTCGACCATGACTAGTGGCAGCAGCTTCAGCACGAGGTGGAATTGGATCTTGATCTTTCCCTATTTTACGCTCCACATTTTTGTTCTCCATTTTTTAATGTGTGGAATTATATGCCAGTAATATATCAATAGCAATGGCCTACTACTATATATACTGCACACAACTGAAATGCACCACAGGTATGGATGGATAGTATACTTGACGACACAAAGGTAGGTAGAGCAGTGGCCTACTGTACCGTACTGCTATATATTATATACTGGTGGTCAGCAAACTGTGCAAAACTGAAATGCACCACAGGTATGGATGGATAGTATACTTGACGACACAGAGGTAAAGAGCAGTGGCCTACTATACCGTACTGCTATATATTATATACTGGTGGTCAGCAAACTGTGCAAAACTGAAATGCCCCACAGGTATGGATGGATAGTATACTTGACGACACAGAGGTAGGTAGAGCAGTGGCCTACTGTACCGTACTGCTATATAGTATATACTGGTGGTCAGCAAACTGTGCAAAACTGAAATGCACCACAGGTATGGATGGATAGTATACTTGACGACACAGAGGTAGGTAGAGCAGTGGACTACTGTACCGTACTGCTATATAGATATAGTTATACTGGTGGTCAGCAAAATTCTGTACTGTCCTCCTACTATATACTACAATGCAGCACAGATATGGAGCGTTTTTCAGGCAGAGAACGTAGATATTTGCACTTGCAGCACACTGAGCACAGATATTTGCAGCACACTGAGCACAGATATTTGCAGCACACTGAGCACAGATATTTGCAGCACAATTTGCAGCCCACTGAACATAGAAACTGAGAGGACGCCAGCCACGTCCTCTCACGATCATCTCCAATGCACGAGTGAAAAATGGCGGCGACGCGCGGCTCCATATAAAGAATACGAATCTCGCGAGAATCCGACCGTGGGATGATGACGTTCGGGCACGCTCGGGCTAACCGAGCAAGGCGGGAGGATCCGAGTCTGCCTCGGACCCATGTAAAATGGGTGAAGTTCGGGGGGGTTCGGATCCCGAGGATCCGAACCCGCTCATTACTAATGACCGCTAAGCATGCGTATGCAGGTATAAAACAACACCCCCCTGAACCACACGCACATGCTACCTGCATCATGTCTTCAGATAGTGATACAGCACATGAGCTTCAAAAGCTAAGAGCAGAATATGAAGCTATCAGACAAAAACAAAGGAAAGAAAGACGACGCCAAATGACACAGCAACAAGCACCTGGCTGTGCAGAGGAGAGAGCAGCAGGACCCATTAGTGAAGTACCCCCATCTTCTGTGCAAACACTGGTCACAGTGCCCTGGCTGTGGGAGATGTGGGCCAAACTGAAGAAGAATCTGTGCCTACTACTCAAACACAACAAACAGGGCCACAAACTGAAGCGGAAGGTGTTCCAAGTCACAGCCAGAGAAAGAAAAGAGAAGATGGCAACCCCCATTTGGCAGGAGGGAGTTGGACATTCTTGTCCCACAAGCCATAGACCACATTCATTTTGACAATAAGAACATAGGCGCAGCGACCAAGGAGTGTATCTGGAGAGACATCTACAACACGGTGAATGAGGTTGCCCCAATTGTCCGCACACCCCAAGAAGTAGGGAGACGGTAAGTACATACTGAATAACACTCAAGAACACTATTGTGTACATTTACTAAGATGGAAGTACATTTTTTGCTGTGTTGTTGCCTATAGCAACCAACACTATTACATATATAACCTTGTAGAAGGTGCTAAATAAATTAGCAGTTTAATGTTTGTTTGCTATATGCAAAAAACTATCTTGAAGTAAAAATGACATCTTACATTATTTACTGCTATGTGTGTGTTCAAGTAGAAGTTGACCAAAGTAATGTAGCGTATGATATTTCTGATTGTATGATGTATTCAATTGCAACAATAACTATAAAAACAAAAACAAAAAAATATTTACAATGCCTACAATGTAATAATGCAATGCTTTTTAGTGTAATTTATTTTTCCAACATGTGTAGATGGGCTGACTTCAAGTGTCGGCTGAAGAACAAGATGTCTGCGCGGTGGAGATCTGCGAGGATGACAGGGGGAGGGCGAATCCCTGAAAGTCTTGAATACACAGCCTTGGAGGAGAAAGCCTTGGTCAGTGTGATGGATGAGGAGGTAACAGGTGTGATCGAAATGGACACAGACATGCCTGCCCTTGAATCTCCACATGTCTTGCCAGGTAAATTTAGATAATGATTGGATATTAAGATTTTTTTTTTTAACATTTTGTCTCCTTTTCCAATCACAGCACAGGAAGTGCAGCTCACTGAGGCTGGGGATGGTGCTAACGATGACAGCTCCAGTGTGGGGCCAGAAAGCCCATCATCCTGCCAACACACTGGGGCATTTCCCCCCTTCCCCCCCACCAACCCAGTCTACAGGAGCTTCTGCTTCAAGTGCAACAACAGAGATAATGTCTACTTTCAAGAACAGATGCTCCTGGAGGTCCGTGAGCTGTCCTCCATTATGCGGCAAGGCATGTGTGAGATCTCCTCAGTTTGCGAAGCCATGCCTGACATATCCACCACTATTGGCCAAAGCATGCAGACCATCACAGCCCTCCTTGGCCAGACTTTCAGGGAGGCTTCAACACCTGCCCCATCCCCTAGCCCTGCCCAGGAACAAGATCTCACTAGGTACATTTACAGAGGAGAAGGTCCTAACAGAACTCTCAAAGCTGAAAGTGGACAAATCTATGGGGCCAGATGGGATACATCCAAGGATACTAAAAGAACTTAAAGAGGTGCTGGTAGCACCATTGACAGAATTATTCAACCAGTCATTAGCTACAGGAGTAATTCCAGGGGACTGGAAAAGAGCAAACGTAGTCCCACTGCACAAAAGTGGAAGCAAGGAAGAGGCAAACAACTACAGACCAGTGAGTCTTGCATCTGTAGTAGGGAAATTGATGGAAACACTCTTAAAAGAAAGAGTTGTAGATTATCTCAAATCCGGCAATTTACTGGATCCCAAACAGCATGGATTCACTGGGGGGAGATCATGTCAAACAAATCTTATTGATTTTTTTGATTGTGTGACTAAAGTGATGGATAAAGGTGGAGCCATGGATATAGCTTATCTAGACTTTAGTAAGGCTTTTGACACAGTTCCACATCGCAGACTGCTAAATAAACTTGAAAGTTTGGGATTGGATATTAGGATTATTGAATGGATAAGATCTTGGTTGAAGGATAGAAAACAGAGAGTTGTGGTAAATGGAGTGCATTCACAGGAGGGAAATGTTACCAGTGGAGTACCCCAGGGATCTGTACTTGGACCAGTGCTTTTTAATATCTTTATTGGTGACATTGCAAATGGCATTAAAGGGAAAGTATGCCTTTTTGCAGATGACACAAAGGTATGCAACAGGGTAGACACACCAGGTGGGGTAAAACAAATGATTGAGGATCTAGGTAGACTAGAGGAATGATCAAGAGTCTGGCAATTACTGTTTAATGCCAAAAAATGTAAAATCATGCACTTGGGTCTCAAAAATCCTAAAGCTAAATACAGTATTAATGGCACTATACTGGAAACTACTGAGGAGGAAAGGGATCTAGGAGTCACTATTTCAGATGACTTAAAGGCAGGTAAGCAATGTAACAAGGCAATGAGGAAGGCTAGTCAGATGCTTGGCTGCATTGGGAGAGGAATCAGCAGCAGAAAGAAAGAAGTAATAATGCCACTGTATAGGTCATTGGTACGGCCTCATCTAGAATACTGTATTCAGTTCTGGAGGCCATATCTTCAAAAGGATATTAATACATTAGAAACTGTACAAAGGAGGGCAACTAAAATGGTGCATGGCCTACATCACAAAACATACCCAGAAAGACTAAGAAATCTCAATATGTATAGTTTGGAGCAGAGAAGGGAAAGGGGGGACATGATAGAAACTTTCAAATATATCAAGGGTTTTAACAAAGTCCAGGAGGGAAACATTCTCCAAATGAAGAGAAGCAATAGGACACGAGGACATGCACTGAGACTGGAGGGGGGGAGGTTCAGGGGAAATTTGCGGAAAAATTATTTCACAGAAAGGGTAGTGGACAAGTGGAATAGCCTCCCATCAGAGGTGGTAGAGGCTAAGACAGTAGAGCAATTTAAACATGCATGGGATAGACATAAGGATATCCTTACAAAGAAATAAGGATCAAATAAGGTTAGAGATAAAAATAATATTAAAAAAAAAAAGGGGCAGACTAGATGGGCCAAGTGGTTCTTATCTGCCGACAAATTCTATGTTTCTATGTTTCTAAGGCCCTTTGCAGATCCACGCGCAGAACCCACTCTGAAGAACCACCCCTTCAGTCGGACAAAAAAAAGAGCTAGACGGTGAGTTCTCTCCAGATGCCCTCCTTGGTTCCAGCACATATCTTTTTGGTGACATACAGTAAGTGAATTGTGTCAATGGCTTGCAGGACGAGAATGAACAACTCCCTCCTGCCAAATGTGGTTTGATGTTTTGTCTTCCCTTTCTCTGCCTGCAATGCAGTAGCCTGAGAACTTGAGTCAGCTTCCTCTTCAGTTTGTGGGCCTGATAGTTGTTTCTGGGTACTGGGACCAGATTCTTCTTCTGTTTGCCTCACATATTCCTCAGCCAGGGTAGTGAGACCAGCTTCTTGTTGTGTTTGTTGCAGAGATGGATGCAACTGACTACTGGGTACTGTAATCCTCCTTTCTGCACAGCCAGGTGCTTGTTGCTGTGCCATTTGGCATAGTCTTTCTTTTGGTTGACTTTGTGTTTGTACTACAGTATGTTTTTGTATTTTTTGATTTATGATTATACATTTTTGCACCCCTTACACTGTGTCAACAAGAAGTGTTTTTTCGATTGTGATGCATGTTAATGGCTGATTTTGTTTAACAAACATAGGGGGTCATTCCGAGTTGATCGCTCGCTAGCAGTTTTTAGCAGCCATGCAAACGCTATGCCGCCGCCCACTGGGGAGTGTATTTTCGCTTTGCAGAAGTGAGAACAAAGGGATCGCAGAGCGGCTACTAGAAAATTTTGTGCAGTTTCAGAGTAGCTTCAAACCTACTCAACGCTTGCGATCACTTCAGACCATTCAGTTCCTGTTTTGACGTCACAAACACGCTCTACGTTCGCCCAGCCACGCCTGCGTTTTTTCTGGCACGCCTGTGTTTTTCCGAACACTCCCTGAAAACGGTCAGTTGACACCCAGAAACGCCCTCTTCCTGTCAATCACTCTGCGGCTGCCTGTGCGACTGAAAAGCATCGCTAGACCCTGTGTGAAACGACATCGTTCGTTATAATAGTACGCCGCGCGTGTGAATTGCGCCACATACGCATGCGCAGAAGTGCTTTTTTTTGCCTCATTGCTGCACAGCGAACGAATGCAGCTAGCGAGCAACTCAGAATGACCACCATAATGATATGTTTTTTATTTTATTTTAAAACAAAAAAAAAACATACTATTAATGCAGTACCTAAAGCATCATTACTGGACATCCTATGTAAACGTGCAGTATGGTGGTAATGTTGTAAAATGAGTCACACAACTCATGTATTCCTCCAGAAAACATGGCATGTATGTGGGTGAGATGAATAAAGTGGGGTATATTTACTAAGGTCCCGATTTTGACCGAGATGCCGTTTTTTCTTCAAAGTGTCATCTCGGTAATTTACTAAGCAAAAATCACGGCAGTGATGAGGGCATTCGTAATATTTTGGAAGTCCTAGGAAAAAATCACGAATCAATACACCATCGGTCAAATACGCCTGCAATTTGGTAGAAATCGGGAATTTACTAAAAAGTGCAAATCACAAACACTGCCGACAATAGCCAAACACTGCCGTGCAGAAATACAATTCGTAAAAAAGTGCTAAAAAAAACCAGACCTGCTTTTTTATCCCGTGTTTGGATAGGCATGCAGGGATCCATGAGATCCGTGCATGTTTATCAGTGGGAAGGGGATGGGAAAGTGTTCATTTTTTGTAAAAAAATTGCGTGGGGTCCCCCTCCTAAGCAAAACCAGCCTCGGGCTCTTTGAGCCGGTCCTGGTTGCAAAAATATGGGAAAAAAATTGACAGGGGTTCCCCCATATTTAAGCAACCAGCACCGGGCTCTGCGCCTGGTCCTGGTTCCAAAAATATGGGGGACAAAAAGCGTAGGGGTCCCCTGTATTTTTGAAACCAGCACCGGGCTCCACTAGCTGGACAGATAATGCCACAGCCGGGGATCACTTTTATACAGCGCCCTGCGGCCGTGGCATTAAATACCCAACTAGTCACCCCTGGCCGGGGTACCCTGGAGGAGTGGGAACCCCTTCAATCAAGGGGTGTCCCCCCCCTCCAGCCACCCAAGGGCCAGGGGTAAAGCCCGAGGCTGTCCCCCCCATCCAATGGGCTGCGGATGGGGGGCTGATAGCCTTTGTTGTAAGTTATGAATATTGTTTTTAGTAGCAGTACTACAAGTCCCAGCAAGCCTCCCCCGCAAGCTGGTACTTGGAGAACCACAAGTACCAGCATGCGGCGGAAAACCGGGCCCGCTGGTACCTGTAGTACTACTACTAAAAAAAATACCCCAATAAAGACATAACACACACACACCTTGAAAGTATAACTTTAATGCATACATACACACCACCATATACACATACTTACCTTATGTTCACACGAGGGTCGGTCCTCTTCTCCATGTAGAATCCATGGTGTACCTGTTGTAAAAATTCTACTCACCAAATCCAGTGTAGAGGGCTCCTCGGGTAATCCATTTGTAATCCACGTACTTGTAATAATAAAAAAACGGACACCCGATCACGAACTGAAAGGGGCCCCATGTTTTCACATGGGTCCCCTTTCCCCGAATGCCAGAAACCCCCTCTGACTGATGTCTAAGTGGGTTTCTTCAGCCAATCAGGGAGCGCCACGTTGTAGCACCCTCCTGATCGGCTGTGTGCTCCTGTACTGTCTGACAGGCGGCACACGGCAGTGTTACAATGTAGCACCTATGCGCTCCATTGTAACCAATGGTGGGAACTTTGTGGTCAGTGGTGAGGTTACTTTCGGTCACCCGCTGACCACTGCCACTAACACTGTGACCTCTGCCTCTGCTTGGATACAGATGTGTCCTCATAAATCTTGCCTCAATGCTAATGTCGGCTCCTTTTTTTTATGAAAATGCATCTTATTTGCATTGCTATGTGGCTAGGATGCACAAGCAGCTTCTGCTGATTAAAATGATATGTAGCATGCCTATATACTGTGTGAGACTGTGGCTGTATCTGCATATTAAATGCTACACACAGAATATAGGCATGCCGCATATCATTTTAATCAGCAGAAGCTGCTGATGCCCCTAGGCATATCAAATGCCCTAGGCAATTGCCTAGTTTGCCTATGCCTATGGCCGGCTCTGCTCCGCCGCTACACGCCCATCTTCACGTACCTTTTCGCTAGCCTGCGAAGCCTTGCCCCCACAACGCCTTGCCTCTTTTAGCGTTTGGTTGCTGGCTTTGTAGTGAGGCCAAAAGAATTGGAAAGGGGATTGTGCATGGAACTCCCACTATTATTTTTCTGGGCTTCGCATTAATGGCTACATTAGTGTCATAACATTATTCTTATTAGTATTATTATTATTATTATTATTACAATAATCTTTTACTAGCTGGTGTGTCCCTGGTATTGCTCTCTGTTTCTCTCTATTACTCAATCTCTTTTTTCCTGCATCCTCTATCCTTCGCTCTGTGGAGTATCTCCCAGAGACATTGGAGGCACTGGCCGCCGGGCTTCAGCTGTCAGAGGGGCACCAATAAAGAAGATTTGAGGGGGCTGCTGAACTATGACAGATCTTTCCGCTCATTTCATAGTGATTTGCTACAGTCACTGCTAACTGCTTTCCAAGTTCACAAACCCCCTTTGCAGCACCTTTGAGCTGGCGAGTCTTAGAATGTGACTGTGTTATATAACAGAACCACCTTCTATTATGAACTTATGCTCCTGCCTTCCCCCTCTATCTGTTCCTCTTTGTCTCTTTCTTTTCCTTTTATTCCATCGTTCTTGTCACGCAATATTTCTCTTCCCCCTTCAGGGCCGTAGCTAGGGGTGTGTAAGCAATGGGGCTCTGTGGGTGGCACCATTGCTGCCTCAGGTCCCCACATCTGGTTAGCAGTGTACCTAGAACAGCACGCTACAGTCAGTATCTCTGCGGCAGCACTGGCTGGGGTGTCCTTTGTATGCCCAGACACCCAGCAGTCTGTGCAGCCCCCGTAGCATCATGAGAACACCGCGGGCAGAGCAGCACTTACCGGGACTTGGGGCTCCGCCCCCTTGGCCTGACGCCATGATGTCATCTGTGAGGGACATGGCCGACACATGGTGCAGTGCAGCCCTGGTACTGCTCTGCCCCCCTCTTTATTTTTTCCCCTGTCTCTCTCTGCCCCTTTTCCTGCCCTCTCTCACCTGGGTATGGTTCATTACAGTGACAGCAAAAAGGTTGACACGATCTAGGCCGACCCAAAATGTCAACTTGCACAAGTCGCCATGAGAAATAGGTCAACACATGAAAATGGTTGACCTGAAAATGGTCGACACATGAAAAGGTCTGCATTAATTTTTTATAGGTTTTTGGGGTGTCAACTTTTAACTTTTAGCACATGGACCCCTAATTAGTGTGCTGCGTCCCCTCACCATGCTTCGGGCTGCGCTCAGCACAGGTTACTGTTACCAATCGTAGTCCAGGTGGATGGTAAAGTATGATAAAGTTATAAAAAATAATTTGTGGAAAACTCATGTTGACCACATGCTGTGTCAATCATTGTCACATCGACCTTTTGACCATGTAGACCTAATGCATGTCAATAAATAGTGGTCAACCTAAAGACTGGATACCCTTTCTCCTTCCCTCACTGGCCCTCATTCCGAGTTGTTCGCTCGCTAGCTGCTTTTAGCAGCAGTGCACATGCTAGGCCGCCGCCCCTCTTTGGGAGTGTATCTTATCTTAGCAGAATAGCGAACGAAAGATGATCAGAATTGCTATTAAATATTTTCTAGCAGTTTCTGAGGAGCTCCAGACCTACTCCTAGATTGCGATCACCTCAGTCCGTTTAGTTCCTGGTTTGACGTCACAAACACGCTCTGCATTCGGCCAGCCACTCCTGCGTTTTTCCCTGGCACGCCTGCGTTTTTTAGCACACTCCCGGAAAACGCTCAGTTGCCACCCAGAAACGCCCCTTTCATGTCAATCACTCACCGATCAGCAGTGCGACTGAAAAGCGCCGCACGAGCAACAGCAAAACTGCTAAGTTTTTAGTTAAACAACTTAGCTCATGTGCGCTGCATACCATGCGCATGCGCATTTTGCACCAAATTGCAGCATAGCGAAAATCGGCAACGAGCGAACAACTCGGAATGACCACCACTGTTTGTTTCTCTTTCTCTCTCTGATGGGTATATTTACTAAAGTGCGTGTTTTTAGAAGTGGAGATGTTGCCCATAGCAACCTGTCAGATTCTAGCTATTATCTTCTAGAAGGTGCTAGATAAATGATAAGTAGCATCTGATTGGTTGCTATGGGAAACACCTCCACTTCTAAAAACCTGCACCTTAGTAAATATACCCCAGACACTCTTCTCCTTTCTTCTCTTTCCTTTCTGTCTATTTCTATTCCCTTCTTACTTTCTCTATACCCCCATTTCACTTACTCTCCTCTGTATCATTGTTTCCACCTGTCAGTCTGCTGCCTCTCTCTTACCCACCTGCCCCCAGTCTCTCTCTCTCTCTCTCTCTCTCTCTCTCTCTCTCCCCCTCTCTCTCTCTCTCTCTCCCTCTCTCCCTCTCTCTCTCGGCTGGCCTACTGTAATTATTCTCCCCTCTCACTTATTTTTACTTTAAGTGCCTATTAACCTTTACTTTAGTTCCAAATCTTCATCCATTGCCATACTGGTCAGACTGCCATTGGGTTAGGGGACCTTTGGCAATGTGTATGCCTGCATGGCCACAGATTGTTTGTAGCTGTGGCGAGGCATGGCGAAAGTGTGCTGATGGGGAAAATACATAACTGGGGAGGGGTCTCAGTGGTGCATAAGGGGTGAAAATTAAAGTTTGGAGACAGATGCAGGTCATACACATTAAGTTGATTAACAGCGCCGTAGATAGTGGATGGAACCCACAGCAAATTAACATAGTACATGGGAGAACAAACAGGACAGTTATACACAAGGTCACCACTTTACAGATATACCAATATACATAATAACATAATTGTAATTCACAGATTGCATACTTACATAATGACCAAGTGGCACGAGGGCCCTGCTCGCAAGAGTTTCCATTCTATGACTGCACTGGCAGGAGCACTAAGAAGAGGTGTGGTAGGCTTGGTGAAGAGATGAGGACACATTTCTAGCCTAGGAAGGTCTTATAGTATGTGGGAAGACATAGCAGAGGACAGGAGCATCATGGGGCTTGTGAGAAGGAGATCAGGGAGGAGATTAGGTGGCAGTCTTTGGCAATGTGAAGTGGGCAGGTGGAGTGTCTGTGGGAATAAGGCTGGAGATGTAGGGAAGGGGCAGTGCTGTAAGCAAATCAGATGAGTTTAAATTTGATTCTGAGTGGTACTGTATATGTATAATAAAGAAAGTTTTTTCTCAAATAAGCGCAGACACATACATATCCTATTAGTCTTTGATCCTTCTTCAATGGAGGAAAAGATGACACCACGGTTTAGCTTCAATATATTAGGAAACTTTCAGGCAATAGTTGTTTCTTATGATGCCCAAGCCGTTTTAAATGATGTCCTCAAGCTGGAGAAGGTGATGGATCTCAAATAGAAAGAAAGATCATAGTGCAATATTGCCAAAAATAAAACCGAAGTATTTATTTCCACTATACACTCACAATATTTAAAACAAGTAACAGCAAAAAACCATAACATATGGTGGACGTGATTCTTAGCCTGGGGACAATGCAGCTAGCATGGAAACCCTCTAAATGGAACAGATCCGGACTATTCCACAGAAAGATATCGTTTGCAGCTCACCCGACCGGTCCACCGTAACAGCTCACACAGCCTTTTTTTCTCATAGCTGCACCACTGTTCATTTTTTGCGCAATTAGGAAAATCATTAGTTTGTTTGGTACTGTATATGGACACTTTGCAGCTACTGGCAGAGGGGGGTGGACAGAGATGGAGTGGCGAGAGAGTCAATGAGGTGGGTAACAGAGTTAAGGATAGACATAAGGGGGTAGAGGCTGGAGATCGGTAGGTTGGTGAGGTGTAGAGTACAGTAAACAATGTGAGAAATAATAAGGGCGTGGATGAGGGTTTTAGTGGCTTAACGGGTGAGGAATGACCTAATCCTGGAAATATTGCAAGGACAGTATGTAAACAAGGGGGTACTAGATTGGTGGCGAAAGAGAGGGCCGGATCAAGGATAGCACCTAGACATTGGACTTGGATAATGAGAAAGGGAGGTATTTCCACGTTGGCAATACCTCCTTTTCTCATTAACCAAGAGGGCGAATGGGAAAAAGAGAAGGGGCCTTGGCACGTGGAAAGACGATAGCTTCAGTTTTAGAGATGTTGAGCTTTAAGAAGCAGAAAGACAGAAGAGGGCAGGAGGGCATATCATGCTTCACGTGTGCCAAACATAAAACGCATTATAAAGGTTCCACTCGCACTAACTGCTGCTTTCCAGTAAGCAGTGGAATTAGTCAGAGAAAGTGAAAAAAATAAAGTGACAACGGGTGTGAGATGTATCGAGCCCTGGAGCGAGATAAAGTGGAGAAGCTGCCCAAAGCTCATGTTCATGCTCCTCTACTGACCCAATTCAGACTGCAGATGTTCCTCTTCTGCTGCAGCCATGTATGGTCTGTCCTGTCTCCCTCACAGTGGGAGACCATTGCAGGGAAGGCACGCAAAGTTGAGAAGATGGGACAGACTTTCTGAAATCATCATCCTCATTATTATTATTTTATTATAATAGTTTTTCTTTCTGCAGCATGGTCAGCTGGAACAAAAACTGGAATAGTAAACGCAGAACCCCCTCCCCATCCTCCGCCCCAAAAAAGTCTAACCATTACCTTATTACCCCAGCTTCTGTTACTTCCCCATTATCTTTTGAGCTTACACGTTTGAATATCCCACAGGCTCATTTACTAATTTATATTTCCTTTCTCCTTCCACACCACCCACTCCTTTTCCACTATTAAAATTTACAATTTTATTCTATTTAAGCTAGGCAGCATAGACAAGGATGCAGCGATTGGGGTGGCAGGTGGAAATATTTATCAAGATAAGTATAGCAGCCACCAGTGTAGTCACTAGACATTTGTGGGCTCAATAGCATCTGGCTGTAAGGTCCCTTATGTTACACCCAATGGTGAAAAATCTATATACAGTAATACATGGAACTTTAACAGAGAAGATGGGCTCCCCTCAGCTCCTACACCTAGGTTGGCTGCCTCTCAGGGGAATTCTGCATAAAGAATATGCAGGCTTCTATGTGCAATGCCATCTATAGATGGTGTTGCCTATCAGGTACAAGTTCGGGTGCAAGCTTGATACATATGGGGAATGGGCCAAACCTCCAAAAACTGCAGTTTTCAGAGTTTCGCCTACATTTCACTCTAAGCATATCTCGCCCCCAAGCTTGTAACCTAAAATCAAGTGTCCTGATTTTTGTGAGGACCTGTACGTACGTTTATGCTTTAAATCACTCACAAATACCATTCAATAGGCTGGAGGGACAGCACCTTTGATTTGCTAGTTATAAACATAGGGGTCAATTCAATTAAGAGTGAAAGGTACAAGTTGCTGTTGCAATGGTGCAGAAATGCCGGCAATGGCAGTGGAATTCGCCTTCAGCTTTGCAACCCAATTTTGCCCCTATGGGGCTGAGAACAAAAATCCATGGGTCTGGCGGTAGCATGAGTGTGGCATACAGTGGGGCAAAAAAGTATTTGGACAGCCACCGATTGTGCAAGTTGACCCGCTTAAAAAGATGAGAGAGGTCTGTAATTTCCATCAAAGGTACGCTTCAACTGTGATAGACAGAATCTGGAAAAAAAAACTAGGAAATCACATTGTATGATTTTTAAACAATTTATTTGTATATTCTTGCGGAAAATAGATATTTGGACAATCAAAAAGTTTAACTCAATACTTTGTAATATAACCTCGGTTGGAAATTACAGAGGTCAAACGTTTCCTGTAGTTCTTGACCAGGTTTGCACACACTGTAGCAGGTATTTTGGCCCACTCTTCCATGCAGATCTTCTCTAGATCTGTCATGTTTTGGGGCTGTCGCCGGGCAACACAGACTTTCAACTCCCTCCACATATTTTCTATTGGGTTGAGGTCTGGAGACTGGCTAGGCCACTCCAGGACCTTGAAATGCTTCTTACGGAGCCACTCCTTTGTTGCCCGGGCGGTGTGTTTGGGGTCATTATCATGCTGGAAGACCTAGCCACGTTCCATCTTCAATGCTCTTACTGAGAGAAGGAGGTTTTTGCCCAAAATCTCATGATACATGGCCCCATTCATCCGCTCCTTAATACGGATCAGTCATCCTGTCCCCTTTGCAGAAAATCAGCCACAAAGCATGATGTTTCCACCCCCATGCTTCACAGTGGGTATGATGTTCTTGGGATGCCATTTATCATTCTTCTCCCTCCAAACACGGCGAGTGGAGTTTATACCAAAAAGTTTGATTTTGCTCTCACCACATTACATTCTCCCAATCCTCCTCTGGATCCAGATGGTCAATGGCAAACTTTAGACGGGCCTGGACATGTGCTGGCTTAAGCAGAGGGACCTTTCGGGCGCTGGAGGATTTCAATCCATGACGACGTAGTGTGTTACTAATGGTAACCTTTGTGACTGTGGTCCCAGCTCTCTTGAGATCATTGACCAGGTCCCCCCGTGTAGTTCTGGGCTGATTCCTCACCGTTCTCAAGATCATTGATACCCCACGGGGTGAGATCTTGCATGGAGCCCCAGGTCGAGGGAGATTGTCAGCGATCTTGTATTTCTTCCATTTTTTAATAATTGCGCCAACAGTTGATCTCTTCTCACCAAGCTGCTTGCCTATTGTCAAGTAGCTCAACCCAGTCTTGTGCAGCTCTACAATTTTGTCCTTGGTGTCCTTAGACAGCTCTCTGGTCTTGGCCATGGTGGAGAGGTAGCAGTCTGACTGTTTGAGGGTGTGGACAGGTGTCTTTTATACAGATAACCAGTTCAAACAGGTGCCATTAATACAGGTTAACGAGTGGAGGATAGAAGAGCTTCTCAAAGAAGAAGTAACAGGTCTGTGAGAGCCAGAAATCTTGCTGCTTGGTAGGTGTCCAAATATTTGTTTTCCACAAGAATATACAAGTAAATTGTTTAAAAATCATACAATGTGATTTCATGTTTATTTTTTCCAGATTCTGTCTCTCTCAGTTGAAGTGTACCTATGATGGAAATTACAGACCTCTCTCATCTTTTTAAGTGGGTCACCTTGCACAATCGGTGGCTGTCCAAATACTTTTTTGCCCCACTGTATATATCCACCTTTACTCACGGGCATAATGTATCCGTGCCTAATTGAATTGAGCCCATAGATTTAGTTGAAGAGTACACTGGAAGATAGAAATGTTTAGTATTTAAAACAGAGGTGCAGATTCAGGTGCAGACGCAATGCCGACGCAGCACAGATCTTTGTTAGTGACGGAACTGCTAGGCAATGCAAGTGTAGCAGCCACCCCCAAGTGAGCAGAGACGTCCACTTAAGCCATCACAACTTGTTAAGCAACTGCGTATGCCATCGCAACCACGACACAAATGCTAGGTACTTCAACTTCCTGAGTGCGTCCACGACAGCATTTTACGTGTACAAGACTGCAGTCGCACGCCGAGACACTTTTTTTCTTTACAGACACTCCACAGCTTCTTCCTGTCAATCACAATTCTCGCTGCGAGCAGCATTGCAACGGTACCTTGGCGCATGTGCACTGTGGCCATGACACATGCGCAGTCTGCCGATAATTACTTAGTTGCGACACCATCGAAGTTGTGACTGCATATGAATCAGGCCTAGTGATCACCAATTCCTGCAGTGGTAAGTGGTTACAACTCCTATATAATAGCCCAGATCTGTGACTTTGTGCCTCATTTGCTAACGCTGGGCGGAGTCAACACACTGGGCGGAGTTAGTCAAATGAGTCACAGATCTGGCCAAATCTATAGGAGACTAGGAGCAGTAGTGGATCTTGCCACGGACAAGCAGGACTTTTGCCCGGGGTGCCACCTTCCGGAGGGCGCCGGCACCATCCGGAGGGCGCCGCACCATGGCAAGATCCGCTGCTGCTGTGGTGCCCCCCGCTGCCGCGGCCCGCTGTCCGTTGTGAAGGGAAACTAGACGCTAAGGATCTAATTTCCCTTCCTGGAGAGGACCTTCACTGTAATGATGTGCGGTGCGCGTTGACGTCATCGCGCACCGCACAGTAAAGGTCCTCTCCACGAAGGGAACTAAACGCTTAGTGTCTAGTTTACCTTCGTGGAGAGGACCTTTGCTGTGCGGTGCGCGATGACGTCATCGCGCACCGCACATCCTACAACAGTACAGGGGGCGTAACTGACCACGCCCCCTGTACGAAGCCACACACCCTAATGCCGCTCGGGGCGCCAGAAGCCCCGGAACCGGCCCTGATTAGGAGCAGAAGCAGATGGTATGGGCATGGCACAAGCAGGGGTGCATATCTCCCAGCTTTCTTCAGGCAGAAGGAGGGACACATGCACTGCGAAAAGGGGGCGTGGCCAACGAAAAGGGGCGTGGTTTCCCATTTCCGTCAATGAGGGGTCATGCCCAGCACTCTGTGAGCTGCTGGCATGACCCCAGGGGCGGATTATGAGTCCGGGGGACCCAGGGCACTTGAGACAGGGGGGCCCTATCTCATTGCTGTGCCTGCTGTGGGTTTGGGGCGTGGCCTAATTGCGGGACGCGTGGCCACGCCCTCTTATGCAAATTCATTTATTATTTTTTTATGGGATTTTGGCCTCTCAACTAGGGGTAAATCCAGAGGGGGTGGTCGCTCCCCCCTATACACCCGCACAGGCAGAAGAAAGCCTCCCTGCAACACCACAGACCTGCCAACACGCTGCAGCGTGTGCTGACTATAGCACAATGCTGCTGCTGTTGCTGGCAGGACGGGGGAGCTTCAGAGCTGGGACAGAGCTACTCCAGCTGGGGGGGGCCCTAAAACTGTGGGGCCCGCGGTGTGTACCCCCTGGGCCCCCCCCCCCCCCCTTAATCCGGCTCTGCTGCTGGACCCCCCCCCCCCCTTAATCCGTACCCCCTGATGCCCCCTCTCCCTCTGTCTCCACTAAATAGGCGCTGCTAAGCAGAACAGCGAGTACAGGAGCTTCCCAACTGCCCCCACCCACCGCGGGACACTGCGGCCCGCGGGTGGGACAGCGGGACAGACCCAAAAAAATGGGACTGTCCCACGAAAATCGGGACAGTTGGGAGGTATGGGGGGGGGTGAGGGGGGGGGGTATGCTGTACAGACAGCCGGGCACCGGCTCACTGTGTGCTTGACCCCCCACATCAGCATACTAAGCAGAGGCTCTCTGGCGCGGAGGAGCGTCACTTTCTGGCACACTCCACGCTTCTTAGCTGCAGTTTTGTGGGGCACCTGCCGCTGTGCAGGTTCCGTACTGCCTCTGTTATCTCCAGCCCTTGCAACCCCACCGCTAGCTGCAGCGCTGCCGCCCATAGTGAGATGCGCCCAGCTCCTTCACACACTTTAGCTGCGGCCAGTGCTGCAGAAGTCCACGCTGCGTGCAGGCTCCGACCCCCTCTTCCCTCCAGCCGCAGCGTCTCCTAGGGGCTAACCAGTCACTCCCAGTCTCCCCTTACCACAGTGCCCGGCAGCCGCAAGGTCTGCGCCGCGTGCATGCTATGACCCCCTCCTCCCTCCAGCCGCAGCGTCTCCTGGGGGCTAACCAAGATAAGTTTTTGAAGGGAAACAGGATTTATGAATTATTTCTATAAATACAAATATCATCTGTATGTAATGTATTCCACTTGCATTAATCGCCTTCAAATTATTTTTCTTATAACCCTAAAATACAAGCTATCAGGGGATCTTGTTCCAATTTAAGAATCGCACCTCTGCAAAGTACTGTAGTTCTCTATGTTCTCTCTCTTTCCTCCTCCTCCTCTCTCTCTCTTCCTCTGTCTCTCTCTTTCTCTCTTCCTCATTCTCTCTCTTTCTCTCTTCCTCTCTCTTTCCCTATCTTACGCTCTTCTCTCTCTCGCTCTCTCTCTCCCTTTTTCTCTTCTCTCTAACTTTTTTCTCTCATACTCTCCCTCTTCCTCGCTCTCTCTTCCTCTCTTTCCCTATATTTCTCTCTTCCTCTCTCTCTCCCTCACTTTCTTTCTCTCTTCCTCTCTTTCTCTCTTCTCTCTATATCTTTCTCTCTTCCTCTATCTCTCTTCTTCTCTCTTTCCTTATCTTTCTTGCTTCTCTCTCTCTCTTCCTCTCTCTTTCTTTCTTTCTTTCTCTTTCTTTCTCTCTCTCTTCTCTCTCTTTCTCTCTTCTCTCTATATCTTTCTCTCTGCCTCTCTCTCTCTTCTTCACTTTTTCCTTATCTTTCTCTCTTCCTCTCTCTCTTTCTCGCTTCTCTCTCTCTCTTCCTCTCTCTTTCTTTCTTTCTTTCTTTCTTTCTTTCTTTCTCTCTTTCTTTCTTTCTTTCTTTCTTTCTCTCTTCCTCTCTCTCTTCTCTCTATGGGGGTAATTACAAGTTGATCGCAGCAGGATTTTTTTTTAGCAGTTGAGCAAAACCATGTGCACTGCAGGTGGGGCAGATATAACATGTGCAGAAAGAGTTAGATATGGGAGGGTTATTTTATTTCTGTGCAGGGTAAATACTGGCTGCTTTATTTTTACACTGCAAATTAAATTGCAGATTGAACACACCACACCCAAATCTAACTCTCTCTGCACATGTTAAATCTGCCTCCCCTGCAGTGCACATGGTTTTGCCCAACTGCTTAAAAATTTCCTGCTGTGATCAACTTGGAATTACCCCCTATATCTTTCTCTCTGCCTCTCTCTTCTTCACTCTTTCCTTATCTTTCTCTCTTCCTCTCTCTCTCTTTCTCGCTTCTCTCTCTTCCTCTCTCTTTCTTTCTTTCTTTCTTTCTCTCTTTCTCTCTTCTCTCTATATCTTTCTCTCTGCCTCTCTCTCTTCTTCACTCTTTCCTTATCTTTCTCTCTTCCTCTCTCTCTTCCTCTTTCTTTCTTTCTTTCTTTCTCTCTTCCTCTCTCTCTCTTCTCTCTATATCTTTCTCTCTTCCTCTCTCTCTTTCTCGCTTCTCTCTCTCTCTTCCTCTTTCTTTTCCTTCTTTCTTTCTTTCTTTCTTTCTTTCTTTCTTTCTTTCTTTCTTTCTTTCTTTCTTTCTTTCTTTCTCTCTTCCTCTCTCTCTTTCTCTCTTCTCTCTATATCTTTCTCTCTGCCTCTCTCTCTTCTTCACTCTTTCCTTATCTTTCTCTCTTCCTCTCTCTCTTCCTCTCTCTCTTTCTCGATTCTCTCTCTCTTTTCCTCTTTTTCTTTCTCTTTCTTTCTTTCTTTCTTTCTTTCTTTCTTTCTTTCTTTCTTTCTTTCTCTTTCTTTCTTTCTCTCTTCTCTCTATATCTTTCTGCCTCTCTCTCTCTTCTTCTCTCTTTCCTTATCTTTCTCTCTTCCTCTCTCTCTTTCTTGCTTCTCTCTCTCTCTTCCTCTCTCTATCTTTCTCTCTTCCTCTTCCCCTCTCTCTCTCTCTCTTCCACTAAATGAGGGAGTTTCTGCTGCTGAAGAGCACCCAATAAGTACCATAGATGAGATATTCCCTGAAATATCTAAATATGTTAGCGTATGTGCTCCCTTTGTTGTCTGCTACTGTACTATTCAGCTGTGTGCTAAGGAAATATTAAAATTAGAAGAATACTGGAATACCCTAAACATAATAAAGACATACTGTCGCCAAGCTCTGGATCCAGATGGTCAATGGCAAACTTTAGACGGGCCTGGACATGTGCTGGCTTAAGCAGAGGGACCTTTCGGGCGCTGGAGGATTTCAATCCATGACGACGTAGTGTGTTACTAATGGTAACCTTTGTGACTGTGGTCCCAGCTCTCTTGAGATCATTGACCAGGTCCCCCCGTGTAGTTCTGGGCTGATTCCTCACCGCTCTCAAGATCATTGATACCCCACGGGGTGAGATCTTGCATGGAGCCCCAGGTCGAGGGAGATTGTCAGCGATCTTGTATTTCTTCCATTTTTTAATAATTGCGCCAACAGTTGATCTCTTCTCACCAAGCTGCTTGCCTATTGTCAAGTAGCTCAACCCAGTCTTGTGCAGCTCTACAATTTTGTCCTTGGTGTCCTTAGACAGCTCTCTGGTCTTGGCCATGGTGGAGAGGTAGCAGTCTGACTGTTTGAGGGTGTGGACAGGTGTCTTTTATACAGATAACCAGTTCAAACAGGTGCCATTAATACAGGTTAACGAGTGGAGGATAGAAGAGCTTCTCAAAGAAGAAGTAACAGGTCTGTGAGAGCCAGAAATCTTGCTGCTTGGTAGGTGTCCAAATATTTGTTTTCCACAAGAATATACAAATAAATTGTTTAAAAATCATACAATGTGATTTCATGTTTATTTTTTCCAGATTCTGTCTCTCTCAGTTGAAGTGTACCTATAATGGAAATTACAGACCTCTCTCATCTTTTTAAGTGGGTCACCTTGCACAATCGTTGGCTGTCCAAATACTTTTTTGCCCCACTGTATATATCCACCTTTACTCACGGGCATAATGTAACCGTGCCTAATTGAATTGAGCCCATAGATTTAGTTGAAGAGTACACTGGAAGATAGAAATGTTTAGTATTTAAAACAGAGGTGCAGATTCAGGTGCAGACGCAATGCCGACGCAGCACAGATCTTTGTTAGTGACGGAACTGCTAGGCAATGCAAGTGTAGCAGCCACCCCCAAGTGAGCAGAGACGTCCACTTAAGCCATCACAACTTGTTAAGCAACTGCGTATGCCATCGCAACCACGACACAAATGCTAGGTACTTCAACTTCCTGAGTGCGTCCACGACAGCATTTTACGTGTACAAGACTGCAGTCGCACGCCGAGACACTTTTTTTCTTTACAGACACTCCACAGCTTCTTCCTGTCAATCACAATTCTCGCTGCGAGCAGCATTGCAACGGTACCTTGGCGCATGTGCACTGTGGCCATGACACATGCGCAGTCTGCCGATAATTACTTAGTTGCGACACCATCGAAGTTGTGACTGCATATGAATCAGGCCTAGTGATCACCAATTCCTGCAGTGGTAAGTGGTTACAACTCCTATATAATAGCCCAGATCTGTGACTTTGTGCCTCATTTGCTAACGCTGGGCGGAGTCAACACACTGGGCGGAGTTAGTCAAATGAGTCACAGATCTGGCCAAATCTATAGGAGACTAGGAGCAGTAGTGGATCTTGCCACGGACAAGCAGGACTTTTGCCCGGGGTGCCACCTTCCGGAGGGCGCCGGCACCATCCGGAGGGCGCCGCACCATGGCAAGATCCGCTGCTGCTGTGGTGCCCCCCGCTGCCGCGGCCCGCTGTCCGTTGTGAAGGGAAACTAGACGCTAAGGATCTAATTTCCCTTCCTGGAGAGGACCTTCACTGTAATGATGTGCGGTGCGCGTTGACGTCATCGCGCACCGCACAGTAAAGGTCCTCTCCACGAAGGGAACTAGACGCTTAGTGTCTAGTTTACCTTCGTGGAGAGGACCTTTGCTGTGCGGTGCGCGATGACGTCATCGCGCACCGCACATCCTACAACAGTACAGGGGGCGTAACTGACCACGCCCCCTGTACGAAGCCACACACCCTAATGCCGCCCGGGGCGCCAGAAGCCCCGGAACCGGCCCTGATTAGGAGCAGAAGCAGATGGTATGGGCATGGCACAAGCAGGGGTGCATATCTCCCAGCTTTCTTCAGGCAGAAGGAGGGACACATGCACGGCGAAAAGGGGGCGTGGCCAACGAAAAGGGGCGTGGTTTCCCATTTCCGTCAATGAGGGGTCATGCCCAGCACTCTGTGAGCTGCTGGCATGACCCCAGGGGCGGATTATGAGTCCGGGGGACCCAGGGCACTTGAGACAGGGGGGCCCTATCTCATTGCTGTGCCTGCTGTGGGTTTGGGGCGTGGCCTAATTGCGGGACGCGTGGCCACGCCCTCTTATGCAAATTCATTTATTATTTTTTAATGGGATTTTGGCCTCTCAACTAGGGGTAAATCCAGAGGGGGTGGTCGCTCCCCCTATACACCCGCACAGGCAGAAGAAAGCCTCCCTGCAACACCACAGACCTGCCAACACGCAGCAGCGTGTGCTGACTATAGCACAATGCTGCTGCTGTTACTGGCAGGACGGGGGAGATTCAGAGCTGGGACAGAGCTACTCCAGCTGGGGGGGGGGGCCCTAAAACTGTGGGGCCCGCGGTGTGTACCCCCTGGGCCCACCCCCCTTAATCCGGCTCTGCTGCTGGACCCCCCCCCCCTTAATCCGTACCCCCTGATGCCCCCTCTCCCTCTGTCTCCACTAAATAGACGCTGCTAAGCAGAACAGCGAGTACAGGAGCTTCCCAACTGCCCCCACCCACCGCGGGACACTGCGGCCCGCGGGTGGGACAGCGGGACAGACCCAAAAAAATGGGACTGTCCCGCGAAAATCGGGACAGTTTGGAGGTATGGGGGGGTGTGAGGGGGGGGTATGCTGTACAGACAGCCGGGCACCGGCTCACTGTGTGCTTGACCCCCCACATCAGCATACTAAGCAGAGGCTCTCTGGCGCGGAGGAGCGTCACTTTCTGGCACACTCCACGCTTCTTAGCTGCAGTTTTGTGGGGCACCTGCCGCTGTGCAGGTTACGTACTGCCTCTGTTATCTCCAGCCCTTGCAACCCCACCGCTAGCTGCAGCGCTGCCGCCCATAGTGAGGTGCGCCCAGCTCCTTCACACACTTTAGCTGCGGCCAGTGCTGCAGAAGTCCACGCTGCTTGCAGGCTCCGACCTCCTCTTCCCTCCAGCCGCAGCGTCTCCTAGGGGCTAACCAGTCACTCCCAGTCTCCCCTTACCACAGTGCCCGGCAGCCGCAAGGTCTGCGCCGCGTGCATGCTATGACCCCCTCCTCCCTCCAGCCGCAGCGTCTCCTGGGGGCTAACCAAGATAAGTTTTTGAAGGGAAACAGGATTTATGAATTATTTCTATAAATACAAATATCATCTGTATGTAATGTATTCCACTTGCATTAATCGCCTTCAAATTATTTTTCTTATAACCCTAAAATACAAGCTGTCAGGGGATCTTGTTCCAATTTAAGAATCGCACCTCTGCAAAGTACTGTAGTTCTCTATGTTCTCTCTCTTTCCTCCTCCTCCTCTCTCTCTCTTCCTCTGTCTTTCTCTTTCTCTCTTCCTCATTCTCTCTCTTTCTCTCTTCCTCTCTCTTTCCCTATCTTACGCTCTTCTCTCTCTCGCTCTCTCTCTCCCTTTTTCTCTTCTCTCTAACTTTTTTCTCTCATACTCTCCCTCTTCCTCGCTCTCTCTTCCTCTCTTTCCCTATATTTCTCTCTTCCTCTCTCTCTCTCCCTCACTTTCTTTCTCTCTTCCTCTCTTTCTCTCTTCTCTCTATATCTTTCTCTCTTCCTCTATCTCTCTTCTTCTCTCTTTCCTTATCTTTCTTGCTTCTCTCTCTCTCTTCCTCTCTCTCTCTTTCTTTCTTTCTTTCTTTCTTTCTTTCTTTCTTTCTTTCTTTCTCTCTCTCTCTCTTCTCTCTCTTTCTCTCTTCTCTCTATATCTTTCTCTCTGCCTCTCTCTCTCTTCTTCACTCTTTCCTTATTTTTCTCTCTTCCTCTCTCTCGTTCTCGCTTCTCTCTCTCTTCCTCTTTCTTTCTTTCTTTCTTTCTTTCTTTCTTTCTTTCTTTCTTTCTTTCTTTCTTTCTTTCTTTCTTTCTTTCTTTCTTTCTTTCTCTCTTCCTCTCTCTCTTCTCTCTATGGGGGTAATTACAAGTTGATCGCAGCAGGATTTTTTTTTAGCAGTTGAGCAAAACCATGTGCACTGCAGGTGGGGCAGATATAACATGTGCAGAAAGAGTTAGATATGGGAGGGTTATTTTATTTCTGTGCAGGGTAAATACTGGCTGCTTTATTTTTACACTGCAAATTAAATTGCAGATTGAACACACCACACCCAAATCTAACTCTCTCTGCACATGTTAAATCTGCCTCCCCTGCAGTGCACATGGTTTTGCCCAACTGCTTAAAAATTTCCTGCTGCGATCAACTTGGAATTACCCCCTATATCTTTCTCTCTGCCTCTCTCTTCTTCACTCTTTCCTTATCTTTCTCTCTTCCTCTCTCTCTCTTTCTCGCTTCTCTCTCTCTCTTCCTCTCTCTTTCTTTCTTTCTTTCTTTCTCTCTTCCGCTCTCTCTCTTTCTCTCTTCTCTCTATATCTTTCTCTCTGCCTCTCTCTCTTCTTCACTCTTTCCTTATCTTTCTCTCTTCCTCTCTCTCTTCCTCTTTCTTTCTTTCTTTCTTTCTCTCTTCCTCTCTCTCTCTTCTCTCTATATCTTTCTCTCTTCCTCTCTCTCTTTCTCGCTTCTCTCTCTCTCTCTTCCTCTTTCTTTCTTTCTTTCTTTCTTTCTTTCTTTCTTTCTTTCTTTCTTTCTTTCTTTCTTTCTTTCTCTCTTCCTCTCTCTCTTTCTCTCTTCTCTCTATATCTTTCTCTCTGCCTCTCTCTCTTCTTCACTCTTTCCTTATCTTTCTCTCTTCCTCTCTCTCTTCCTCTCTCTCTTTCTCAATTCTCTCTCTCTTTTCCTCTCTTTCTTTCTTTCTTTCTTTCTTTCTCTTTCTTTCTTTCTTTCTTTCTTTCTTTCTTTCTTTCTCTCTTCTCTCTATATCTTTCTGCCTCTCTCTCTCTTCTTCTCTCTTTCCTTATCTTTCTCTCTTCCTCTCTCTCTTTCTTGCTTCTCTCTCTCTCTTCCTCTCTCTATCTTTCTCTCTTCCTCTTCCCCTCTCTCTCTCTCTCTCTTCCACTAAATGAGGGAGTTTCTGCTGCTGAAGAGCACCCAATAAGTACCATAGATGAGATATTCCCTGAAATATCTAAATATGTTAGCGTATGTGCTCCCTTTGTTGTCTGCTACTGTACTATTCAGCTGTGTGCTAAGGAAATATTAAAATTAGAAGAATACTGGAATACCCTAAACATAATAAAGACATACTGTCGCCAAGTGTCTGGTAATTAAACTAATTGGCTAATGTATTCAAAATGCATGTAGGAACAAAAAGCCATTATTATCAATTGGAAACAGAAATAGCTCTCATGTTTACAGGGAAAGAGCTAAATCCACAATATTCTGCAGCAGTAAAAAAGTATATTAATGGAAGAGAGCACAAAGTACAAATACGACATCCCTGTGCACACGATAAATGGAAAGTTTAAGTACAGCTCAAAAGCTCTTTGGTTTAATGTATAAAAACATGTTTTTGAAACCCTTCGGAGGCTGAGTGCATGCAGACTATGACTCATGGCTGCAGCCTCCACTGCTGCCTTCAGAGATGAGGCTGCAGTACAATGAGGACAGAGAGAGTCAGCGCTCACCGTCAGTGGCATATCAGACTCTGTAATGTTACATGGGTTTTAAGGATTCTTCAGTGTTGACTGACGCATGTGTTCAGTCAGGGCCGGCTCTAAAGTGCAGAACTTAGTGGAGGGGCAATTTGCAGGGGCTGAATCAGTAGGTGGGATGTACTAATAACTAAAAGGAAAACGTGGCCGCATTTCCCATATGTACCAAGCTCCAGAATTTATTTATTATTATTATTTATTTATTAACAGTTATATATATATATATATATATATATATATAGCACAGCACTGTACAGAGAATATTTGCCCATTCACATCTGTACCTGCCACGAGTGAAGCTTACAATCTATATTCCCTACCACATGTACACGCAGACACATTCACGCTAGAGTTAATTTTGTTGGGAGCCAATTAACCTACCAGTATATTTTTGGATTGTGAGAGGAAACCGGAGTACCCGGAGGAAACACACGCAAGCACGGGGAGAATATACAAACTCCACACATTTAGGGCAATGGTGGGAATCGAACCCATGACCTCAGTGCTGTGAGGCGGTAATGCTAACCATTACACCATCCGTACTATAAATTCTGGAGCTGTTACCCAGTGAGTAAGACCGCCTTTATGTGGCGGTACACAGTAGATGCTTATGGTCTTCTGTAGGCAAAAAAAATGTGTTCCCTAATGCACACCGAGTGAAAAATATTACTACATAATAGTCAGATAATACGGAGATCTTAGTTGCGTATATCTGCAGATATAGGGTTAAGCCCCCAGGCCGATCGACAAGGCTTCTCCGTCACTGGGGGTCCCTAATACTAGGTATGGGTCCGGGGTGCAGGACCCCATAACGTCGGCACAGGTCGGCTACCCCAGGTCAGCACACAGGTGAGAATTAATAAGGGTTAATAAGAATCACAGAAGTGCTATGTAAGTGGTGTGATTAAAATAATACAAAAATATATACAAAGTGATAGGGAAAATCATAAGTGTTAATAAAGTGTTAGGGTGTGCCGACCTGAAGCAGCCCAGCCATACCGACACAGGGGCAACCGCACCCTACACCCACCCCATAAATAATTACAAATATGTCTGGGTTAAATTCCCAGTGTAAGGCCACATGGTAATGGCTCCTACAGCATCTGAGAGCCAGCTTACCTGGAGATACCCCTAGCTTCTCCTATGGCACTCTGGAGTCAGCAATCCCTCCTAATGCTGACCCATCCATGCCTCTCTAAATACAATGCACAAAATGGTAAGCTGCTCAATCAGATTGTGATGTCACTCAGGTGCTAAAAGGGGAGGGGTAATTCTGTGTAGGAAAAAACAATGTGTTCCCTAATGCACACCGAGTGAAAAATATTACTACATAATAGTCAGATAATACGGAGATCTTAGTTGCGTATATCTGCAGATATAGGGTTAAGCCCCCAGGCCGATCGACAAGGCTTCTCCGTCACTGGGGGTCCCTAATACTAGGTATGGGTCTGGGGTGCAGGACCCCATAGCGTTGGCACAGGTCGGCTACCCCAGGTCAGCGCACAGGTGAGAATTAATAAGGGTTAATAAGAAGCACAGAAGTGCTATGTAAGTGGTGTGATTAAAATAATACAAAAATATATACAAAGTGATAGGGAAAATCATAAGTGTTAATAAAGTGTTAGGGTGTGCCGACCTGAAGCAGCCCAGCCATACCGACACAGGGGCAATCGCACCCCACACCCACCCCATAAATAATTACAAATATGTCTGGGTTAAATTCCCAGTGTAAGGCCACATGGTAATGGCTCCTACAGCATCTGAGAGCCAGCTTACCTGGAGATACCCCTAGCTTCTCCTATGGCACTCTGGAGTCAGCAATCCCTCCTAATGCTGACCCATCCATGCCTCTCTAAATACAATGCACAAAATGGTAAGCTGCTCAATCAGATTGTGATGTCTCTCAGGTGCTAAAAGGGGAGGGGTAATTCTGTGTAGGAAAAAACAATGTGTTCCCTAATGCACACCGAGTGAAAAATATTACTACATAATAGTCAGATAATACGGAGATCTTAGTTGCGTATATCTGCAGATATAGGGTTAAGCCCCCAGGCCGATCGACAAGGATTCTCCGTCACTGGGGGTCCCTAATACCTGGTATGGGTCCGGGGTGCAGGACCCCATAACGTCGGCACAGGTCGGCTACCCCAGGTCAGCACACAGGTGAGAATTAATAAGGGTTAATAAGAAGCACAGAAGTGCTATGTAAGTGGTGTGATTAAAATAATACAAAAATATATACAAAGTGATAGGGAAAATCATAAGTGTTAATAAAGTGTTAGGGTGTGCCGACCTGAAGCAGCCCAGCCATACCGACACAGGCGCAACCGCACCCCACACCCACCCCTAGTATTAGGGACCCCCAGTGACGGTGAAGCCTTGTCGATCGGCCTGGGGGCTTAACCCTATATCTGCAGATATACGCAACTAAGATCTCCGTATTATCTGACTATTATGTAGTAATATTTTTCACTCGGTGTGCATTAGGGAACACATTGTTTTTTCTTACACAGAATTACCCCTCCCCTTTTAGCACCTGAGTGACATCACAATCTGATTGAGCAGCTTACCATTTTGTGCATTGTATTTAGAGAGGCATGGATGGGTCAGCATTAGGAGGGATTGCTGACTCCAGAGTGCCATAGGAGAAGCTAGGGGTATCTCCAGGTAAGCTGGCTCTCAGATGCTGTAGGAGCCATTACCATGTGGCCTTACACTGGGAATTTAACCCAGACATATTTGTAATTATTTATGGGGTGGGTGTGGGGTGCGGTTGCCCCTGTGTCGGTATGGCTGGGCTGCTTCAGGTCGGCACACCCTAACACTTTATTAACACTTGTGATTTTCCCTATCACTTTGTATATATTTTTGTATTATTTTAATCACACCACTTACATAGCACTTCTGTGCTTCTTATTAACCCTTGTTAATTCTCACCTGTGTGCTGACCTGGGGTAGCCGACCTGTGCCGATGTTATGGGGTCCTGCACCCCGGACCCATACCTAGTATTAGGGACCCCCAGTGACGGAGAAGCCTTGTCGATCGGCCTGGGGGCTTAACCCTATATCTGCAGATATACGCAACTAAGATCTCCGTATTATCTGACTATTATGTAGTAATATTTTTCACTTGGTGTGCATTAGGGAACACATTGTTTTTTCCTACACAGAATTACCCCTCCCCTTTTAGCACCTGAGTGACATCACAATCTGATTGAGCAGCTTACCATTTTGTGCTTATGGTCTTCTCTTCGCGTTTCTCCTTGAGAGGGATCCAATCTCTACCAGCATCTCCGGCGGCTGCCGTGTCACACAGCGCATGCGTTGTACGCCCGGATCCAAAACCTGCTCTTATCATGGAGCTGTCCTTGCACATTTCTAGGTAAATAACAGCATTATCAACACTGGTATGTACCTGATAAAGGGGCGGGATCTCTGGGCCTGATTCTGTGATGGTCACAATGTCGATGTCGGATGCAGTGGAGCTTTTTCCTTTTTTTCCCACTGCGCATGTTAACCTTTTTGCGGTGCCGACCTTTTGTCAGTGTTGACGTAATGCATATCAACTATATGGGGTCGACCTATTCATTGTCAACCTAGACATTGTCTATCTAAATATTGGAACCCAGAGGCAACAGCAGCAGGAATGTCAAAAAGAGTTTGTATATAATATCCAGAAAGGAAGTTGGGTCAAGGAATGCTTATCTATGTAGTAATATTAATGCGCTATGCACTATCTGAGACTATACTCCCACACACACATGCGCACACACACGCGCGCACACACACACTGCTGCAATGGGCAGAACAGTTCTTAACGGATAACACAGGGTAAGTAACAGCAGTTTGTGGGCAGACCTGATGTAAAACTGATCCAAAACTTATTAGTATCTTCACACGACAAGGAAACCTGCTGTAAAGTAAATGAGGAACAACAGCCAGCTCTAATAATAATAATAATAATAATTGATTTGTTAATTCTCTATTAAGTTTTGTAATACTCTCAATGTGGGTTGGCCTCCGACAAACCAATGTGATCCTCTCTGAGTGCACCACGTTGTGCATCGTGCTGGATTGCAAGAAGGGCATTTACCTTTTGGCCTTTAAGACTACCAAAACCTTTTCTCTCTGTAGGCAATGCCAACACCATAAGAGACAAGCAAAGTGTTGCAGTCATATTAGGAATTGGACTAACATGTCCAGTTAGAGACATTTCTCTAAATGAGTAAATGCTAAATTGTGGACCGGTAAAAATGTTGACCCAAACACTGTCTCTAACTACCGTCCCATCTCTCAGCTCTCATGTCTCTCCAAGCTGCTTGAGAGACTTGCCTACACTTGCCTTACACACTTTCTTAACTCCCACAACTTACTGGACCCACTTCAGTCAGGCTTTTGTTCTCAACACTCCACAGAGACAGCACTGACCAAAGTAGAGAATGATCTGGTTACTGCTAGATCGAAAGGCCATTACACACTTCTTATTCTTCTAGATCTCGATGCTGCTTTTGACACTGTTGACCACTCTGTTCTCATACAAACACTAAGGGGTCTATTTACTAATCCTTAGATTGGGGATGCGGTCAACATCCCGCTGGACGGAATCCCGGCGGTCGAAATACCGACGCCGGAATCCCGACCGCCACAATTCCGACATATTCTCCCTTCGTGGGTGTCCACGACACCCATAGAGGGAGAATATAATAGTGTGCCGAGCGTAGCGAGGCACCGTGTCCGCAGCGTGGCAAGCAAAGCGAGCCCGCAGGGGGCTGCGTTCCGCTCGCCACCTCTGTCGGGATTGTGTGGTCGGGATTCCGGCGTCGGTATTTCGACCGCCGGGATCCCGTCCAGCGGGATTACGTACTGATCCCTTAGATGGAGGTAATGTGCACAGAGATAAAGTACCAGTCAACCAGCTCCTAACTATTTTTGTTATTTTTCAAACCTAGCCTATGACATGGCAGTTAAGAGCTGATTGGCTGGTACTTTATCTCAGTCCACTTTATCTCCATTCAAGATTTAGTAAATAGACCCCTAAAATCCCTGGGTGTTCAGGATACAACCCTTACTTGGTTCTCATCCTACCTATCTAATCGCTCTTTCAGTGTTCACTTCTCTGATTCTACCTCTTCTTCTCTACCTCTATCAGTTGGAGTAGCGCAAGGCTCAGTCTTAAGGCCCATACACACTTGACGATAAAATGAACGACGTTGTTCATTTCAGCCCTCATCAACGACGTCGCTCGTTATATCGTCAAGTGTGTATGCATCCGACGACCACCGATGCGCGGCCCAGCGGGACGTTAACGACCCTCGCTTATCTGTGGAGCATGTATGCTCAATTTCCACTATGGTCGTTACCGACCAGAGACGTCGTTGAATGTATATGGTGTGAAAGACCAACGACCAAGCCACTGTTCACCAGCCCTGTTCCCAGCTCATTATTTTAATATACTGTTCAGCTTGGATGCTTCAACGATGAATGGTCTATGGTCTTTGGTCTTTCGTCTTTGGTCGTTGGTAGTGTGTATGCTCATGTCGTTTGCTCAGCTGTTCAAGGGAAGTTCAAGGGAAGTCGTTAACGACGGTCGTTAACGATGTGTGCATCGTCAAGTGTGTATGGGCCTTTAGGTCCTCTGCTTTTCTCAATCTATACCTCATCTCGTAGTAAACCAGCTCCTTCGGATTTCAGTATCATTTGTACGCTGATGATACTCAAATCTACTTATCCTCCCCAGATTTATCACTGTCTGTATTGGTCCGTGTCACTGAATGCCTGTCTGCCATTTCATCTTGGACGTCCTCTCGCCACCACAAACTCAACATTTCCAAAACAGAATTAATTATTTTCCCACCAGCCAAGAGTAGATACCAACTTTATATCTCCATAACTGTTGACAATGTGACTATCCACCCAACCCCACAAGCTCGCTGCCTAGGTGTCATCCTTGACTCTGAACTGTCCTTTGTTCAACACATTCAATCTGTCTCTAAATCATATTACATGCATCTAAAAAACATATCCAAAATACGTCCTTATCTTACACAAGACACTGCAAAAACTCTAATCCATGCACTCATCATCTCCCGCACTGATTATTGCAATAGTCTCCTTACTGATTTTCACAAACATAGACTCTCACCACTACAATCTAGTGTTAACGCTAGGTGTCTTTCACAGGCCGCTGCGCCCTGCGCCTTTTTTAGACAGCTGAATCCCGTCCTGCTCGTTTTTGTGTGCCCTGCCACCCCGCCGTTTGCTGCCCACCGGACCCTGCCACACCACCGTACCCAGCCGTGTGCCGCCGGACCCAGTAAGCACACTATCTCCCTGCATGAGAGTCCCCCCGCGGCCCGCCCCGCCCGTCCGTAGCTGTCAGCCGTCGCTGTCTCAGCCTTGCGCTGACATAGTGACTGACAGCAGCTCCCCTCCTCTGCGAGCAGACTAAAGGTTTGCTCATGGTCTGGTGTGACAGGAGGGCTGGTTTGCCTCCCCCGCCGAGGCAAACCCAGCCCTCCTGTGTATGAATGTTTAAAAGAACTCGGAGACGCCAGGGAGGATCAACATGTCGCCATCTTTAATGCAGCTCTGAAAGTGTGGCGGTGATCAGCGCTCCCCCTCTATGTCCTGGGCTAAATTTACCTTGTAAGTACTGCAGCTGAAAACTTCAATCTCAGTGCTCTCTACCTAGTACAATGTGTCTCAGTGCTCTCTACCTGGTGCAATGTGTCTCAGTGCTCTCTACCTAGTACAATGTGTCTCAGTGCTCTCTACCTGGTGCAATGTGTCTCAGTGCTCTCTACCTGGTGCAATGTGTCTCAGTGCTCTCTACTTGGTGCAGTGTGTCTCAGTGCTCTCTACCTGGTGCAATGTGTCTCAGTGCTCTCTACTTGGTGCAGTGTGTCTCCGTGATCTCTACCTGGTGCAGTGTGTCTCAGTGCTCTCTACCTGGTGCAGTGTGTCTCAGTGCTCTCTACCTGGTGCAGTGTGTCTCAGTGCTCTCTACCTGGTGCAGTGTGTCTCAGTGCTCTCTACCTGGTGCAGTGTGTCTCCGTGCTCTCTACCTGGTGCAATGTGTCTCAGTGCTCTCTACCTGGTGCAATGTGTCTCAGTGCTCTCTACCTGGTGCAATGTGTCTCAGTGTTCTCTACCTGGTGCAATGTGCCTCAGTGCTCTCTACCTGGTGCAATGTGCCTCAGTGCTCTCTACCTGGTGCAGTGTGTCTCAGTGCTCTCTACCTGGTGCAATGTGTCTCAGCGCTCTCTACCTGGTGCAATGTGCCTCAGTGCTCTCTACCTGGTGCAGTGTGTCTCAGTGCTCTCTACCTGGTGCAATGTGTCTCAGTGCTCTCTACCTGGTGCAATGTGTCTCAGTGCTCTCTACCTGGTGCAATGTGTCTCAGTGCTCTCTACTTGGTGCAGTGTGTCTCAGTGCTCTCTACCTGGTGCAGTGTGTCTCAGTGCTCTCTACCTGGTGCAGTGTGTCTCCGTGCTCTCTACCTGGTGCAATGTGTCTCAGTGCTCTCTACCTGGTGCAATGTGTCTCAGTGCTCTCTACCTGGTGCAGTGTGTTTCAGTGCTCTCTACCTGGTGCAGTGTGCCTCAGTGCTCTCTACCTGGTGCAGTGTGTCTCAGTGCTCTCTACCTGGTACAGTGTGTCTCAGTGCTCTCTACCTGGCGCAGTGTGCCTCAGTGCTCTCTACCTGGTGCAATGTGCCTCAGTGCTCTCTACCTGGTGCAATGTGCCTCAATGCTCTCTACCTGGTGCAGTGTGTCTCAGTGCTCTGCCTGGTGCAATGTGTATAACGTACTCTACCTGTCGCAGTGTGTATAGGAGGTTCTGCCTGGTACAATGTGTATTAGGTGCACTACTGTGTTGTGTAATGTGAATTGCCACTATTATGTGGCCACGCCCCTTCCCCACAAAACAACATTATGCTATGCACCAAGCATTATAGTATGTACCTAATTTTGCCCTTCTAACTTAAAAATGTGCCCTCCCGAATGAAAAATGTGCCCTCCCGAATGAAAAATGTGCCCTCCCCGTGATCAGCACCCTGCCCTAAAAAAATCCTAGAGTGAACACTAACAATCTTCCTCGCTAGATGTTCATCGTCTGCAAATCCGCTTTGTCAGTCCCTCCATTTGTTACCGGTATTATACCGTGTTACATATAAAATACTTTTACTTACATACAAGGCTATTAACCAAACTGCACCATCATACATCTCTTCACTTATCTCAAAATATCTCCCTACCCGACCTCTCCGCTCTGCACAAGATCTGCGTCTCTCATCCACACGCATTACTTATTCCCACTCAAAATTACAAGACTTTATCCGGGCTTCACCCACTCTGTGGAATGCCCTCCCACGCACAATAAGACTCACCTCTAGTCTCCAAACCTTTAAATGTTCCCTGAAAACTCACCTCTTCAGACAAGCCTATCAAATTCCAGACCCACACACATAACCTTCAGTGCTTCCCTATCTAATTACATCCTCTCTGTACAGTATACATAATCTCACATATTTTGTCTTCCAACATTGCTGGGTGATCATATCATACAACCCATTAAGAACCTAGCAGTCTGGTGGACCATTGTGCAATAGGTAGCATCTATCCTTGTGTGTGTCAATGCCTATTTCCCTATAGATTGTAAGCTTGCGAGCAGGGCCTTCCTGCCTCTATGTCTGTCTGGTTTTGTTCTATTACTGTTGTTCTAATTGTAAAGCGCTATATAAAAACTGGTTAATAAAAAGTAATAAATAAATTTCAGTTGGCCAATAGAAAATCATATGCTTGCCATAAACTATTGAAATGAATTGGGTTGTTATTTGCCATTTAACTGCAAAGAGCCAATTCAAAAGCAGAGCCTCTGGTCACAGAGCGAGTTCTGTCTGTAGTCACTGTCAATGGTTTAAGTGGTTGTCCACATTTACAAAATCCACCTGTGTTTCACTTGCCTCCTCCATGTAACATATAGTAGATGATTCTCCTACAAGTCTAGATCTCAGTCATATTGAGCTGCGCACTTGCAACATGGGAAGTCTTAAATTCTTTAGTCCTCTTCAGCATCACTGGAAAGGTCACTTCTATGAGGGGTGTACAATAAGTTTGTGGACGTGCAGTCATAGGTAGAGTAGACACAATCTGACTGTCTGGTTGTCAACTGTAATCTCTGACTAAAGTTCTTGTGATATGTCAAGGTACAGCAGAACCGTATATAAGCGGCAGTGCACACCAAAGAAGACAGCATTTTCACTTCCTTCACAAACTCAATATGGAGCTCAACAGAGGCCACTGGAGAGCCATGATCTTCTATGACTACAGTGTGTTTTGTGACAGCATGAGAGTGTTGACTAACTGCAAGCTATTTTTGGGGAGGAAACACCATCCCAAACTACTCCATCCCAAACCACTGTGTTTGAGTGGTTTGCAGTATTTCGACACAGGAGACGGTCCCTGGAAGACGAGGGGCACTGTGGCCGACCTGTCTCTGCCATCACTAAGGACAATATTGCTGCCTTGCAGGTCATAGTTGAGGTGGTGACCATTGTCCAGTTAGAGAAGGAGATAGGCTTCTCATCGGGATCCATTCACTTGATACTCCATGAAAAGCTTGGCTTGAGCAAGGTTTCTACACACTGGGTGCCCCATCAGCTGACTCAAGAGCAGAAGGAGACTTGGGTGATGTGTTGCCGCAACATGCTGACCAGGCTTGATGGCGGTTGCTCAAACTGTCTGGGAGATCATCAGTGGTGATGAATACTGGATCTACAGTTTGGAACCTGAGACCAACATCAGGTAGCCCTGTGGACCCCAGTTCAGTCAACCCAGTGGACCCCAGTTGGAGGTGGCATTCCAAAGATGGTGGCTGTTTTTGTGGTCAAGAGTGGTCATGTACAGTAACTACCATACCACTTGTGCAGTAGTGCACCATCACTGGGGAATGCTACACCAACCAATGACTGCTGGAAGTGCTGGAAGACATTTCCAGTCATCGTCCAAGAACTTGCACTCATGGAGCTCTTCTCCATCATGACAATGCATCTGCCCACAAGTCCAGAAAAATTGTGGATTTTCTGGCGCATGAATGCATCCAGGAGCATGGCCATCCACCAAACAGTCCAGACCTGGCCCCCTGCGACTTCTTTGTGTTCCCACAAATCAAATGCAAGATGCACGGGATTCATTTTGAGTCACCAAAAGCTGCAGTGGAGCCCTTCATCCAGCATGTAGAAGACATACCTGCTTCAGACTGGTCCAGCTGCTTAACTTAGTGGTTTGAGCGCATGCAACTTTGCATAAATTCCTCTGGCAAATGCTTTTTTTAAAAATGAAATGTTCACTTTGTTTGTAAATAGTTTTCGTGCATCCAGAAACTTATTGCACACTCCATGTATGCTGGATATCTTATGGAGTACAGGGTATATTAAGCCATCTTGTTCTTGGGATACAAACTCTCTTTGGCTTCCTACGTCAGGCAATGTTAGGAGACCAGGAGGAGAATCTTCTACTGCAAGCTACATTATCGTAATCAAATCCACTGATCTATAGGGCCACTATACCACCAAATTACATGTTTCAGATCTAAAACCATGAAGGTACAGAACAAATTTCTATTAAAAAGGATGACCTCTCCATTTCATTACAGGCAACTGAAGTTCCCCCCACACCTATAGATCAGTATCCTTATAGGGTCTGAGACAAGTTCCAAAAGCTGAGACTGCAGCCATTTGACTTGCTGTCTCATCACCAGCCCCGACCCTCTACTAAATCAACATAGGGCATTTCTGTAAAGCAAGTCTATTAGACTGTCAGTCACTCTCTATTTGCTGTGTTCGATAAGGTCCAGCCTCCTAACATGGCAAACAGAGGGGTGACGGAGAGTATGGTGACCCTATTTTCTTAAGTACAGATACTATTTGTACATTTATTTGGTCTGTATTAGTTCAGTTATATATAGCATTTGCAATATATTAATGTCAAGTAATGGAAGTATCTGCTCTTTAAGTACCTTGTTCTAGTCTAGGGGTACAAGGGATTACAGCCTCCGATGTACTGGCGCAGTCACTTTTATATATGATTTTATCTCTTGGTTTAAACAAACTTGATGCGTTTTACAACTAATCATCATAAAAGCAAGATATTTATAGCTTGCACGATCTTTATGGATGAGCACTTTCGCCTGTCCTGCGATAACATTTTAACACGAGTTAGCATAAATTATTTATGTTTTTATTCAGTGTTTATGTTGATATGTTAAGTATCATTCACAGTGATATGTAGTGACAGGACCAAATGTGCGCTGGCTGAGATTCAATATAAAAATTAGGAGCTGTTGATTTTATTACCACTTTGTCAATATATTTGATGTAGTGTTAATGTCTATGAATAGCCTAATGATGCGCCGGGAGCGAGCCTGCCCTCGTTTTAAGCACCGTCTGCTTTGATCTCCAAGATTTGAAGAAAAAAAATAGAATGCTGATTCAGTTAATTTTTAACCTGCTCATTCCAAAGTAGTCATGGAATAAACATTCAGCGATCAAACATTTTAATGTACTTCTCTTGTACAGAAGTAGAGTGCCTTAAATCACGCCAGACTGCTCTTCCCTGACCATCCCCTCTGACAGGCTGCGTTACTGAGGGATAGCGTATGTTAATGCAGATCCTTACATCACTGTGAAGGTAAGGTCAAAGCACAATGGGGGACCATCATATCTGTCAGCCATATGTACCCGCCTTATTGACCTATTTGCAAAACACACAGTATATTATGAAGAAAGATTAGGTTTCTCTTGCAGTGCCTTTTACGCTCCTTCCGCCTTTTATTTTTGTTTTATTAATGTCAGCGTTGGTGATCTAATTTCTGTTGTCGTTTATAAAGTAATTAAATACATGAATAATAGAAACAAACAAGCACCATGAGAACTATCTGCATTTATATAAACGGCAATGGCTGCTTTTATATGTATCATCTTCTACAGGGGCGTTTAAAAAGCTGTGCAGTGGGAAACCCACCTCACTATCACTGTCCAGGGGGTTCTGATGGAGACATCGCTCCAGTGATATATTTGGAAAGATGACACATGTGAAGACTCTTTGCTAGCTCCTTTGCAGTAGGGATATCCTTCCCTGGTGTACACCCGTGTGTCCGGATGTGGAAGGACTCAGATGCCCACTGGCAGTCAGTGGTGCCGAGAGACGGGGGGAGGGAGAGTACAAATTACCCGGGCCCAGGTCTGATGGAGGGGCCCAGTGAGGGTCCAGTAGGGTTCCAGGCCCCCTCCCCCTTACCTGATAGCAGCAGCTGCAGCTCTTCTCCTCAGCCCAGCACACGCCGCTGTGTACTTGGCTGCAGTGTGGCCATGGAGGTGCTTAAAATACATTTTTTCTGTATTTTTTTCTAAAGGTACATGACCACACCTCCTGTGATTCGGCCACACCCCTTGAAAAGTACCTGGGTCCCAGCCCGGCTCTCGACTGCCCTGCTGGCAGTATCCATAGAAATACCGATTAGTCAGTCGCACCATTGGTACTTGCATCAGCCTAGTGGCCAACACAGTTCCTCTATCCGAGTATGGCCTCATAATATGCAAGCGGGTGAGCATCGCTCACACCCGCAACACTAGCATAACACGCCATAGGAGGGACCATCTCTGTGCCTGCTCTAAGCCATCTCCTAGTCACCGCCCAGGAACACCCACCACATTCTCAATCGACTTTTCCGTGTCTGCCCTTGAAATCAGAACTGTGCCCATGAACACAATTGGGAGGCATGCGAGCAGCGGCTTAGACCCATGTGCAGAAGAAGTAAAATCGCTCCACAACGACCGGCAACATCGGGAAAATTGCCTTGTTATGGGACCGGGCTCCATCCCTTTTGGGGCACAACCGTTTTTTAAACAAGATATCCTGCACCATCTGCAAAATAGTTATGGCTGCTAGGTGCTGCTATTACTCCCAGTCCACGCCCTGCAGCACTGGCTTCCAGAAACATCTGTTTGAAGAACCAAATCACGACATCTTCGAGGCCACGTCTGAACCTGCGACAGTTGTAGAGATCAGAGATGCTCCCGGTGGCATTGCTATCATTTCCCATGCCGCTGAGTGCGGGATCGCAGTAGCGACAGTATTTGCGACCACCTCTAAGTCAGGCCCTTAGTTTACTTCATCTTCTTATTATCATATTTGGCTTTTCTATTCTTTTAAAATGAGTTTGTTAGACGCACTCAGGGCCATTGGCGTTACTATAGTGGGTGCAATGGGCCCACCCTCGGTCCAGGGTGGGCCCACACTGCAAACACTGGACTTATATTTTAATACTTACCTTTCCGGAGTCCCGCACTGATCGCTGCAGCCACGGCAAAAATCACAGCCAAAATGGCTGCCGCGCATGTGCAGTAGTGAAATTGGTCTCCGGAACAAGTCAGGCGCAGTAGACTCCGGCATAATGTTGGAGACCAATGCGCCGTGCAGAGGAGGGGGCCAACGCAGAATCTGCATAGGGTCCCACTCCTCTGTTAAAATGCCCCTGCTCAGGGCAATGTAGTGTTGATTGCAAGTCCTACATAATTGCTCCTGCATCCCATGTATAGTATAAGGCCCAGATTTATCAAGCCTCAGAGAGTGATAAATTGCACGGTGATAAAGTACCAACCAACCAGCTCCCAACTGTAATTTTTCAAATCCAGCCTAGAAAATGACAGTTAGGAGCTGATAGTCCAGCGCTGGAATTACTAAACGAGTAAATATTATTAGAATAGGGATTAAAGGGAAGTCACATACATTTAGTGTATAGAGACAATTTACATGTTTGGGCTGAAAACCCTTTTAATTATATTGAGCATAGCCTGTCAATTTGTGAAATACACATTTCTTGCTGTGTGATATGCACATTTTTGAGATTCAATCCACTGAAATGCCCCAAAATGTTGCTTAAATGCCAATTTATTTGTAGTTTGATGCATTCTGTAAAGTGGGATAATTTTAATAGCGCACGGAACATACAGTGGAGGCGACTCAGAGATGTACGCAGCGGCCATGTCCATCTGGTCTGCACATGCGCACCGGCCGCAGGGCGCATGGGCGACTCTTCTCCTTGCCACTTAATCCTGAAGGGGTGAGCCCGCAAGGTGACTGACAGCGGCAGGTGTTCGGGGGGTGGCATTTCGGCATTGCGGGAGAGGGTTGCGAGTGTTTTTGGGGTGGCTGCACGACGTCACACATGCAGTTGTTCCGATTTAAGAAATGGCGGCGGACCGCCTGCCAGCATAGCCAGGCTGCACTGGCAGGGGTCAACCTCTAATTGATGCGTCCAAAATTAAATTACGAACGCATCGTTAGGCGGCGCCACACATGCTGGGCGGCTTTGCCCTGTGCTGGGCGGCCCCCAGTATGTGAGGAGATGGACGCAGATCTTGCTGCAGATGCAATAATGCATTCATCTCTGAATAACCCCCAAAGGCCGCTTCTCACCTTCCCCCTCCCATATGGGAATTATGCACTTCCTGGGGTGCCACTATGTAGTATGGGAAAAGGGTATCCGGACTCTGGGTCAACAACACTTAGGTCGACACCCATTAGGTTGACACCCATTGGTCGACAGTGAATAGGTCAACACTAGAAATAGGTCGACACGACCATTAGGTCAACATGCAAAAAGGTAGACGTGAGTTTGTTTTTTTTAAATCTTTTTTTAAAACTTTTTCATACTTTACAATCCACGCGGACTACGATTGGGAACGGTAACGGTAGCCCAAAGCATGGCGAGTGAAGTGAACCATGCAAGGGTACACGGTGCACTAATTGGGGTTCCCGGTCACTTTACGAAGAAAACGACACACAAAAAACATGAAAAACTCACGTCGACCTATTTCTAGTGTCAATGTCAACCAAGCCACTGTCAACCAATGGGTTTCGACCTAGACACTGTCCACCATGAGGAAGAAGTACCATCCAAGGTCCACTATCTCAATAGTTTAGGATTTCAACTAACGTAGCTGAACGATGCAATGAAAATAGGGCTCCGATTGCCATAAGACATAAATCTATGTACTGTTTGTGCAGTTATCTCTCCACTTTGATGTGAATAAAGGTATATTTTGATTTATGTGTAGTATATGTGCCTTGTAGACTGTTTATTCCATTTATTTATTTATTTGAAACATTCAAATTAATTAAAAAGGAATTTGAGATGAACAGTAACTGAAAACATTTTTCCCATTTGATCTGAAGCGTGATATGGAAATACAGGCTGGATTCCTGATCAAACACCTTCATTCCTTCGCACCTGTTCCTTTATTCTTGTTTATCAAAGCATCCTGTCATTTTACACAAATATATTCTCTTCAGTAATGCCGGTTACATATTGTATAAATAAATAGATTTAATCCGAATTACAGATATGGCGAATTTCATGCAGCTTTTATTTATCCATGTGCACGTTCTCCTCTGGTAAAGCTCCGTTACTTTCATCCTATGCCAATGTGCAGCATACTTTGGGGGCTGATTCTTTGTGGCCGCATCTCGGGTGGGATGCATCAAGCATCGCATTTTGCGTGAGATGCATGCCGCCACTCTTCTCAAGTATAACGGCGTTTAGTATCCTTGAAACAAAATCACAAAGGACGTCTCTCTTGTTAAGAGCGGTCCCTTGTGATGATAGGACTTCCGGGTTTATGGGGAGTTCCACCTGCGCATGCGTAGGATGATGTACACACCGCAGGAAGAACTGGGAGCGATCTGATTAGATGCAGGCTTCTATAAGGACACACCATCTACGGATGACGTTGCCTACCAGGTCCAAAAAATGGAATGTATCACATTCTGGAGCTTGGATGTATTGGCGTTTTTTATAATGGGTGTGCCCCCCCCCCGCCCCCCCGAACCATGGACCCCTGTGCACCGCACACACCGCACACACACTGCACTCATGATATATAAATATTTAGCTTTCCGGAGACCTGCAACGAGCGCTACAGATGCGGTAAAAATCCCACCAAAAATGGCCGTCGTGCATGTACAGTTCAAAATTTGTCAGGCGCCACGTTTCCAGAGATCTACGCATGTGCAGTAGACTCCGGCACAATGTCAGAGCCTACAGCGCCATGGAGAGGAGGGGGCACACCCGGAATCTGCACACGGGCCCCCTCCTCTCTTAAAACGCCCCTGCTTGGATGCATCACATTCTGGATGCGGACAAGCCTTCGGGGGTTTTACCGCAAAATGACCTTTAGTGCATCCTGCCCCTAGTGATTTTTAACAGACTGCACATGCATAGTATCTCAGCAGGTTATGTCATACACATCTCAGTCTTTTCTCTGTGGCCGCAACAAATCAAACACACGTAAAGTAACCACTTTGTACATATGCAAAGAGGACACCAAATTTGGAAGGATCTCCTGCACCCACCATGTGGTACATGTAAGTGCTGGCGAAAATGATATGACGACTAATCTTGCGGACGGAAGACAGGAGGCGTTATTGCACGGAAGTCAGAATATGCACTTATGGGGGGTATTCAATTGAGGTCGGAAACTGCCGTCTTGTTGGAAAGACGGCAGTTTCCGACTTTTTTAGGTCAGAAGGGGTTCTGACCTATTCAATCCTTTCTGACAAGTCGGCAATTCCGACTTGTCGGAAAGCACATAGTTTGGTGGGTTAGCCGCAGATCCACGTGTTTTGGCGGATTCCGCAGCCAAATCTGACAGGTTTTGGCCCCGACAAGGGTTCAGATTGGTTCTGACAATGTCGATCCGACTTTAAAAAATTGGCATTGTCGTGAATGGCCAAAACCTGTCGGATTTGGCCGCTCATTGAATACTCAGATGTCGGATCCTTTCCGTCGGAAAGGATCCAACATATATTGAATACATCCCTATGTCACATTAGCCTTCCGCTCACAGCAGGAGTTCAGAATTGCGTTTGGATTACATACAACTCAGAATACGAACTCTCTACATAAATAGTGATGGAGAAACCATACACAGAACAGGCATTGCACGGAGTAATAGGACCAAGTCACTCCCGTGCAGCGAATATAGGGGCCTAATTACCATATACAGATTGTGGGATATCACTGAATGACCGCAGCTGTTAATTGCGGAGATAAGACATTATAAGCATTGGTTCTAAAACCCAATAAGTGATAAATATCCAGATTAACCATCTCATCTGAAGTGCTGCCACAGCAGTTTGAGTTTTATTTTATCAAGTCACAAATGTTTTCTTTCTGGATCAAACAAAAAAAAGTAATTTAAAATAGTTTTTTAAGATATAAAGGTGTTTCTTAATTAATTTTGTGTTAGTTTTCACCAAATCAAGTTCAGCTATTATGTTTCTCAAACAAATAATCAAACTCATGAGTAAACCACATGGCCTGGATGTAATTAAGTCCGAATTCGGAGGCCTTGCGGGATGCCAGGCCAACTCAGGCATTTTTTTTTAAAGGGGCAATCATGTATGAAAAAAATGGTCCATGTGTTTCGGCACATAAATTAATTTCAGACCCCCAATCCTATATGATAAAAGGCTAACGCTGCTCCTCACCTCTATGGGAAGAATTCTAATGTTTTGCGCGCTTGCGGCCACCAGATGGCGCCGGATGGAGCAATTGAAGTGCCGTTGCTGGCGGTTACATTGCTGTTATGTTGTTCCATCATTTTGACGGGCTGGTAACTAGTACATCTATAATTAATTCTGATCTCTAATTAACTGTTTTATAAAAAATAGGGTGTAGGAAAGGTCCATTTTTAGTTACACTAATTACAGTATATCTACTGTAGGTGTTCGCCCTTAATTAGCTAAATTCACAAATGCTATGGCTGAATGTATAATTTTTCTAAATGAAATAATTTCCATTAAAGAAACCTAACTTTAAACTTATTAAGATACAGTATATTGGGCCTAATTCAGACCCGATCGCACACTAGCTTTTTTTTGCTCCACAATGCGCAGATGCGTCGGCCGCCGGCGACGGGGATCGCCAGACAGCGACGGATCTAACGAAGAAAGCGATCGCAGCGGCGATCACAAAAAGATTAACAGGAAGAGGCCGTTTGTGGGTGTCAACTGACCGTTTTTAAGGAGCGTCCGGATGAACACAGGCATGTCCAGCCGTTTCAAGGGAGGGTTACTGACATCAGCACCGACCCGGATCGTCGCAGCGGCTGAGTAAGTCCTGGGCTGTGCAGAAACGTGCAGCTCTCTGCACAGTTGTTCGCACCCCTGCACAGCGATTACCCCCTCCCCTGTAGGCGGCGATTACGTGGTCGCAGCAGTGCAAAAAACCGCCTGCGTGCTACCAGGTCTGAATTAGGCCCATTGTGAATGTTGGATCGAGAAGCAAGGCCAGATAAAGTGCAACTGCAACAACGTCAAAATAGTCTGAGGGCCAAATGTAATAGTTTAAGATTTGAGAAAAGTGAACATTTGGGGGGCAATTCTAGTTTAAAGGGGTTTGTTTAGTCTTTTCAAATTTCACTCCTTTAGCGCAGCACATGTAGAGGGAGCTGGGACTCTGCTGGGACCAGTAAGCTGAGTTTCCTGTGGGACCAAAGGATGCACATGGCAGCTCTGAGGTAAATCTGCAGGATGCAAGCCAAATATAGGTGTCCTGGGCAACAGCATCAATCATACACCCTTAGCTACAGCCCTGCCTATATGGCGGAAAAGCGACAAAGTTGGTGAACAGTTTGGCCATGTTCAACTTGTTGGAATGTACTCTTTGTAGATTGATGGATTGTTTACTATGAGGGCAGTCCTCGACGTTATATATGGGTCTATTGTTACTTACTGTATTGTTGATGGTGGATTCTGGTGTGTTGACTTTAGCAGACCATGGTAGAGGGGGGTACTTTAGCGTCACTTTACACCGGAGAGGGTACTTTGGCTTTGGGAGGGCTACTCCGTGAAACCTGTTGAAGAGAAAAAGGATTCATTTCAAGGTATTATAAAGCGTGTCATCCATCCTGTAAAAGAAGAACAACAGGTACCAGCAACATTGCACAAACACACTGGTTACACCGACAAGAGGGAGGTTGGGTCCCTGCAGCTCACCTGAGGGGTGTCTTTGTAACATGGCGGTGGGGAAGGGCCACATAACAAGTAGGCCGTCCATGGTAGAGGGGGGTACTTTAGCGTCACTTTACACCGGAGAGGGTACTTTGGCTTTGGGAGGGCTACTCCGTGAAACCTGCGGAAGAGTGACTTTGAAAAAGTGTAACCGGAGTAAAACTGTGAAATCCTGGGTACATTTCTTCCCTCAGCCTAGTACAGAAAAAAATATTCAGAGGAAAAATCAAAGTATAATAATGTAGGTCATAAATACAAAAAACAATTAGATAATTACTTCAAATATAAATATACAGTATATGCTATTAGAAATTAAAAAAAAAAACACCAAAAAATTAAAGTATTTAAAATTTCTTGTCAGCGAACGACATGAAAACTTGGCGCAATGAAATTGTCGAAAGTCATGTTGAAAAGCACTAATACCGATTGGACAATCTTCAATTGAATATTCTTTTGTCGAAATCCCGGCTTTTTAACATTACAGATGTTCGACTGTCGAAAAGTCAAAAGTCGAAATGTATTCGACAGCTTTTTTGACAAAAATTGCTGTATTGAATTGTCGAATCCAATTCGACATGGGTTTTTTGTCGAAAAATCCCCGCTTTTCGACAGAATAAGGGATTCGACACCAATTGAATATACCCCTAGGAGCAGCTTGGTGGGAAAGTATTGCTCTTCAGGACCACAGGTGGCCCTTAGAGGGGGTTGTTAAGAACAATTCCATTAAAGAGAGGCATGTTTTTTGTCACAGTTGCATTGTAGGCATACGCCTGCCTTATGGCTTTAATGGCTAGAGTTGATTGGGTACAACTGCTTTCTGGGCCAAATCTTTTTTTTTTTTTTTTCTGTGATCAAAATATGAAAAGGTGTGACTTCTTTTGTATGAATAATGAATCCTGATCTTTATTTTATCTGAAAGTTAAGTGAAAGTTTAATGGGACATTTTTGTAGCTAAAAACTTGTATAATAAGTTATTTTTCACCACGCTTTTATATGTACCCTGATTGTGCCACCATGCCAGCTGCGTACTTGCCTAATTTTCTCTAAGTCTCCCATGCATGATGTGTGACCACTTGTCTTCTCTCTCTGGCTACCCTGGCTTCAAGTCTTTCCTGTTTATCTATCCAAAAGCCACTGAAATGCCTAATGTCTGCCACCATACCCCTGCACCTGTTGTTTTCTTATAGCTCCATGCTCGATCCCTCTGTTGCCCAATCCCTGCATGGTCCTAGTGTTTGGGAAAGGCTCCGGAGTGTATCACCCCTGCTCACAGTTCCAGGGTGGTCACTCCTCCGCAGGGGATGTTCAAGTAAGCATGTGCTGAGCTACCCCCAATCAGGGCTCAGCACAGACTTATCTTGCCCCAGGCACTCAGATACACATAAATGAACCTGAGCAAGTAGAGACAATCAGTAACCATAGTAGGGTTGGCCCACTCGTTAGCCCGATCCTCCCTTTTCTCCACTGACTTTCTAAGACTAATTTATTTATTTAATTAAAAAGTTTCTTAATTAGGGATGGTCATCAGGAGGGGGCCATGAAATATCGGCAGTGTTGCCACCATCACAACGTGCCTTGTGAAGGCCTTTACCATCGCTGGTATGAATGCATAGCGGGCAGCTGAATTTTGCACCCATGCAAAGAATCTCTGCAGCAAACCCACTGATATTTTCCTGGTGTATGCAGCGGGAGTGACGTCAACAGCTATTGAGGCTGCCATCATAAAGAAGCATTGCAGCAGCCATTGCAATCCGGGAAATTTATTGGAGAAAATATTTCTATTGGATCAGGAAGATCTATGGTTGGCAACCATCGTTTTCTGATGGCCATACCTATTCTTCATTCACACGGCAGCCAAGTTATGCGACTAATAGGATTACCTGGTTCGGAGGGCCCCTTGAGTGAGGAGGGCCCAGGTGTGTGTCCTTTGTGACCCCCCCTTCTTAATCCAGCTCTGCATATAAAATACTATATATGCTGGATACTTCAATGCATAATAATTGTCAGTTTAGATTGCAGTTCACTTATCATTGTGCTTGTCCTGTGGACCTGACACTGCGTCTATGGTTAATCATTTGAAGTGTGTTGACTTGAGAAATCACTTAATACTCACTGATACAGTAGCTCAGCAGTTCTCCGAGGGGCTGGTGCTGGAAATGACTCACAGCTGTCTGTGGAGAGGTTATTGGCAGCTGTATTCCGAATGTATATCTCATAAAGTAGGTTGCGGTAATCTGCACTGTACACAATACTAATGACTCCACTGGTGCTGGTGTGTAATGCGTCCTTATAATGACCCATAATCAAAGGTCAGAGTGGTGCTTTATACTTTTTACATTCACAGTCACATTTGAGACATGGCAAAATGTTGCTGCCGAGTAACACTGGTGATGCACTACGCATTGTGGGGGAAATTTACTAAGCTCCCGATTTTGACCGAGATGCCGTTTTTTCATCAAAGTGTCATCTCGGTAATTTACTAAGCAATAATCACGGCAGTGATGAGGGCATTCGTAATTTTTTGCAAGTCCAAGAAAAAAATTACGAATGAATACACCATCGGTCAAAACGCGGCTGTTTAAGTATGAATCTCGGTAATTTACTAAGAAGTGCAAAGCAAAAAAAAACAAACACTGCCGTGAAAAATTACAACTCGTAAAAAAGTGCAAAAAAAAAAACAGACCTGCTTTTTTTTTCCGTGATTGGATAGGCATGCAGGGATCCATGAGATCCGTGCATGTATATCAGTGGGAAGGGGTGGGAAAGTTGTTATTTTATTAAAAAAAATTGCGTGGGGTCCCCCCTCCTAAGCATAACCAGCCTCGGGCTCTTTGAGCCGATCCTGGTTGCAGAAATATGGTGAAAAAAATGACAGGGGTTCCCCCATATTTAAGCAACCAGCATCGGGCTCTGCGCCTGGTCCTGGTTCCAAAAATACGGGGGACAAAAAGAGTAGGGGTCCCCCGTATTTTTAAAACCAGCACCGGGCTCCACTAGCTGGACAGATAATGCCACAGCCGGGGGTCACTTTTATATAGTGCCCTGCGGCCGTGGCATCAAAAATCCAACTAGTCACCCCTGGCCGGGGTACCCTGGGGGAGTGGGGACCCCTTCAATCAAGGGGTCCCCCCCCCCAGCCACCCAAGGGCCAGGGGTGAAGCCCGAGGCTGTCCCCCCCCCCATCCAATGGGCTGCGGATGGGGAGGCTGATAGCCTTTTGTGATAATGAAAAGATATTGTTTTTAGTAGCAGTACTACAAGGCCCAGCAAGCCTCCCCCGCATGCTGGTACTTGGAGAACCACAAGTACCAGCATGCGACAGAAAAACGGGCCTGCTGGTACCTGTAGTACTACTACTAAAAAAATACCCAAAAAAACACAAGACACACACACCGTGAAAGTATAATTTTATTACATACATACACACATACATACATACTTACCTTATGTTCACACGAGGATCGGTCCTCTTCTCCAGTAGAATCCAAGGGGTACCTGTTGAAGAAATTATACTCACGAGATCCAGGGGTCCAGGGTCCTCGGGGAATCCAGGTGTAATCCACGTACTTGAAAAAAATAACAAAACGGACACCCGAGCCACGCACTAAAAGGGGACCCATGTTTGCACATGGATCCCCTTTTCCCGACTGCCAGAAACCCACTCTGACTGATGTCTAAGTGGGTTTCTTCAGCCAATCAGGGAGTGCCACGTTGTAGCACTCTCCTGATCGGCTGTGTGCTCCTGTACTGAGTGACAGGCGGCACACGGCAGTGTTACAATGTAGCGCCTATGCGCTCCATTGTAACCAATGCTGGGAACTTTCTGCCCTGCGGTTGACCTAAAGTGACGTCACCGCTGAGCAGAAAGTTCCCAGCATTGGTTACAATGGAGCGCATAGGCGCTACATTGTAACACTGCCGTGTGCTGCCTGTCATTCAGTACAGGAGCACACAGCCGATCAGGAGAGTGCTACAACGTGGCACTCCCTGATTGGCTGATGGAACCTTCTTGGACTTAAGTCAGAGGGGGTTCCAGGCATTCGGGGAAAGGGGACCCATGTGAAACATGGGTCCCCTTTCAGTGTGAGGTCGGGTATCCGTTTTTTTATTTTTACAAGTACGTGGATTACACCTGGATTCCCCGAGGACCCTGGACCCCTGGATCTCGTGAGTATAATTTCTTCAACAGGTACCCCTTGGATTCTACTGGAGAAGAGGACCGATCCTCGTGTGAACATAAGGTAAGTATGTATGTATGTGTGTATGTATGTAATAAAATTATACTTTCACGGTGTGTGTGTCTTGTGTTTTTTGGGGTATTTTTTTAGTAGTAGTACTACAGGTACCAGCAGGCCCGTTTTTCCGTCGCATGCTGGTACTTGTGGTTCTCCAAGTACCAGCATGCGGGGGAGGCTTGCTGGGCCTTGTAGTACTGCTACTAAAAACAATATCTTTTCATTATCACAAAAGGCTATCAGCCTCCCCATCCGCAGCCCATTGGATGGGGGGGGACAGCCTCGGGCTTCACCCCTGGCCCTTGGGTGGCTGGGGGGGGGACCCCTTGATTGAAGGGGTCCCCACTCCCCCAGGGTACCCCGGCCAGGGGTGACTAGTTGGATTTTTGATGCCACGGCCGCAGGGCACTATATAAAAGTGACCCCCGGCTGTGGCATTATCTGTCCAGCTAGTGGAGCCCGGTGCTGGTTTTAAAAATACGGGGGACCCCTACTCTTTTTGTCCCCCGTATTTTTGGAACCAGGACCAGGCGCAGAGCCCGATGCTGGTTGCTTAAATATGGGGGAACCCCTGTCATTTTTTTACCCATATTTTTGCAACCAGGATCGGCTCAAAGAGCCCGAGGCTGGTTATGCTTAGGAGGGGGGACCCCACGCAATTTTATTTTAAAATTTTACAGTGTTTAATTAAAAAAAAAAAAAAATTTGAACCCCAGCACGGATCACACAGATCCGGCCGAGATTAATTGTAAAAAAGTCGGCAGTGTTTTGCTAATCACTGCCGTAAAAAACACAAAAAAAACACGAATGACATCGACATCGGAAGAAAAGAAAAACCCGAATACGACAGCTTAGTAAATCCATCGTAACAAATTCAAAAAGTTGCAGTTTTACACTTTCGATGTCATTCGTGATTGAACTTTGACCTGAAACGGGAAAACACGAATCTTAGTAAATTTACCCCTGTGAGTGATTGGGAAAAATGTACTTATTACTCTGGTAAGCAATAGTTTTCTCCCATGTCTCCAGCAGAGGGCGCACCATTCTGATCTTTGGACTTAGCTAACTTGGAACACCTGTTTCCTCTAGCTTCACTTCACCACTGTCTAAAGGGCCTAGTATTTACTATTAAATATGTGCTATATATTCCCCAAAAATGGTACCCACAAATATTACGCATCACCCACTTGTACAATGGAGAGATCAGAGCAGATATCTCCCACCGATATGTGTCTATGGGGGCTACTGTGCTGCCGGGTTCACCAAACTTGTTCCTGATAGGAATGCCATCTCTAGATGGCGTTATCCTATACTAGTCTATGTTCTCTAGTTTTACACATCCCTCTCTATCGGTGATGTATGCGCAGTGTGCGGCCAAGACCAAAGCCAGTAATCAGTGTAATGTGAATTTACTTGAAAAATATTTATCACACCAGCATTAAAACAAGGGCATCTTCCATTTTCTCCCACCTCTCTTTCCCCCAAATCCCCCTATCATTCTGCAGAGCAAGAGTGTTATAGTAAGGTGCAATATTGCATCTTCTATTTGGGCTTACTCGAAGTTGTACATAGGGCCTTAAATTTCATGTTGCTATAGCGCGACACAATGGCGGGATGGGCAGGGAGGCAGGGTGCCATCTGTCCCCTCCGGGTCAGTACACTTATGCAGAAATAAGGACGCCTGTGAGCTGTGTACACATATACCTGACAGACAGGAAGATCCGGTGCCTGTCTCCCAGCTGTCAGTGTCAGGCTGCAACTGCTACACAGTGCACACTGCTGTTTCCTGTCCTCCCGCCATCTCCCTGTCCCCTGCAGGCTCTCTCACCATCTCCCTGTCCCCTGCAGGCTCTCTCACCATCTCCCTGTCCCCTGCAGGCTCTCTCACCATCTCCCTGTCTCCTGCAGGCTCCCACCATCTCCCTGTCCCCTGCAGGCTCTCACCATCTCCCTGTCCCCTGCAGGCTCTCACCATCTTCCTGTCCCCTGCAGGCTCTCTCGCCATCTCCCTGTCCTGTTCCCTGTGGTCTCTCTCACCATCTCGGTGTCCCCTGCAGGCTCTCACCATCTCCCTGTCCCCTGCAGGCTCTCTCACCATGTCCCTCTCCCCTGCAGGCTCTCTCACCATCTCCCTGTCCCCTGTGGTCTCTCTCACCATCTCGGTGTCCCCTGCAGGCTCCCACCATCTCCCTGTCCCCTGCAGGCTCTCACCATCTCCCTGTCCCCTGCAGGCTCTCACCATCTCCCTGTCCCCTGCAGGCTCTCTCGCCATCTCCCTGTCCCCTGCAGGCTCTCACCATCTCCCTGTCCTGTTCCCTGTGGTCTCTCTCACCATCTCGGTGTCCCCTGCAGGCTCTCACCATCTCCCTGTCCCCTGCAGGCTCTCTCACCATGTCCCTCTCCCCTGCAGGCTCTCTCACCATCTCCCTGTCCCCTGTGGTCTCTCTCACCATCTCGGTGTCCCCTGCAGGCTCTCTCACCATCTCCCTGTCCCCTGCAGGCTCTCTCGCCATCTCCCTGTCCCCTGCAGGCTCTCTCACCATCTCCCTGTCCCCTGTGGTCTCTCTCACCATCTCCCTGTCCCCTGCAGGCTCCCACCATCTCCCTGTCCCCTGCAGGCTCTCTCGTCATGTCCCTGTCCCCTGCAGGCTCTCTCACCATCTCGGTGTCCCCTGCAGGCTCTCACCATCTCCCTGTCCCCTGCAGGCTCTCTCACCATGTCCCTGTCTCCTGTGGTCTCTCTCACCATCTCCCTGTCCCCTGTGGTCTCTCTCACCATATCGGTGTCCCCTGCAGGCTCTCACCATCTCCCTATCCCCTGCAGGCTCTCTCACCATCTCCCTGTCCCCTGTGGTCTCTCTCACCATCTCCCTGTCCCCTGCAGGCTCCCACCATCTCCCTGTCCCCTGCAGGCTCCCACCATCTCCCTGTCCCCAGCAGGCTCTCTCGCCATGTCCCTGTCCCCTGTGGTCTCTCTCACCATCTCGGTGTCCCCTGCAGGTTCTCTCACCATCTCCCTGTCCCCTGCAGGCTCTCACCATCTCCCTGTCCCCTGCAGGCTCTCACCATCTCCCTGTCCCCTGTGGTCTCTCTCACCATCTCCCTGTCCCCTGCAGGCTCCCACCATCTCCCTGTCCCCTGCAGGCTCTCTCGCCATCTCCCTGTCCTGTTCCCTGTGGTCTCTCTCACCATCTCGGTGTCCCCTGCAGGCTCTCTCACCATCTCCCTGTCCCCTGCAGGCTCTCTCACCATGTCCCTCTCCCCTGCAGGCTCTCTCACCAACTCCCTGTCCCCTGTGGTCTCTCTCACCATCTCCCTGTCCCCTGCAGGTTCTCTCACCATCTCCCTGTCCCCTGCAGGCTCTCACCATCTCCCTGTCCCCTGCAGGCTCTCACCATCTCCCTGTCCCCTGTGGTCTCTCTCACCATCTCCCTGTCCCCTGCAGGCTCCCACCATCTCCCTGTCCCCTGCAGGCTCTCTCGCCATCTCCCTGTCCTGTTCCCTGTGGTCTCTCTCACCATCTCGGTGTCCCCTGCAGGCTCTCTCACCATCTCCCTGTCCCCTGCAGGCTCTCTCACCATGTCCCTCTCCCCTGCAGGCTCTCTCACCAACTCCCTGTCCCCTGTGGTCTCTCTCACCATCTCCCTGTCCCCTGCAGGCTCCCACCATCTCCCTGTCCCCTGCAGGCTCTCTCGCCATGTCCCTGTCCCCTGTGGTCTCTCTCACCATCTCCCTGTCCCCTGCAGGCTCCCACCATCTCCCTGTCCCCTGGAGGCTCTCTCGCCATGTCCCTGTCCCCTGCAGGCTCTGTCGCCATGTCCCTGTCCCCTGCAGGCTCTCTCGCCATGTCCCTGTCCCCTGCAGGCTCTCTCACCATCTCCCTGTCCCTTGTGGTCTCTCTCACCATCTCCCTGTCCCCTGGAGGCTCTCTCGCCATGTCCCTGTCCCCTGCAGGCTCTGTCGCCATGTCCCTGTCCCCTGCAGGCTCTCTCGCCATGTCCCTGTCCCCTGCAGGCTCTCTCACCATCTCCCTGTCCCTTGTGGTCTCTCTCACCATCTCAGTGTCCCCTGCAGGCTCTCACCATCTCCATGTCCCCTGCAGGCTCTCCCACCATGTCCCTGTCCCTTGTGGTCTCTCTCACCATCTCCCTGTCATCTGCAGGCTCACTCACCATCTCCCTGTCCCCTGCAGGCTCTCTCATCATCTCTCTATCCCCTGCAGGCTCTCTCACCATCTCCCTGTGACCCTGTCCCCTGCAGGCTCTCTCACCATCTCCCTGTCCCCTGCAGGCTCTCTCACCACCTCCCTGTCCGCTGTAGTCTCTCTCACCATCTCGGTGTACCCTGTAGGCTCTCACCATCTCCCTGTCCCACGCGGGCTCTCTCACTATCCCCCTATCCCCCTGTGGTCTGTCTCACCATCTCCCTGTCCCCCTGTGGTCTTTCCATTTCCCCTGCGGTTTCTCCCACTATCCCCTTATCCCTGTAGTCTCTGTCACTCCCGGTAGGGATGCTATACATCCCGGTTTTCCTGGTATCGTAATGGTTTCTGTCCTTCCGTCCCAGCATCCCAATAACTACCATTGGGACAGACAAATGTCCCAGTTCCTGGAATTGGAGGGGCTGCTGCAGGATGGAAGTGCTGGAAGCTGGTGTATCCCATAGAGGCCAGCATGGAAGAGAAGCCTGGTGTGTGACATTCTGTGTCTGGTAAAATGGCATAATTACCCTTTTCCTATTGGCTAGCCTTGCATTGTTTTTCCATTGGCTGTATCTCCCTAGCCCCTCCCCTGGAGGGCCTCTCAGGTAGACGTCTGCTGGTAGCGGTGTGGTGAGCTGAAGGTGGAGGACGGATGATGTCACTGTATTCATCACGTTATGTGAAACGAATATGTATGTCTTACCGGTGCCCATGGCAGAAGCATATTAGGCTTTGGGGTTGTGTGTATTATGTTAGAAGTACATTTGTAGTTACTGTACGTTTTTTTCTAAAGCGTATGCATTTGGTGGAGAGACACTTTGTGCTGGGCGGGCATTGGAAGGTGGCTTGTGTGCGAGGTGGGCATGGGAGGGCCACTTGTGTGCCAGGAGGGCATTGGAAGGTGGCTTGTGTACCAAGTAGGCGTGGGGGGGTGACTTGTGTGCATTTTCAACTCTACACTTGTAGCAGCAGGTGTAATTGGTTGACCGCACCAGTGGGATCCCCACCAACGTGTTCCAGTTTTTTTATTTTTTAAATATAGCATCCCTAACACCATGTCCACTTGCTTGTGTTTGCCCCCCAGGCTGAAAGTTGCCAGCCAGCCCCTGGCATGACATGATATTGAATTGCAACGAGTAAAGACTGCAGATTTCCCCAGGTATGCCAAGTGATTTGTGCGTACATAGAGACCCATCATTCAGCCGAGAGGTTTTGCCAGGTTCTAAGCTGCCTATACTTTTGTGCTTTGTTTAGCCGGCTGTGCACAGTGTGGTTAATGCATTACTGTCGTTTGTCCCGATTAACCGATCTTATTAACAAGTTGGATGTTTGTATTTCATTCTTTTAAAATAATATTCATTCGTACACTTGTCACAACATCTACTGTACTGTATGTATTTTAGTGTTGTTAAATTTTTAATAAGTCATAAAAGAAGAGACATAAACGACAGGAAGCTGGAAGTGACGGCTGCAAGATGTGTTACTTCGGTATAAGAACGGAGCGGCTGGTTAGATTTTTTTATCATAAATACCATCTTTAACACTAGATGTCCAAATTTTTCAGCAGCTAACAGGTTACGGGTCCTGGAAAACACAGAAAGTCAAAATAAAAATGGCTTCCAATAGCAACACAGAGGACTGTATTGGGGAAGTGGCCATGTGAAGGCACTGCTAACAAGGGAAGATTTATGAGGTATATGTAAGGGGGTATTAGAGGGGTGTGTGCCATTCCCATGGGCCATCTCCCCCTGGAATAAAAAACACACTGGTGCGTGCACAAAAAATGCGGTCAAAGTGCCAGAGTCTCTTGTGAGTGTGCAATGTCTACTGAAGAATGACCACAATCAACATTACAGAGACATGATTTGGGCTAGAACCATATTCAGCAATGTGAAACACATTCGGTAGGCAAGAAACCTGGTCACTTATGGTTGACAGCAGAGTTTGGAAAGCTAAAATGAATCAGCTGAAGAAGCAAAGGACTAAGACAGCCTTTAGCACAAATGTGGATTTTTGTTGATATGTAGTTAAATGGCTAATCACTATGTGCTGTCTCTAATACTTGTGCATGACTCATCTGTCTAAATAACATCACCTGTCTGAGTAAATATTATTCACCAAACTTAAAGGCCAGATTTTCTAGACTCCAGGGGCAGGACTTGTTTACATGCCTCTATAAAAGTAACTGCATGCAGTAGTGTCGAGAGAGGGGGGGAGAGGGTACATATTAGCTGGGCCCAGGTCTGATGGATGGGACCAGGTCCTGTCCCTCCCCTTACCTGGAAGCAGCAGCTGCAGCTTTTTTTCTCAGCTCAGCACACACTGCTGTGTGCTGGGCTGCAGTTTAGTCAGGGAAGTGCTTAAAAAAATCTTTATTTTTTTCTAAGGATGCATGGCCACGCCTCCTGTTATTAGGCCATGCCCCCTGAAAAAAAATACCTGTGCCCAGCCAGGCTTTCTACTGCCCCGGCTGAGAGGCATGCCATGCTCCTGTGCAGTGCCGTTTCTAGCGGCGGGCGAGCCGTGCAACCGCACGGGGCGCCCGCCGCGGCACTTTGTTACTCCTTCTCGCCTCTCCCGAGCGCTCCTGCTCGGGGGGCGGAGTTTCTCGGAATGACGCGTTGCGTCGTGACGTCACGACGCAAACGCGTCATTCCGCGAAACTCCGCCCCCCGAGCAGGAGCGCTCGGGAGAGGCGAGAAGGAGATAAGCATGAAGGAGGAGGCGGCGGCCGGCGCGAGGGACGTGAGGCGGCGGGACCGAAGAGCGGGAAGACGTAAGTATTCTCTCTCCCCCTTCCTTCCCCTCAACTTGAAACCTGCCTGCCGCTGCCGCACTGTGTAAAATGGGGACACCTGCCTATGGGGATACCTGTCTGCCGCACTGTGTAAAATGGGGGCACCTGCCTGCGTACTGTGTAATATGGGGGCACCTGCCTGCGTACTGTGTAATATGGGGGCACCTGCCTGCGTACTGTGTAATATGGGGGCACCTGCCTGCGTACTGTGTAATATGGGGGCACCTGCCTGCGTACTGTGTAATATGGGGGCACCTGCCGGCGTACTGTGTAATATGGGGGCACCTGCCTGCGTACTTTGTAATATGGGGGCATCTGCCTGCGTACTGTGTAATATGGGGGCACCTGCCTGCGTACTGTGTAATATGGGGGCATCTGCCTGCATACTGTGTAATATGGGGGCACCTGCCTGCGTACTGTGTAATATGGGGGCATCTGCCTGCGTACTGTGTAAAATGGGGATATCTGCCTGCCGTGCTGTGTAATATGGGGATATCTGCCTGCGTACTGTGTAATATGGGGGCACCTGCCTGCGTACTGTGTAATATGGGGGCATCTGCCTGCGTACTGTGTAAAATGGGGATATCTGCCTGCCGCGCTGTGTAATATGGGGGCACCTGCCTGCCGCACTGTGTAATATGGGGGCACCTGCCTGCGTACTGTGTAAAATGGGGATATCTGCCTGCCGCGCTGTGTAATATGGGGGCACCTGCCTGCCGCACTGTGTAATATGGGGATATCTGCCTGCCGTGCTGTGTAAAATGGGGATATCTGCCTGCCGTGCTGTGTAAAATGGGGATACCTGCCTGCCGCACTGTGTAAAATGGGGATACCTGCCTACCGTACTGTGTAAAATGGGGATACCTGCCTTCCGTACTGTGTAAAATGGGGACACCTGCCTGCCGCACTGTGTAATATGGGGATATCTGCCTGCCGTGCTGTGTAAAATGGGGACATCTGCCTGCCGTGCTGTGTAAAATGGGGATACCTGCCTGCCGCACTGTGTAAAATGGGGATACCTGCCTACCGTACTGTGTAAAATGGGGATACCTGCCTTCCGTACTGTGTAAAATGGGGATACCTGCCTGCCGCACTGTGTAAAATGGGGATACCTGCCTACCGTACTGTGTAAAATGGGGATACCTGCCTTCCGTACTGTGTAAAATGGGGATATCTGCCTGCCGTGCTGTGTAAAATGGGGATATCTGCCTGCCGTGCTGTGTAAAATGGGGATACCTGCCTGCCGCACTGTGTAAAATGGGGACACCTGCCTGCCGCACTGTGTAATATGGGGATATCTGCCTGCCGTGCTGTGTAAAATGGGGATATCTGCCTGCCGTGCTGTGTAAAATGGGGATACCTGCCTGCCGCACTGTGTAAAATGGGGACACCTGCCTACCGTACTGTGTAAAATGGGGACACCTGCCTGCCGCGCTGTGTAATATGGGGACACTTGCCTGCTGTAATGTGTAAAAAGGGGACTTTTTTATTTTAATTTTTTTCCCCCTGTGGTGGGTGTGATGATATCAGATGAGGCCATGCCCACTTTAATGAGACCACGCCCATTTTAATCAGGCCACACCTCCATGGGGGGTGCGGGGGCCCATGTAGTTGTTGTACCGGGGCCCAGGATTTCTCTTGGCAGCCCTGATTTGCATGTGCACAACTTTGTCACTGTGCTATTGCAGCACCACAGTACTGAGCCCAACAGAAATTGATACCTTATTGTGTTGACTGCTGTTTGCCTTCTATCACTTGTATCTTGTTGTATTCAATAAAACCTACTCTGGTTTGGAATTAACATATGGATTAACCTTCGTGCTCACATCTGCTATGCACCTACCAACTTGTAGGCATTTGCCAATAGTTATGTCATCAAAGTGTGAATGGTGCATTGACTCAGGAGACAAGAATCAAAGATAAAAACTTCTTATCTCACCTTGACCAAAGTAAGTCAGAAAGAGTTATGTAGCTTATGTACTATAAAAGACCTTGGAAGGAACATTTAACGGACATCACTGTCAAGTCTACCCTGCACTTCCCAAATCACCAAAAATGTACTGTGTACTGTGAGCCTAATTCAGGTGGGATCGCAAATCCTGAGAAAAATATGCTGGCAGAAGCGCAACGCCCGTCCTGCACATGCGCCCGCATTTTCTGTGGGGGGCGCAGAAAATGCGATCGCCTCTGCCTATCAATCAGGCAGAGGCGGTCGACTGGTGGGGGGGGGGGGCAATGCTCCATTTCCAGGGAGGAGACAGAGCGTTGCAGGGGCGGTGTGGCACCAGTGGGGGGTGGCGGCGGGCAAACGGGGGCGTGTCGGGGGCATGATCATATCGGCTGCGTGGCTTCACACGCAGCCGCTGTGATCAAGAACATGGCGTCGGCAGGAGCCGTCCTTAGTTTCTGCTAACAAGCAGAAATTGCGATGCGTTCACAATTTCTGCTTGTTGAACTGGGGGAGGCTCCGGTCAGCATGCTGGGTGGCCTTGCCCAGCGCTGGGCGGTCCCCAGCATGCGATCCAAAGGATTGCACATTCTGCTAATTAGCAGAATGTGCAATCCTTGCTGAATCAGGCCCTGTATACCTAGATATGAAAGAAATGTGTTATCATAATCTCCTCAGGTCAGGGCAATCAGGACTAGGATATACAGTACCAGACACCACAGACGTGTTATCAGTGGAACAGGCCAGGAACACCAAAGACTGTAGGAATCCCCACAGAACAGGATTCAGGTCAGTCACCTGAAGGTGTTATTTTAAGGAAGACCAAACCATAGGATTCACAATCAGACATTAGAAGAGACTCATGAAAGCATTTTAAGATTTGGCTAATCGGAGCATAAACCTATGGAGGCTGGGAACACTGGGAGACGGCACAAAAGACTGGAGGCTGGTCACAGACAAAGAACACTGGAGGCTGTTTATTTTACAGATGCTTAGGAGGTATCAGTGTCATCATTCAATACTTTCAATGGGATGGCTTTTGTACAGTACAATCCATGGACAATCAGTGACGCTGAAAGGGGGGGTGGGGCAGGTACTTATTACCCAGGCTTGTCTGGTGGTGGTCCTGGTATGCGGAGCAGAGGAATGTCCCATTGTCATTGCCGCATGGAAGGACTCACAATCATCACAGTGGATTTTATTCGGAGCGGCGTGGTCAAGTCACTCATGCTTGGCCACATTCCCTGTCTCGGATGCAGGTAAGTGTTAACGGGCTAATGGGTAGTTGTTTCTCTATTATGTTTGCGTTACCATGCGTTTCAGAGATCAGCTACCTGTCTGAGACTTTCTGGTGTAATGAATGAAGAAGGGAATCCAGACCACTACAGTGTTTTGAATTCACCTGACACAGGTTGACTGTATTCTCAAGTAGTTATACATTAAAAACAAGTAAATTCCAACAATGATTTGCAAACATTTATTTTGTCAATATAAAGATTTTAAGTACTAAAAAGAAATCTGAATAATGCAATATTTCTTTCCAGCAAAACTCTGGTTTTCTATCTAGTAATTCACAAACATTGAAAACATATTCCAGATACCTACATTCATTCATTCTACACTACACAAGGGTTCAGTATGATTTCCCAACTGTCGGGATCCCGGTGGTCGAAATACCAACGCCGAAACCCCGACAGAATCTCGAGTGTCGAAATTGGACAGAGTTAAAGTACCAGCCAATCAACTCCTGTTATTTTTCAAACACAGCCTGTAACATGACAGTTAGGAGCTGATTGGCTGGTACTTTATCACACGCCAAGGCTTAGTACATCTCCCCCTTAATCCTTTATGTGCTAGTGGATTGTCTGTATAATTTGACTCTACCCATCCAAGTTGATTATCATGCGTAGGGTTCTAAACATACAGTAAAAGGTTCTTTAAGAATGGAACTTTTGAAGGGGCAAGCACAAAGCAATAATGGGTGAATTCTGTTTCTTTATTATATAAAATTACACATGCTACGTCGCACTTATAATATACATAGATGTTTGATATATATGAATCCTAACCTAAAATAGTTTACAAACTCTAAACTCTGCAAACTCTAAAACACACTACATGCAATATTTGGCTGGAGCGGATGGGCTGTGATCTCAGTACCCTGTAAAAAATACACTACAGTGGGATACTTTATTTATATGTTGGACAATACTTTGTTCAGGAGTATTGCAGGCTTCTATAATCCCCCCTAAATATATATACCCCTCCTTTGGGAACATGATAGAACACTGAGAAGCAATAGATCACCTGTAAGCTGGGACTCCAGGATGCAGTGCATTAATTATAACCAGCCCTTCCCCCTGATCCCAGAGATACGGCGGTATAGTGGAAGCATTGCAACGGTACTTTATATTAAAATATAATATTCAAGCATCACAAAAAAGCAGAATATATTTGTATATAGGTAACAGAATGCCAGCTAAGGTCTAATTTCCTCCTTATTCAACCATTGGGGGTATTAATGATTCTTTACGAAACACAAGCTTCCATTTGATTAATAGCAAGTCAGTTGATCCTTACATTCAGGGGTATTATACATATATGGAATTTTATATTTTACAGGAATATCCCTGCAGATAAGTGATAGCCTCACTACTCTCCAATGTAAGGATATACTGTATTTTACAGTGTATATTTATGTGACTTGTAGATTCTTAACTTCTAATGACACTTTCCAAAGAGAAAACCCATTAAGAATAGAGGTAACTGATGGAGGCAATTTGGTCTGAGAAAACAATTACTGTACTTACAGCAAAAAAACATGAATTTACTTTTATTTTACCATCATTTACATGAAACATATTAAACATTGCATCACTTCCTAATACCATTAAAGCTAAACAATGTTTACATGACCGACATCCACAAACAATATCAAGTGATCATTCCATCCGCTCATATGAAATATTTTGCTGTATAAGTTACAATTACTTGAGGATGGATGAGACTGACTTGCAGTGAAAATCAGTCATACAACTAATTCTGCCATCGTTAATGTGGAGTACAGTCTTCATTGGTAACAAAATGGCTTAACCCTTCCCATAATAGCCCATTCAGTGGGATGCGGTCAGAATCCCGGCAGACCCCACCGGTAAGTAGTGGGGTTAGGGTTAGGCACTAGGGGAGTGTTAGGGTTAAGCTGCATGGGTGGGGGAGGTTAGGGTTAAACAGTGGTGGGGGAGGATTAGGCTGTTTTAGGGTTAGGCTGCGGGAGGGGTGGGTTAGGGATAGGGTTTAAAAGGATTTTGAGTGTTGGGGTGACGCTGTCTGCTTCCTGACTGTCGGGATTCTCACTGCCGGGGTTTTGTACCCAACCCCATTGAACAGCTGCATTCGTACATCATTTGCAGCCAGAAATACAGAAGGAAACCTACAGTACACCTCTAAGTGTCCCAATTTTAAAAGGTTGCTATGATGATTCTAGTACTGGTAGAAACTGTAAGATAGATTTAGACTGCAGTTGGGGTTAGGGGTAGGTTTAGGCTGCAGTTAGGGATAGGTTTAAACTGGAGTTAAGATTAGGGTTGTAAAGCGGTCAGTGTGCAAATCACCGCAGGATTCTGGAGAACTGCAGAAGTGTGTCTTTACTAGCTGCAGTCATGCTAAATAATGCCTGCAGAGGCACTTCCTATTTAACAAACACTTCTTGTATAAGAAATACTTCCTGTAAGCAGCTGGCAATGATTCAACTTTCACCATGCTCATACAGCACACATCTCAAGGGTTAGGCTATAGTTAGGGATAGGTTTTATGCAGCAATTTAGGTTAAGATGAGGCTGTGGTTAGGGGTAGGTTTAGGCTGCAGTTAGGGTTAGGGTTAAGCTGCAGTTAGAAATAGGCTGTGGTTAGGACTTATGGTTTGGCTGCGGTTAGGGGGTAGGCTGCGGTTAGGGTTTGGATGTGGTTAGGGCTAGGCTTAGGCTGCAGTTAAGGTAGGCTGTGAATAGGGTTAAGGGTAGGTTTAATCTGCAGTTAGAGTTTGGATGCAGTTAAGGTTAGGGTTAGGCATGCAGTTACGGTTACACTGCAGTTAGGGTTAGGCTGCAATTAGGGTTACTCTGCAGTTAGGGTTAAGCTGCAGTTAGGGTTAGAGTGCAGTTAAGGTTAGGCTGCAGTTAAGGTTAGGGTGCAGTTAGGGTTAGGCTGCAATTAGGGTTAGGCTGCAGTTAAGGTTAGGGTGCAGTTAGGGTTATGGTGCAGTTAAGGTTAGGGTGCAGTTAGGGTTAGGCTGCAGTTAGGGTTAAGGTGAAGTTAGGGTTAGGCTGCAGTTAGGCTTAGGCTGCAATTAGGGTTAGGCTGCAATTAGGGTTAGGCTGCAGTTAGGGTTAGGATGCAGTTAGGGTTAGGCTGCAGTTAGGGTTAGGGTGCAGTTAGGGTCAGGCTGCAGTTAGGGTTAGGGTGTAGTTAGGGTTAGGCTGCAGTTAGGGTTTGTGTACAGTTAGGGTTAGGGTGTAGTTTGGGTTAGGCTGCAGTTAATGTAGGGTTAGGGTGCAGTTAGAGTTAGGCTGCAGTTAAGTTAGGGTGCAGTTAGGGTTAGGGTGCAGTTAAGGTTAGGCTGCAGTTAGGGTTAGGCTGCTGTTAGGGTTAAGGTGAAGTTAGTGTTAGGCTACAGTTAGGGTTAGGCTGCAGTTAGGGTTAGGGTGCAGTTAAGGTTAGGCTGCAGTTAGGGTTAGGGTGCAGTTAGGGTTAGGCTACAGTTAGGGTTAGGGTGTAGTTAGGGTTAGGCTGCAGATAATGTAGGGTTAGGCTGCAGTTAGGGTTAAGATGAAGTTAGGGTTAGGCTGCAATTAGGGTTAGGCAGCAGTTAAGGTTAGGGTGCAGTTAGGGTTAGGGTGCAGTTAAGGTTAGGGTGCAGTTAGGGTTAGGCTGCAGTTAGGGTTAAGGTGAAGTTAGTGTTAGGCTACAGTTAGGGTTAGGCTGCAGTTAGGGTTAGGGTGTAGTTAAGGTTAGGCTGCAGTTAGGGTTAGGGTGCAGTTAGGGTTAGGCTACAGTTAGGGTTAGGCTGCAGTTAGGGTTAGGGTGCAGTTAGGGTTAGGCTACAGTTAGGGTTAGGGTGTAGTTAGGGTTAGGCTGCAGTTAATGTAGGGTTAGGATGCAGTTAGGGTTAGGCTGCAGTTAGGGTCAGGCTGCAGTTAGGGTTAGGGTGTAGTTAGGGTTAGGCTGCAGTTAGGGTTTGTGTACAGTTAGGGTTAGGGTGTATTTTGGGTTAGGCTGCAGTTAATGTAGGGTTAGGGTGCAGTTAAGGTTAGGGTGCAGTTAGGGTTAGGGTGCAGTTAGGGTTAGGCTTCGGTTAAGGTGTAGTCAGGGTTAGACTGCAGTTAGGGTTAGGCTGCAGTTAGGGTTAAGGTGAAGTTATGGTTAGGCTGCAGTTAGGGTTAGGCTGCAATTAGGGTTAGGCTGCAGTTAAGGTTAGGGTGCAGTTAAGGTTATGGTGCAGTTAAGGTTAGGGTGCAGTTAGGGTTAGGCTGCAGTTAGGGTTAAGGTGAAGTTAGTGTTAGGCTACAGTTAGGGTTAGGCTGCAGTTAGGGTTAGGGTGCAGTTAGGGTTAGGCTACAGTTAGGGTTAGGGTGTAGTTAGGGTTAGGCTGCAGTTAATGTAGGGTTAGGGTGCAGTTAGCGTTAGGCTGCAGTTAGGGTTAGGGTGCAGTTAGGGTCAGGCTGCAGTTAAGGTTAGGGTGCAGTTAGGGTTAGGCTGCAGTTAGGGTTAAGTTAGGGTTAGGCATGTTGCTGTTGATATACTACCTGAACAGTGCTTGAAATAAACTTTTTAAACTTTACCTTCTGTTGTCGTGGTCACACCTTCGGGCTGGGATTCTGCATGTCCAAGAGTCCCATATTACCACCCAGGTTCCACTATACCTCTGCCCCTGCAACTGAGGCTTCCTCCCGTCAGCCCCAGCCCTCAGTTGTGACAGTACCCTTCTGCATAACCTAGTCTCGAGGCCACTCTCCCTAACCCCTGCCTTATGCCTTGGCCATCTCTTTTCACCTGTCTGTCTTCCCCCTCCTCCTAGATTGTGAGTTCCTTGAAGCAGGGCCTTCTTCCCTCCTGTTCTCATGGCCCTCTTGCCTTACACTTCAATTACGGCTGTCTCCTACTCTCTCTACTGGCTATACCCGCATCTCCTCTCACTCGTTACTATGTATCTCTTCCAATGGCTGCCCGCCCCCAGTAGTACGCCGATTACTCCTTTCCTTCCTTACATCTCAGCTGTAGTGTGTACTGGGAACTATGGTGCTTATTGTTACCTGTGCTTTGTTTTAGTATTTCAGTTACTGTCATGTAGTTCTGTGTACCCTGTATTGTTCTAATGTCTGCGTATGTACAGCACTGCAATCCACTTGTGGCACCTTATACATAAAACGCAATAATAATAATAGACTGATGTGGAGGGTATCTTTTTGTTTTCTAACCTGATTGTTCTAAAATGGAGGCCGGAGGTCAGGGTGGTCTCTCTTCTGGCAGAGGTTGTGCTGTTCTGTGTCCCCAGCAGTTACTGTCTAGTATGACTACATCTCCCAGCATGCTCCTTTGTGACTTCCTGTCTTTTTAGCAGTTACTACACAGTATGACTACATCTCCAAGCCAGTGGAGGAACTACCGGCAGTGCAGCATGCACCAGGGCCACTTGGTAGTAAGGGGCCCACCAGGCAACCCCCTTTTGAGCAGATCATCATCATTAATGATCCAAAGTGCCATCAGCCATCAGATTGATGACTGTTGGCACCTGCTGCATCTGCAATCAGCCCAGACCAGCATCTGTGTGAGGATCAGGGATGGCCCTTGCTGGTGACTGGCTGATCATATGCAGTACTGAAGCAAGCAGTGGCGCAGTGTAGTCAGCATAGTCCCAGACAGCTGCACTAGCACTGTCTCCTAGGAACCCACCAGTAACTGTGTGGGGAGATCCACCGGCTCCCGTTCGTGACTGCTGATCCTATTCTGCTGGTGGCACACCCAGCCGCTGCTTCTTCTGTAAGCATGGTCAGCTGAGTCTCAGGAAGCCTGCTTGACCCCCGTCCACTGTCCGCACATCTTACAGTGCAGCTAGAGCCCTGATGACCTGCTAGGAGTACTGTGAAAGCATAAGGGCCCCCATGGCTACTACAGAGCTATAAGGGGGATCATTTAAGAACTCTTTGAATACCACTTCATCCACAAGGAGGTTTGACATTGGTATGTCACCATCATTCTCTGGTCGTAACCCTCTTCCTGTCACCCTCTGCCTCTCCCTGTTACCCTCTACCCAAAACGTTCTGATTTAATGTTTAAAGCGGGTACAGGTTATTATAATTTAATTAATGGGGGCCAGATTGTCAATCACATGACGCACTCATGTGTGGCATATTATGGACTCAGAATGGGGCCTAAAAGGAAGGGGACCCAAAGCATATTTTTGCACCTGGGCCCACCACTTTCAGTTCTGCCATTGCTCCCAGCATACTTCTCTGGGATTTCCTGTTTTGCTGGCCCAGGTATGTGAAACAAACACGACCCTAGTCATGTTTCAGTGTGGTTTTAAAAGGGAAGAGGTGCTGACAGACGGTGTGTCAAGCTTTTGAAAGACAGTGTGGATCATACTTACCGACAATCTGGCTGCCCCCTCTGGGAGGAGGCAGCCAGGTCGGAGCAGCATGGGTGTGGAGATGCGGCTTGATGATGCTTAGCGGCAGGGTTGGGGGCGTGGCTGCACGATCATGTCATCGTGGCCCCGCCCCCTGTCTAGCAATGCCGTTAATATTGGCATTGCAAGGCAGGGGGCGAGGCGAGGATGACGCGAATCGCGTCATCTGACTCCCGGACTGCGCACTTTGAACTGCGCGGCCGGGGGTTATGTAGGTGACGCGGGTGGGTTGCGGGTGGGTTGCGGGTGGTGGGCACTCGTCCGGGAGACTTGCCTTTTCTTCCGGGGGGCCGGGAGCGCCACCCGATTTTCGGGAGCCTCCCGGCCATTCCGGGAGAGTAGGCAAGTATGGTGTGGATGGAAGCTGCCGGAAGCTGTGTTTGTTTAGCAGCTTCAGAGAAGTAAGAGGCAGCAGGTATTCTTAAGGTGCTGGGACGTCATATCCCTGTAAGCTGCAGATGATAGGGCATAGTTGCTGGGACCCACCATGTAGATGAAGCACAGTGGCTGAGCGGCCGGGACCCTGAAGTGTCTGCTGGAATTGTTCACCTATGATCCTGGTAGGAACTGTATTAAACTGAGGTAACTTCCTCTGATGTGTTTTGGGGAATTTGTTTGTACTTTTGGGAAGACTGGTGTTCAATCTAATCAGTATGAGATGTTGTTAAGAGCCCTTTGGTGATTGTGTGATGTTACCTAGGAGGCTGGTGTTATTTTTTATATAACCTTTCAATAAATATGTGAGCTCTGTATTTAAGGGGGTATGAGAATAAAGGTTGGCCTTATGTTCTAAATTCAGTACCTTTACACCCCTATTTGGAGGCATATCTTATTATACCTAGTGAAGGGCAGGTGCAAGCGCACAGCAATGATAAGAGCACCTTGAACCCAATAACAACCCTGTCTAGCTGAGCCCCAGAAGTGGATGAGTGCCAGTTGGCTGAGACTGAACCCTGATAAAACAGAGGTCATGATCATAGGTCACAGGACAAGACTGCAGAATAGCCAACTGACAGGACTTACACTTGGGGGTACAAAATGAAAAAACACTGATCCTGGATGGTTGCTTGACACTTATACATTTGGGGCCGGATGTAATGGCGCCCAAGTTCGGTGGCTGTGCGGGATGTCGGACGAACACAGACTTTTTTTAAAGTGGCAATCACTAACAAGGCATGGTTTTGCCTTGTAAGTGATTGACACTTATCATCCGAGTTCAGTTGACATCCCACACAGCCTCCGAACTCGGGCGCCATTACATACGGCCCCAGATATCAGCCACAATCAAATGCTCATTCTTTCATCTGATGAACATAGCCAGAATCAAGCACTTCATTCCCTCTAAAGATCTGCCAAAAAGTCATACATGCATTTGTATCATCTTGGTTAGACTACCGCAATGCCCTCTACCTTGGTCTCCCACTAGAAGAATTGCACCGCTTACAGCTGGTACAAAACACAGCTGCCAGGCTGTTAACCAACCAGCCCCGTTCCAGCCACATAACGCCCATTCTCTACTCCCTCCACTGGTTGTCTGTAAGATGGCGAATCATCTTCTCATCTTCAAGATTGGCTTACTGAGTTTCAAAGCACTACATGACCAGGGCCCAAGGTACCTGAAGCAGCTTCTGATTCCATACTGTCCCACTTGATTACTATGATCTGTAGATGAAGGACTTTTAGCAGAACCTAGAATCTCCCGAAACTCATCTGGGGGGTCGAGCTTTTAGTCATGCGGCTCTGACTCTATGGAACTGACTTCCCCGCACACTGTGAGAGCCCCCACTCTAGAATCCTTCAAAAACAGACTCAAGACTTTCCTGTTTACTCAAGCATTTCCATAATGTCCCTTTAGTATCTCCATGCTCTCTGTATTTTATAAAAAGCTTTTCTGTACTTCATTGTTTCTATACTGTATTATGTTCATTCTATCTTTTAAGCGCCTTGAGTCCTATTGGAGAAAGAGTGCTATATAAATAAAAAAATGATTATTATGATGATGATGATGATGATGATGATGATGATGACTTGTAGCAAACTAGGTGCATAGATGCAGATGTGGGTGATTGTATATTTCCAAACATAGGCACTTTTTCCATGCACGCTACTTTTGAACAATTCACTCCCAATTTACTTCCAACTCTGCATTTGGGTCCTTCATCTCCTGACTTGGAAAACTTCATTCAGTTGCACTCTAATCTCAATAATGGTGGCAACTAGTGGCGTAACTCTGGAAGCAATGGAAGATTTTGTCTCCGGGCACCATGTGTGGAGGGGGATCCTTGTAGTCCTGTTCTATGTCACATGCTGCCTGTAGCATTAAATAGGCAAGGTTCTATCCCTGTCACCTCCAGAAGTGGATACAGTTTCCACCCACCCAGTTACTCTGGAATACAATAAGACAGGTGGTGAGTCTACTGCCTTGGGAGGGGTAGAATTTTGGTAATGGGATGATCTCGTCTGTGCATAAAGAGTTTTCGGAGGATGTGGGCATCTCAGAGTCAGATATTCTAACCTACACGGTGGGGAAGATACGTTCCTACCTTTGGGTGCCATGGCGGAACTGCACCATTTGTGGAAACAATACAAGAATCATAATGTAAATGATCTCATGTGTGACACTTCCCTGCCTCAGCAGTAGCCATATCTAGTAACATAGTAACATAGTTTTTAAAGTTGAAAAAAGACAATTGTCCATCGAGTTCAACCTGTTAGTGATCTCCTACACTGTAATATTTTTAAGAGTAATTTTAACTGTGGTGAATGTTTAGCTGTTAATACTCTTTTTATTTTTATTTTTTTATTTATTTTTTTACTATAGTGCATGATTTATCCACCATAACCCTCTATATCCTTGTCCATTAGGAATTTATCTAGCCCATTCTTAAAGGTAATGACTGAGTACGCCATTACTACTCTCTCAGGCAGGGAATTCCAAGTACGTATTGTCCTTACTGTGAAGAAACCTTTCCGTCTCTGTGTGCGAAATCTCCTCTCCTCTAACCTAAGCTGGTGTCCACGTGTCTTTTGTGATGATCTTACCAAAAACAAATCCCCCACCAGCTCTGTGTATTGACCCCTTATATATTTGTAAATGTTAATCATATCCCCTCTTAATCTCCTTTTTTCCAGTGTAAACATGCCTAACCTAGCAAGCCTTTCCTCGTATTCTAGTGTCTCCATCCCCTTAATTAATTTGGTCGCCCGTCTCTGAACCTTTTCTAGTTCCATGATATCCTTTTTGTAGTATGGTGCCCATAACTGTGCACAGTATTCGAGATGTGGCCTCACTAGTGATTTATATAATGGGAGTATAACACTCTCATCCCTTGCATCAAATCCCTGCTTTATCTGAATGATGTAGCTGTGCTTTGGACACTAGCTTTATATGAAACTATAGAGAGTCATTAAACACAGTCCCTACTTTCACAGCTGGACTCCTTTTTGAACTGTTCCTAATTTATTTCCATGAACTACTTACATGGCTTTCATTAGGGTAATAATTAATTGAGGATTCTATTTGAGGTATTTATAAACATAAGAAAAAAAATAATGAAATATAATATTTAGGACCCTGCAATTTTCCCTGTAAACTTGATTGATTTGGCCTCTATACCCCAGTCTGGCCCTGCTTACATGGATTAGAATGCACACAGAAGGTGCGTCTTAGGTTTTCTTAGTAACAGCCAAAAATTATATATTACACGATGCATTTTGGCTGCTATTGCCTAATCTTTCCTGAACGAAATTTTACTATGTTTTAAAACACTTGTACAAATATTCTCACATCAGCATAAAACCATTTTATAGTTTTTGCATATATCTGAATTAGAGTCTATGAGACTATTAAAAAAAATATATGTACAAAAAGCTGTTTTCATATTATTAAACTCATAACTTGACTTTCTGAACATCTAATCTTCAATGAATGTGTTCCTACAGTATGTATAACTGTCCTACACAGGGATTAAGCCTTTCTGTCTACTTTGTTTTGTATTTTCAATTGTGTGACAAATAAAAATGATACTTAATATGTAATTTAGCTTGTATCAATTTACATATTCAACTGGATGAATTATATCATTAGACGGCAACAGTCTATGCTTTAGGTTATTGGCTCCCCCTAGTGGTCTTAGCGGAATAATGACCAGATACTTTCTGAAATACAGTATGTACAGAAAGCTGGCTAAGCATCGCTAAAGTGTTTTACAGAGCAAGTATATAAATAAAAAGATAAAACAAGTACAACCATAGAATAGATGATTTAGGGGCATAGATATCAAATCTTGGAGAGTGATAAAGTACCAACCAATCCGCTACTGGCTGTCATGTGACAGCTAGGAACTGATTGGTTTATCTCTCTCCGCTTTATATCTCTCCAAGATTTTATATATCTCCCCCTATGCAAAAAATGTGCACTTTACATTGCGATCTGTTTTCACTGGTACAAATTAATGTTGCTTGTTACTCACATAGCTAGAAAGTGTAGTCTTTACTTTGTAACCGAACAGCTGTTTCTTTTAAGGGCCCCATACACTTATGCACCCACATGTCGCAGGCGATCGCAGGCTATCACCCCGGCAGCCTCCCGGAGGGCAGGATCAGATTGAATGTGCAGCACATTGAATCTGGAGGATCCGATCCGATGATCACGGGAACGCGCATCAGATCGAATCGGAAACACCTCAAAAATGCCCGATTTCATCCGATATATTGGGCCGACTGCCCGAAATCGGATGAAATCGGACATTATCGCTCTAGTGTATGGGGCCCTTCAGATATTGCAAACATACAGTACAGTAGGACAAGGCAGTGAAATATTAACAACACGGGTGGTCAGGGGGTGACACCAAGATGCCCACACACACACACGGGACCTCCACACCTAGCTACAGCACCAGGATGGGTGGTCTGTGGCATACAGTATGTGAACTAGGGTTTCTGTGAGGCATAATGTGAACTGGGCGCACTAGAGTGTGTTTAACAAAATTGTGGCGCTGGGAGTATGTACACATACATTTTAATAACATCGCCATTGTAGAGATGTGCGCAAATCCTCGTGTTTTGGTTTTGCCAAAACCACTCTAAGGGGGAGATTCAAATGTTTGTAAAGTCAGTTGGGAGTCCGTTTTTTTCCTATCTAATAGACAGGAAAAAACAGACACCCAACTAACTTTTCAAACATTTGAATTCCACCCAAAGTGTTTAGTTTTGGCAAAACCACCCTTGAGTGTTTTGGTTCAGATTCGGAATTGGTATTGGATTTTTTTGAAAATTTATCAAAACTGCTAAAATCATGTAATTTGGAAATCTTTTTGTTCCTACAGTATTACTAACATCTACAGCATTCATTTCCAGTCATTTCCACTCAATTTTGACTACACTCTCCTGTGTGAAATGGCGATCGCCTCATGATTGACAGGCGGCGGGCGTCCAGGAGTGGCGACGCAGGTGCGTCGTGGCTGCAGCCCGATGACATTGCCTGTATTTTCTGCTATCGGAAACATGGTGGTGGTCTATTTGAGGTTTTTGCGATGCAACGCAATTGAATTGCTATTGCAACGCTGGGCGGCATCACACATGCGGGCCCGCCTTGCCCTATGCTGATAGGCCCTCAGCATGCGATTTTAGTGGTCGAAGTTTTTGCTATTGTAGCAAAAACTGTGACCAACTCTGAATAACACCCCATGTGATTTGTCTATAAAGTATAATTTCATTTGAAAATACTTTAATTGGGGGGGGATTCAAATGTTTGAAAAGTCGGTTGGGAGCCTGTTTTTCCCCTGTCTATTAGATAGGAAAAAACAAACTCCCAACTGACTTTTCAAACATTTGAATCTCCCCCTTTGAGTCATATCAAAACATGGATATCTGAATTATTAAAGCGTGCTATTTGAATTTATCTTCTTTAAAAAATATGGGGTTAATTCAGACCTGTTCGCTCGCTAGGGTTTTTTTGCAGTCCTGCGTTCGTATCGTTGCTGCCCATAGGGGAGTGTATTTTTGCTTTGCAAGTGTGCGATCGCATGTGTAGCAGAGCTGTACAAACAGATCTTGTGCAGACTCTGCGCAGCCCAGGACTTACTCAGCCGCTGCGATCACATCAGCCTGTCAGGGACCAGAATTGACATCAGGAACCCTCCCTGAAAACGCTTGCAAATACTCACAGAAAACGGTCAGTTGCCACCCACAAACGCCCTCTTCCTGTCACTCTCCTTGCGAATGCCCGTGCAAATGGAAATCCCTTTTGTACCTGTGCAACGCGCCTGCGCATTGCGGTGCATACGCATGTGCAGTTTAGACCTGATCGCCCACTTTACGAGAACGCAGCCTACCGATCAGGTCTGAATTACCCCCAAAAAGAGAAGAACTTAAGACGATCTGTGTGGATGTATCTTAAACATATCGTACAATTTTTACCAAACTAATGTGTTGTATCATCAACTAAAAAATTGTTGCATATGTAAAATTCCGGGCATTAAATATTTACATTGATATAATTGGGATGATTTAGCTATTCAGAACAAATGTCTTTCTTAAGGTGTTTGGGAATAAAGTGCCCGCTGGTTAAGATCGTCTAGGCAAATTGAATTTAATGCACTATTTAGGATGGACAGAGATGAAAGAGAAGCTGCGCTGTGTAGATTACTCACATTATCAACTTTGAAAAGCAATAATTGTGTTAAATTAAGCTCCTAATAAAAAATGAAACACTTATAGAACAGGGCAATAAGCTTAAAAATCAATTTAACTTTCTGTCTCAACGCAAACGCTCCTCAATAAATTAGTTTTGATTATCGTAATCTAAATTAAAAACAGCAGGTCACACTGCATGGGAGGAGAGGTAGAAGAGTGACATTATGGAGCCGCGAAACCATACGCTCCGCGGGTGACCCTAACTCCATTTAAAAGCACACTTGATATGCAGAAACATACCTTGGCAGGCAGTCTGAGAAACAAAATCAAAAGTTACTGTTCCATTACTATTAATTGCTACAAATTAATAGTTGCATGTATTTTTAAAGGGGTCACCGGCCGAGAATGAACTGAGCCTTTTAAATGTTTTCAGGATTTAGAAAAGTTTTTTTAATTGCCCATTTTTATTTATTTACCAAATGTGAAATAATGACTTATATCATACAGATATGGGCTTAGGGGGTCATTCTGAGTTGATCGCAGCAGTAAGTTTGTTAGCAATTGGGCAAAACCATGGCCCTCATTCCGAGTTGTTCGCTCAGTAATTTTCTTCGCATTGCAGCGATTTTCCGCTAATTGCGCATGCGCAATGTTCGCACTGCGACTGCGCCAAGTAAATTTGCTAAGAAGTTTGGTATTTTACTCACGGCATTACAAGGTTTTTTCTTCGTTCTGGTGATCGTAATGTGATTGACAGGAAGTGGGTGTTTCTGGGCGGAAACTGGCCGTTTTATGGGAGTGTGTGAAAAAACGCTGCCGTTTCTGGGAAAAACGCGGGAGTGGCTGGAGAAACGGGGGAGTGTCTGGGTGAACGCTGGGTGTGTTTGTCAAACCAGGAACGAAACTGACTGAACTGATCGCAGTGGCAGAGTAAGTGTCGAGCTACTCAGAAACTGCTTAGAAATTTCTATTCGCAATTTTGAGAATCTTTCGTTCGCAATTTTGCTAAGCTAAGATTCACTCCCAGTAGGCGGCGGCTTAGCGTGTGCAATGCTGCTAAAAGCAGCTTGCGAGCGAACAACTCGGAATGACCACCCATGTGCACTGCAGGGGAGGCAGATATAACATGTGCAGAGAGAGTTAGATTTGGGTGGGTTATTTTGTTTCTGTGCAGGGTAAATAGTGGCTGCTTTATGTTTACACTGCAAGTTAGATTTCCGTTTGAATACACCCCACCCAAATCTAACTCTCTCTGCACATGTTACATCTGCCCCACCTGCAGTGCACATGGTTTTGCCCAACTGCTAACAAATTTGCTGCTGCGATCAACTCAGAATTAGGCCCTTAGTTCCACTGGTATTGTGGTGATGGTTCTCCAAACTTTTTAATAATTAATTAGAGAATGTATAACAAGTAACAACTGGTAATAGGTATTAATAAATAAGGGGTCTATTTACTAAGCCTTGGATGGAGGTAAAGTGGACGGAGATAAAGTACCAGCCAATCAGCTCCTAACTGCCATGTCACAGACTGTGTTTGAAAAATGACAGTTGGGAGTTGATTGGCTTAGTAAATAGACCCCTATGTAACAATCAAAAAGTGTTTTTCTTTTTAGTCTTAGAGAGCTGGGTACTGTAGCCCATTGGAAAGCAACTTTTGGGTTTTCAGCGTTTGCGGAACAGTTATATAAATGAAAGGGGCATGTTTATAATTATTTGGATTTTAGACCCGATAATTATAATTTCCTATTGCCGCCATTCATTGCAATAAGAAATGATGCACTGCTGGAACGCTGTAGTGCTACTGCGCATGCGTGGCTCCTAATCACGCATGTATGGAAGCTATTCTGGGGAATCCTCTCTGGCAAATTTGGTAATCTGCAGCGCAGCTTCAAATTCTGGAGTTTGGTAAACCCAGCAGCCTAGCAGAAACCCCTATGGTGACTGCTTCCGCTATTGGAAATGCATATACATGTACAAATATAGCATAACCAGTAGGAGAGAGAAATTAGATTTCTAAGCATACATTCTCCCACCTCATGGTAAGATGCCTGTTTCTGCTTGCTGGCAGCTGCTCTCTGTCCTCTTTGGACTGAGCACTCAGATCCACAAACAGCAGACTGAGGGCTTTTTAATGCAGCAGTGAAAAGCCCTTTATCACTCGGCCCCTGTGAAAACAAGGCTTTCACCGCTATGTTTGATTCAGAGAAGGGGTTACTGTGGTAAAGCCTAACATTTCTCCAGAAGCTTTGATAACAATTGCACTACTCACTTGCCCTTACACTTGGGAAAAGTTAGTCAGCTTTCCACTTCGTTTCGTGAAGAGTAATATCTTCCTGCCTCCTCCCCATTTTCTTCTTCCCCTTCCCTGTACAGCCACCAATCAGAAGTGTTTGTACTCTATACTGCGAAGTGATTGGACGCTGGTCTATTCCCTTGCTGTGAAGGCTGCAGGTCTATATTCCGGTATCCCCTCATCTTCTGTAACCATCATCACACAAGGTAAATGCTTGTGCCTCTCAGGGGAACTCTGCCAAAACAAGCCCATAGACATATATAGCCAACTCCATCTATTGATGTGTTGCCTATCTGGAACATGCATAGACTACTGGTACATCGCAGCCCCGTAGCATTCTATTGGGACTGCAGTGCCAGTGGGCCGCAGCAGATATCTCTGATATCTTTGTGCATTTTGAGAATGTGCCAAGCCTCCAAACACTGCAGTTTTTGGAGGTTTGACCACATTTTTGAGGATAGTGCATCCCACCCCATATCTGGAATATTTGATTACAATTTACAGATTTCTGTTCAGACTTCGTTTTTTTTAACCTCGGGATCTGTCAGAACTGAAAGCAGAGACAAAAGACGCACTGAGGGAGGTGGATCACACACTGCTGTATGCAGCCGATTGCGGAATGACCAATGTGGTACCCCAATGTACATATGGCCGCCTTTATTTAAAGTAAATTACGTAGCACTAAAACCCCTCCGACACCCTCCGCCTCTCTACTGTCTCTCTCAAAGTTTTTATCATCACAAAACTTGATATAAATATCCCTACTTTGCAAGAGGAAGCTAAGAGACAGATACGTTTTAATTTAAGTACATGCATTGTGTGAAATATTGTCCAAATGCTGACTGCTGCTTTTAGGTTTTAATTAGTTCAGCATTCTGTGCTCCGAGTCATAATTATTTAATTACTGCTCAGAAGTATATCTTCTTAAGTGATGCAACGTACCTTCACTTTGCTTGAATTAAAATTATATTTATGTCGCTCCTTTTGTGTGAAGTGAATCACTTTGTGGCGCTCTGGCGCACGCCATTGGAACAGTGTTTGATTTTTTATTTTTAATGATCCATTTTGCCATAATGGTTATTATTAGCACCGCTGCCCATGTTTTGCGTGTTTAGTGACGATGTGCAGTGAGATGAAAGGTTGTAGAGTAGCTTAACTTAAACGTACCACTTTTATAGTCTTGTCAACTCCGATATTAATTATTTGTATGACAATATATGGGGTTCATTGTACAACAAGTCTTCAACATGAATACTCATCTCATGGCCAGAACAGGTTGCCGTTAGTCATTATGGCATTACAGCATTGCATCTGTAGGCAACTGAGATCATAGGCAAATGCAGCAGCGGTTTCCAGTTGCCTGGAAACCCCCCTTTACCCAGCATGGCCAGTGGCCATTACATGCAGTATTAATGTAATGTAATGTAATATACATTGCGTCAGGCAGATTCCCCCTTTTTACACATTGCGGCAGGCAGATTACCCCTTTTTACACATTGTGGCAGACAGTCCCCCTTTTTGAAGAAAGAAAGAAAGAAAGAAAGAAAGAAAGAAAGAAAGAAAGAAAGAAAGAAAGAAAGAAAGAAAGAAAGAAAGAAAGAAAAAAAGAAAAAGAAGAAAGAAAGAAAGAAAGAGAGAGAAAGAATTATACTTACCCTCTCTGCTGGCTCAGGCTCCTTGGTGCAGCTTCTGGTCACGATTCCCGGGCAGGAGAGAAGGAGGAGGAGGGAGGTGGAGGAGGGAGCTGCAGCAGCGATGTTATTGGTGGAGGCGCTGCTGCTGCTGCCCCTCTGCTTCACTATAGGCTGTTCTCGGAAGACAGCCTATAGTGAAGCAGAGGGACAGCAGCAGCAGCGCCTCCACCAGTAACAAAGCGCTGCTGCGGCTCCCTCCTCCACCTCCCTCCTCCTCCTTCTCCCCCCGTGCCGCTGCACTGTCCTTCTCTCCTGTCCGGGCGGCTGTGTGCTGCGGGCAGCAGTTGCCCGCAGCACACAGCGGCATGTAATGAGTCAGTTTGACTCATTACATGCTTTGGGCCCCTGGACAGTGGCAGGCCCCAGTGCAACGCACTGGTTGCACTGGCGGTAGTTCCGCCTCTGCACACAGCGTATTCAGTGACCGCACACTACTGTGATGTCAACCAGTGCCAAGCAGAGCCCAGAGTGAAAATTTCTTTTGCACCCCCTCTACAAAAATCTAACATATCTCCATGTAAGCATAATGATACGTGGCGCAACACATGGTACATATCGCATCTCTAACCTTTTGCCTTTTTTTACCCAAATTGTGTACTTAACAGTGTGCTAAGTACTTGGGATTAGTATTTTTACTGACCCCTCTACACCCTACACTACCTAAGGGAGTAGGGACCCTTCTATATCCTCCACCACTACACTACTGACCCTTGTACACCCTACACTACATCACTGACCCCTATACACCTTACACTATGTTACTGACCCCTCTACACCCTACACTACATCACTGACCCCTCTACACCCTACACTACTACGTTACTGACCCCTCTACACCTTACACTACGTTACTGACCCCTCTATACCTTACACTACGTTACTGACCCCTCTACACCATACACTACGTTACTGACCCTTCTACACCCTACACTACGTTACTGACCCTTCTACACCCTACACTTCATTACTGACCCCTCTACACCCTACACTACTACATCACTGACCCCTCTACACCTTACACTACGTTACTGACCTTTCTATACCTTACACTACGTTACTGACCCCTCTACACCCTACACTACGTTACTGACCCTTCTACACCCTACACTTCATTACTGACCCCTCTACACCCTACACTACTACATCACTGACCCCTCTACACCTTACACTACGTTACTGACCCCTCTATACCTTACACTACGTTACTGACCCTTCTACACCCTACACTATGTTACTGACCGTTCTACACCCTACACTACATCACTGACCCTTCTACACCCTACACTACGTTACTGACCCTTCTACACCCTACACTACGTTACTGATTCTTCTACACCCTACACTACGTTACTGACCGTTCTACACCCTACACTACATCACTGACCCCTCTACACCCTACACTACTACATCACTGACCCCTCTACACCTTACACTACGTTACTGACCCCTCTATACCTTACACTACGTTACTGACCCTTCTACACCCTACACTACGTTACTGACCCTTCTACACCCTACACTACATCACTGACCCCTCTACACCCTACACTACTACATCACTGACCCCTCTACACCTTACACTACATTACTGATCCCTCTATACCTTACACTACGTTACTGACCCTTCTACACCCTACACTACGTTACTGACCCTTCTACACCCTACACTTCATTACTGACCCCTCTACACCCTACACTACGTTACTGACCCTTCTACACCCTACACTACGTTACTGACCGTTCTACACCCTACACTACATCACTGACCCCTCTACACCCTACACTACTACATCACTGAACTCCAATTTATAATAACTCTTGCGCTATAATTATATAATTACAAGATATGACTGACAAGAATAACAGACTCCTATTAAATTAAAAATATATTTAATATTGTATGAATTATCATGTATCATAAAACAAGACCGGTCTTAAAAGTTTAAACATCAAAAAATGACAAGTATATATACTTTCTAATAAATGGAGGTGGACTTAAGCATAATCTGTGCACAGAAGTGTAAAAACAAGCTCTATAGCTATATGACTTAATTAATGAGGTCAAAAAATTGAATCAAGTGTAGCTGCTGGTAAGACCCATATATTAATTGTTTCCAATAGATAGTTACTTTGTATCAAAGTTCTTTAGGATATAAAAATCCAACATATAACGATGAAATGAATAAGAGCCTTTTGTAACCGGAATCTTACGTGAGGTGAGAGCAAGTGGTATCAGCAGAAGTACATCCCGACGACCACCACAGTGGCTTGTAGCTGCGGGGAAAACGGCACCTGCAATGGCGCCCGCTGTGACTTAACCTGCTCAGTCACGATGCTCCACGGGTATCCACCTCTACGTGCCGTTTGCAGGCACCGGTAAGCGGCTCCTCTCCACTCAAATCTACACCCTACACTACATCACTGACCCCTCTACACCCTACACTACTACATCACTGACCCCTCTACACCTTACACTACGTTACTGATCCCTCTATACCTTACACTACGTTACTGACCCTTCTACACCCTACACTACGTTACTGACCCTTCTACACCCTACACTTCATTACTGACCCCTCTACACCCTACACTACGTTACTGACCCTTCTACACCCTACACTTCATTACTGACCCCTCTATACCCTACACTACTGACTCCTCTACACTATGTCACTGACCCCTCTACACCCTACACTACTGACCCCTCTATACCCTACGCTACTGACCCCTCTATACCCTACGCTACTGACCCCTCTATACCCTACGCTACTGACCCCTCTATACCCTACGTTACTGACCCCTCTATACCCTACTGACCCCTCTGTACCCTACACTACTGACCCCTCTATACCCTACGCTACTGACCCCTCTATACCCTACTCTACTGACCCCTCTATACCCTACGTTATTGACCCCTCTATTCCCTACTGACTCCTCTGTACCCTTCACTACTGACCCCTCTATTCCCTACTGACCCCTTTACACCCTACACTTCTGACCCCTCTATACCCTACGCTACTGACCCCTCTATACCCTACATTACTGACCCCTCTATACCCTACTGACCCCTCTGTACCCTACACTACTGACCCCTCTATACCCTACGCTACTGACCCCTCTATACCCTACGCTACTGACCCCTCTATATCCTACGTTATTGACCCCTCTATTCCCTACTGACCCCTCTATACCCTACACTACTGACCCCTCTATTCCCTACTGACCCCTTTACACCCTACACTACTGACCCCTCTATACCCTACGCTACTGACCCCTCTATACCCTACGCTACTGACCCCTCTATACCCTACGCTACTGACCCCTCTATACCCTACATTATTGACCCCTCTATTCCCTACTGACCCCTCTGTACCCTACACTACTGACCCCTCTATTCCCTACTGACCACTCTGTATCCTACACTACTGACCCCTCTATACCCTACGCTACTGACCCCTCTATACCCTACGCTACTGACCCCTCTATACCCTACGTTATTGACCCCTCTATTCCCTACTGACCCCTCTGTACCCTACACTACTGACCCCTCTATTCCCTACTGACCCCTCTGTACCCTACACTACTGACCCCTCTATACCCTACGCTACTGACCCCTCTATACCCTACGCTACTGACCCCTCTATACCCTACGTTATTGACCCCTCTATTCCCTACTGACCCCTCTGTACCCTACACTACTGACCCCTCTATTCCCTACTTACCCCTCTGTACCCTACACTACTGACCCCTCTATACCCTACACTACTGACCCCTCTATACTCTACTGACCACTCTATACTCTACTGACCACTCTATACACTACACTACACTACAGCTACAGTACCTCTAGTTCTGACCATTAAAAACGTTGATAAATTATTGCCATAGTGTTCTCCAAAGCAGGTGTTATAGTAAAGTACCATCTCTGTTGGGGATCACTCAATCCATCATGTACCCCCACCACCAACACCTATACCCATTATATCCCAGACCACACGTAACCATTCAGGCATGGTGGAATTTGTGGCTGTAAAGCAGAGAACAACATGCTCCAGCATTCTGGACTTGTGTGGTGCCACTATGTTAATACAGGTTGAGTATCCCATATCCAAATATTCCGAAATACGGACTTTTTTGAGTGAGAGTGAGATAGTGAAACCTTTGTTTTTGATGGCTCAATGTACACAAACTTTGTTTAATACACAAAGTTATTAAAAATATTGTATTAAATGACCTTCAGGCTGTGTGTATAAGGTGTATATGAAACATAAATGAATTGTGTGAATGTAGACACACTTTGTTTAATGCACAAAGTTATAAAAAATATTGGTTAAAATGACCTTCAGGCTGTGTGTATAAGGTGTATATGTAACATAAATGCATTCTGTGCTTAGATTTAGGTCCCATCACCATGATATCTCATTATGGTATGCAATTATTCCAAAACACGGAAAAATCCGATATCCAAAATACCTCTGGTCCCAAGCATTTTGGATAAGGGATACTCAACCTGTATCACAATGCTTACATAGGAGAAAGGCTCATTGCAACAGTACATCACACAATGTCAGCTGCAATAGGGTTGTCCCTATATGCACCCAATATTACAGAAATAAAAAAAAATGTCCCCCTTGTGTCTGTACCCCCATACATGGCAGCGGGCACTTACCGTGCTGCTGTACAGATGATGGAACATGTAAGTAAGCATCGCTGCCTGTTGCATGTAGAAGCAGTGAGTTGAGTTCCTCCTATACAGCGTTCTCTCAGTGCTGCTCCATTTCAGTGTGGAAACAGCCAACAGGAACAAGGTTTCAACTTACACTGGAATCAGAACGCAGTGGCGGTTGATGGAAACACGCTGGACGCCGAGGTGCAGAGCTCCTCATGCTCTCTTACTCTGCTCATCCCAGAGTACCGAGTCGGAGCCTGTGAGAGGTCAGGCATGAGTGGCTCAATTGAGAGACTGAGTAGTACTAAAGCCGTGGTCTCTGCTGGCACTGATCGAACCAGGCAGCTGGAGCTGCAGACAGGAAGAGGCGTAGGCTGCCTTGAAAATGACAAGCACAGCTGCAACACTGAACAGATCCCCGGCCCAGCACCGACCGTGAGCCAATCGCAGCTCACGGACCGGCAACTAATCAAGGCGGCCACTCAGATTGGCTGCGGTTCCGTGAGATGCGATTGACTTACGGTCGGCTCCAAATTTGAAATTATGCCACTGACTGATGGTCCACGACAGTGCCGTAACTAGGCATTTTAGCGCAGTGTGTAAGGAACGGCATTGGCGCCCCCCCCCCCTCATACTACGGTGCACAATAGTCTCCATTATTCAAAATACGCTGCACAGCAGCACAACTACACCAGGTAGAGCCCCTTTTACACATTACGGCAGACAGTCCCCCTTTTTACAAATTACGTCAGACAGCGTCCCCCTTTTTACACATTACGGCAGGCAGCGTCCCCTTTTTTTACACATTACGGCAGATAGCGTCCCCCTTTTTACACATTACGGCAGACAGCGTCCCCTTATTACACATTACGGCAGACAGCGTCCCCCTTTTTACACATTATGACAGACAGCGTCCCCTTATTACACATTACGGCAGACAGCGTCCCCTTATTACACATTACGGCAGACAGCGTCCCCTTATTACATATTACGGTAGACATTGTCCCCTTTTTACACATTTACGGCAGACAGAGTCCCCTTTTCTTACACATTACGGCAGACAGCGTCCCCTTATTACACATTACGGCAAACAGCGTCCCCTTATTACACATTATGGCAGACAGCGTCCCTTTTTTTTTACACATTACGGCAGACAGCGTCCCCTTATTACACATTACGGCAGACAGCGTCCCCTTATTACACATTACGGCAGACAGCGTCCCCTTTTTTACACATTACGGCAGGCAGTCTCCCTTTTATGAGAGAGAGAGAGAGAAAGAGAAAGAGAGAAAGTTATACTCACCTGCGATCCGGCAGAGGAGGCAGAGACCCGGGAGCTGGCGGCTGTGGCATGATCAGAGGCGGCAGCGGGAGGCAGGCATCAGCGGGACTCGGAGACTAGATATGGCTCCGGCGGCTGACAGGAGATAGGCAGCGCAGGACAGAGAGCAGTGGCTGCGGCTTTGGCCCTGCTCAGATCGCGCCAGTGGGGGGGCGGCACCGGCGGCTGGCGGGAGGCAGACGGCGCAGGAGCGCTGGTCTGAGAGTAGTGGCTGCGGCTTTGGGGGGGGCGGCTCCGGCGGCTGGCGGGAGGCAGCACTGAAGTGACTGCGGCCGTGCAGAGGGGCGGGGAGGTGTGCTGCCGATGGTGCACTTTCAGTGTATGTGCGCTGTGGGCAAGGCACCATCGGCACACACCTAGTCACGGCACTGGTCCACGATCTGCTGTGGGGCTCCATCTCTGTCCGGGCCCGGGACAGAAGTCCCCGCAGCCCCCCTTGTGTGTGGGGGGAAGGGGGTTTGGGGCTCTGAGGGGAGAGATACAGGAGAGCGTAGCCCTTGTGTGTGTGTGTGTGTGTGTGTGTGTGTGTGTGTGTGCGGGGGGTCGCGGGTGCCGCAAATGGAGGGGAGGGGGGTTTGGGGCTCTGTAGGGAGATAAACAGAAGAGGGTAGCCTGTGGGGGAGTAGGGGGGGTCGCAGGTGCTGTGAATGGTGGGAGGGGTGGGATGGGGCTCTGAGGGGAAAGAAACAGGAAACGGTGCCAGACAAGGGGGGAGGGGTGGTTTGGGGCTCTGAGGGAATAGAAACCGAACAGGGTAGCCTATGGGGGGAGGGTCGCTGGTGCCGCACAAGGGGGGAGGGGTGGTTTGGGGCTCTGAGGGAAGAGAAACTGAAGTGGGTAGCCTGTGGAGAGAGGTGGGTCGTGAGTGCCGCACAAGGGGGAGGGGTGGTTTGAGGCTCTGAGGGGAAAGAAACGGAAGAGGGTAGCTTGGGGGGGGGTGGTCGTGGGTGCGCACAATGGGGGTGGGGTGGTTTTAGGGCTCTGAGGGGAAAGTAACTGAAGAGGGTAGCCTGTGGGGGGAGGGGGGTCGCGGGTGCCGCGAATGGGTGGAGGCGTGGGTTTGGGGTTCTGAGGGGAGAGATACAGGGGAGGGTAGCCTATAGGAGGAGAGGGGGTCGTGGGTGCCGTGAATGGGGAGGAGGTTTGTAGCTGTGAGGGGAACCTGTTGGAGGGGGTGTCACAGAGCTTTTGGTGCAGTGGGAGGAGGGAGGAAAGAGAGCAGAGCAGGAAAGGAGAATCGAGGGTGGAGGGGGAGGAAACAAGGGGCCCTGGACGAGAGTGACAGGAAGAAGAGAGGGCGGCCACTCACTGCATGGCCGTGTGTCAGTCTCTGCTGCGCTGTTCTGTCTGGGCGGGTGCCGGCCGGGGACTGGAGGAGCTCTGTCTCCAGTGTCTCACGGCTGCAGAGGCACAGAGCTCCTCCAAGCTGCTGTCGGGAATTATAGCGAGTGTGACTCACAAGCCACTGGGGTGAGTACACAACACACTGTTATGAGCCACGGCTGTGGCTCATTCCTGTTTTGCATGTCAGTTAGGTATTTTATGTTATTCTTCTGTTCATGTTCCCAGTGGGTGTCATGGGGTGCTCGGAGCTCACCCTTAAGGAGGGGATACTGTTATGAACCACAGGTAGTGGTTCATTCCTATTTTATGTTTATAAGTTGTTTCGCAGGCCAGGATTTCCCGTTGCTCTGTTTAAGAGTACTCTTGGTTGCTGCCGCTGATGAGTCTGTGTAATTGCAGCTTGTTCCCATGTGTTCAGCCTCACCTGGCTGCTAATTGCATCTTGTCAGTTTGGAGTCATGCAACAGGGCAGCTGCATGAGATTATTAATTAGGCCTCTCTGTTATATGCTGGCTCAGTGCTATTCACAGACGCTGGTGATATTTCTAGGTTTCCAGTCTGCTTGAGTTCTGAGCTTGGTTCCTGCTAGTTCCTGAGCTCCAGTGTAGCAGTGTCAGTCGAGCTGCTTCCTGTGTCGATTCCTGTGTCAGTCCCTGTGTCGATTCCTGTGTCTGATCCCGTGTCCTGCCATGAGGCGTTCCTGTCCTGAGGTCCAGTGGCTTTGCCTGTGCCTGGTCAAGTTTCTGGCTTCTTGGTGTCCACCGGTCTGTCGTTTGGGATTCTGCCGGTCCTCCAGTTCTGAGAGTCTGTGTCAGCAGCATTTGGAGTTCCTGTCCGTTTGCCAGTATTCGTACCGGTTCCGTGAGTAGCGGCTCAGCCGCGTCCGTAGGCCTAGGCCGCTGTATTCCGTTATTATTTCTGTCACTGGTGTTTTGCAGAGGGTTCTGCTTATGCTGTCCCCGCCGGGACACAATAGTATTGTGTCGGCGTGTGGTCAGCATTTCCTTTGTTGTTCTTTTCCTTTGGCGGCAAGCCGCACATACATTTAGTTTTAGGCTAGTTAGTAGCCCCTGGCTTTGGTTGTTTCAGTAAGAGGGCCCCTTGTTATCACCCTGTCTCGGTACACTCTTTGTCTCTCATTAAGACCTGAGGGGGCATCGAAGTTGGGCAGACGTAATCCGCCCTTCAAACGCGGCTGCCATGGGCTCAAGCAACCATAGTCTCGCAAGAGTGTACTGACAGCACGGGCGAGACAACGGAGATAGGGCGCCAGGGGCTATTCCCTTTCCATTCCCCTTTCCCAGCGTTACGTCCTGGTGCTCTGGACTCACTTCATAACATCTCCCTTGTTCTGAGCACCAGGAACCTAACACACATGCTGTATTCGGCCCCAGACTCCGGCCGGCCTCCCAGGGATCTTCCCGGTGGCTTTAAGGGTCAATCCGGCCCTGCGTACTGCTATATATATACTGGTAGTCAGCAAAATTCTGCACTGTCCTCCTACTATATACTGCGCACAACTACAATGAATGCAGCACAGATATGGATAGTATACTTGACGACACAGAGGTAGAGCAATGGACTACTGTACCGTACTGCTATATACTGTATATATATTATATATACTAGTGGTCAGCAAAATTCTGCACTGTCCTCCTACTATATACTGCGCACAACTACAATGCAGCACAGATATAGATATGGTATACTTGATGACACAGAGGTAGAGCAATGGACTACTGTACCATACTGCTATATATATACTGGTGGTCAGCAAAATTCTGCACTGTCCTCCTACTATATACTGCACACAACTACAATGAATGTAGCACAGATATGGATAGTATACTTGACGACACAGAGGTAGAGCAATGGACTACTGTACTGTACTTCTATATATATACTGGTGGTCAGCAAAATTCTGCACTGTCCTCCTACTATATACTGCGCACAACTACAATGCAGCACAGGTATGGATAGTATACTTGACGACACAGAGGTAGAGCAATGGACTACTGTACCGTACTGCTATATATATACTGGTGGTCAGCAAAATTCTGCACTGTCCTCCTACTATATACTGCACACAACTACAATGCAGAACAGATATGGAGCGTTTTCAGGCAGAGAACGTAGATATTTGCAGCACACTGAGCACAGATATTTGCAGCACACTGAGCACAGATATTTGCAGCACACTGAACACAGAAACTGAGAGAACGCAGCACGTCCTCTCGCTATTATCTCCAATGCACGAGTTAAAATGGCGGCGACGCGCGGCTCCTTATATAGAATATGAATCTCGCGAGAATCCGACAGTGGTATGATGACGTTCGGGGGCGTTCTGGTTAACCGAGCAAGGCGGGAAGATTCGAGTCTGCCTCAGAACCGTGTAAAATGGGTGAAGTTCGGGGGGGGTTCGGATCTCGAGGAACCGAACCTGCTCATCTCTACTTTAAATGAATGTTACGATAGAAATAGTAATGTAAGGGTGGGTGGGGGGATAGCTACAAAATGGGATCCGGTGTTTAGGTCGACAGTAAGTAGGTCAACACTGTCTAGGTCAACCACTATTGGTCGACAGTAAGTAGGCCGACATGGTTTCTAGGTCGACAGTGGCTCTAGGTCGACATGTTCTAAGTCGACATGACAAAAGGTCGACATGAGTTTTTTTTTTTTATATATATATTTTTAACTTTTTCATACTTTACGATCCACGTGGACTACAATTGGCAACGGTAACCTTGCTCGAAGCATGGCGAGCAAAGCGAGCCATGCGAGGAGACACGGTGCACTAATTGGGGTTCCCGGTCACTGTACGGAGAAAATGAAAAGTAAAAAAACTCATGTGGACATTTTCTCATCTTTTCTTATTTCTTATCAAATTTGCATTTGTTTAGTAGAGATGAGCGGGTTCGGTTTCTCTGAATCCGAACCCGCCAGAACTTCATGTTTTTTTTCACGAGTCCGAGCGACTCGGATCTTCCCGCCTTGCTCGGTTAACCCGAGCGCGCCCGAACGTCATCATGACGCTGTCGGATTCTCGCGAGGCTCGGATTCTATCGCGAGACTCGGATTCTATATAAGGAGCCGCGCGTCGCCGCCATTTTCACACGTGCATTGAGATTGATAGGGAGAGGACGTGGCTGGCGTCCTCTCCGTTTAGACACTTGATTTACTAATTTTGGGGAGCATTAGGAGTACTCAGTAGTGTACAGTGCAGAGTTTTGCTGATAGTGACCAGTGACCACCACTTTTATTTATAATCCGTTCTCTGCCTGAAAAAAGCGATACACAGCACACAGTGACTCAGTCACATACATACCATATCTGTGTGCACTGCTCAGGCTCAGGCCAGTGTGCTGCATCATCTATATATATTATATATCTGTCTGACTGCTCAGCTCACACAGCTTATAATTGTGGGGGAGACTGGGGAGCACTACTGCAGTGCCAGTTATAGGTTATAGCAGGAGCCAGGAGTACATAATATTATATTAAAATTAAACAGTGCACACTTTTGCTGCAGGAGTGCCACTGCCAGTGTGACTAGTGACCAGTGACCTGACCACCAGTATATAATATTAGTAGTATACTATCTCTTTATCAACCAGTCTATATTAGCAGCAGACACAGTACAGTGCGGTAGTTCACGGCTGTGGCTACCTCTGTGTCGGCACTCGGCAGCCCGTCCATAATTGTATATACCAGTGACCTAACCGTGGTTTTTTTTTCTTTCTTTATACATACATACTAGTTACGAGTATACTATCTCTTTATCAACCAGTCTATATATTAGCAGCAGACACAGTACAGTGCGGTAGTTCACGGCTGTGGCTACCTCTGTGTCGGCACTCGGCAGCCCGTCCATAATTGTATATACCAGTGACCTAACCGTGGTTTTTTTTTCTTTCTTTATACATACATACTAGTTACGAGTATACTATCTCTTTATCAACCAGTCTATATATTAGCAGCAGACACAGTACAGTGCGGTAGTTCACGGCTGTGGCTACCTCTGTGTCGGCACTCGGCAGCCCGTCCATAATTGTATACTAGTATCCAATCCATCCATCTCCATTGTTTACCTGAGGTGCCTTTTAGTTGTGCCTATTAAAATATGGAGAACAAAAATGCCACTCCTAGATGGGCCCGGTGTTTGTGTCGGCCACTAGGGTCGCTAATCTTACTCACACAGCTACCTCATTGCGCCTCTTTTTTTCTTTGCGTCATGTGCTGTTTGGGGAGGGTTTTTTGGAAGGGACATCCTGCGTGACACTGCAGTGCCACTCCTAGATGGGCCCGGTGTTTGTGTCGGCCACTAGGGTCGCTTATCTTACTCACACAGCGACCTCGGTGCAAATTTTAGGACTAAAAATAATATTGTGAGGTGTGAGGTATTCAGAATAGACTGAAAATGAGTGTAAATTATGGTTTTTGAGGTTAATAATACTTTGGGATCAAAATGACCCCCAAATTCTATGATTTAAGCTGTTTTTTAGTGTTTTTGGAAAAAAACACCCGAATCCAAAACACACCCGAATCCGACAAAAATAATTCGGTGAGGTTTTGCCAAAACGCGTTCGAACCCAAAACACGGCCGCGGAACCGAACCCAAAACCAAAACACAAAACCCGAAAAATTTCAGGCGCTCATCTCTATTGTTTAGTAGAAACATTATTATGATGTTGATAAAATAAGAATTTACTTACCGATAATTCTATTTCTCGTAGTCCGTAGTGGATGCTGGGGACTCCGTAAGGACCATGGGGAATAGCGGCTCCGCAGGAGACAGGGCACAAAAGTAAAGGTGGTGTGCACTGGCTCCTCCCCCTGTGACCCTCCTCCAAGCCTCAGTTAGGATACTGTGCCCGGACGAGCGTACACAATAAGGAAGGATTTTGAATCCCGGGTAAGACTCATACCAGCCACACCAATCACACTGTATAACCTGTGATCTGAACCCAGTTAACAGCATGATAACAGCGGAGCCTCTGAAAAGATGGCTCACAACAATAATAACCCGATTTTTGTAACAATAACTATGTACAAGTATTGCAGACAATCCGCACTTGGGATGGGCGCCCAGCATCCACTACGGACTACGAGAAATAGAATTATCGGTAAGTAAATTCTTATTTTCTCTGACGTCCTAAGTGGATGCTGGGGACTCCGTAAGGACCATGGGGATTATACCAAAGCTCCCAAACGGGCGGGAGAGTGCGGATGACTCTGCAGCACCGAATGAGAGAACTCCAGGTCCTCCTCAGCCAGGGTATCAAATTTGTAAAATTTTGCAAACGTGTTTGCCCCTGACCAAGTAGCAGCTCGGCAAAGTTGTAAAGCCGAGACCCCTCGGGCAGCCGCCCAAGATGAGCCCACCTTCCTTGTGGAATGGGCATTTACATATTTTGGCTGTGGCAGGCCTGCCACAGAATGTGCAAGCTGAATTGTACTACACATTCAACTAGCAATCGTCTGCTTAGAAGCAAGAGCACCCAGTTTGTTGAGTGCATACAGGATAACAGCAAGTCAGTTTTCCTGACTCCAGCCGTCCTGGAAATATATATTTTCAGGGCCCTGACAACATCTAGCAACTTGGAGTCCTCCAAGTCCCTAGTAGCCGCAGGTACTACAATAAGCTGGTTCAGGTGAAACGCTGACACCACCTTAGGGAGAAACTGGGGACGAGTCCGCAGCTCTGCCCTGTCCGAAAGGACAATCAGATATGGGCTTTTGTGAGACAAAGCCGCCAATTCTGACACTCGCCTGGCCGAGGCCAGGGCCAACAGCATGGTCATTTTCCATGTGAGATATTTCAAATCCACAGATTTGAGCGGTTTAAACCAATGTGATTTGAGGAATCCCAGAACTACGTTGAGATCCCACAGTGCCACTGGAGGCACAAATGGGGTTGTATATGCAGTACTCCCTTGACAAACTTCTGGACTTCAGGAACTGAAGCCAATTCTTTCTGGAAGAAAATCGACAGGGCCGAAATTTGAACCTTAATGGACCCAATTTTGAGGCCCATAGACACTCCTGTTTGCAGGAAATGCAGGAATCGACCGAGTTGAAATTCCTCCGTGGGGGCCTTCCTGGCCTCACACCATGCAACATATTTTCTCCAAATGCGGTGATAATGTTGTGGGGTCACCTCCTTCCTGGCTCTGACCAGGGTAGGGATGACCTCTTCCGGAATGCCTTTTTCCCTTAGGATCCGGCGTTCAACCGCCATGCCGTCAAACGCTGCCGCGGTAAGTCTTGGAACAGACATGATCCTTGCTGAAGCAAGTTCCTTCTTAGTATCTCTTGAAGTTCCGGGTACCAAGTCCTTCTTGGCCAATCCGGAGCCACGAGTATAGTCCTTACTCCTCTCCGTCTTATAATTCTCAGTACCTTGGGTATGAGAGGCAGAGGAGGGAACACATACACCGACTGGTACACCCACGGTGTTACCAGAGCGTCCCAGCTATTGCCTGAGGGTCTCTTGACCTGGCGCAATACCTGTCCAGTTTTTTGTTCAGACGGGACGCCATCATGTCCACCTTTGGTCTTTCCCAACGGTTCACAATCATGTGGAAGACTTCCAGATGAAGTCCCCACTCTCCCGGGTGGAGGTCGTGCCTGCTGAGGAAGTCTGCTTCCCAGTTGTCCACTCCCGGAATGAACACCGCTGACAGTGTTATCACATGATTTTTCGCCCAGCGAAGAATCCTTGTTGCCATTGCCCTCCTGCTTCTTGTGCCGCCCTGTCTGTTTACGTGGGCGACTGCCGTGATGTTGTCCGACTGGATCAGCACCGGTTGACTTTGAAGCAGAGGTCTTCCTAGGCTCAGAGCATTGTAAATTGCCCTTAGCTCCAGTATATTTATGTGGAGAGAAGTCTCCAGACTTGACCACACTCCTTGGAAATTTCTTCCCTGTGTGACTGCTCCCCAGCCTCTCAGGCTGGCATCCGTGGTCACCAGGACCCAGTCCTGAATGCCGAAACTGCTGCCCTCTAGTAGATGAGCACTCTGCAGCCACCACAGAAGAGACACCCTTGTCCTTGGAGACAGGATTATCCGCTGATGCATCTGAAGATGCGATCCGGACCATTCGTCCAGCAGATCCCACTGAAAAATTCTTGCGTGAAATCTGCTGAATGGAATCGCTTCGTAAGAAGCCACCATTTTTCCCAGGACTCTTGTGCATTGATGCACTGACACTTGGCCTGGTTCTAGGAGGTTCCTAACTAGCTCGGATAACTCCCTGGCTTTCTCCTCCGGGAGAAACACCTTTTTCTGGACTGTGTCCAGAATCATCCCTAGGAACAGCAGACGTGTCGTCGGAATCAGCTGCGATTTTGGAATATTTAGAATCCACCCGTGCTGTCGTAGAACTACTTGAGATAGTGCTACTCCGACCTCCAACTGTTCTCTGGACCTTGCCCTTATCAGGAGATCGTCCAAGTAAGGGATAATTAAGACGCCTTTTCTTTGAAGAAGAATCATCATTTCGGCCATTACCTTGGTAAAGACCCGGGGTGCCGTGGACAATCCAAACGGCAGCGTCTGAAACTGATAGTGACAGTTCCGTACCACGAACCTGAGGTACCCTTGGTGAGAAGGGCAAATTGGGACATGGAGGTAAGCATCCTTGATGTCCAGGGACACCATATAGTCCCCTTCTTCCTGGTTCGCTATCACTGCTCTGAGTGACTCCATCTTGATTTGAACCTTTTTATGTAAGTGTTCAAAGATTTCAGATTTAGAATAGGTCTCACCGAGCCGTCTGGCTTCAGTACCACAAATAGTGTGGAATAATACCCCTTTCCTTGTTGTAGGAGGGGTACTTTGATTATCACCTGCTGGGAATACAGCTTGTGAATTGTTTCCAATACTGCCTCCCTGTCGGAGGGAGACGTTGGTAAAGCAGATTTCAGGAACCTGCGAGGGGGAGACGTCTCGAATTTCCAATCTGTACCCCTGGGATACTACTTGTAGGATCCAGGGGTCCACTTGCGAGTGAGCCCACTGCGCGCTGAAACTCTTGAGACGACCCCCCCCCCACCGCACCTGAGTCCGCTTGTACGGCCCCAGCGTCATGCTGAGGACTTGGCAGAAGCGGTGGAGGGCTTCTGTTCCTGGGAAGGGGCTGCCTGCTGCAGTCTTCTTCCCTTTCCTCTACCCCTGGGCAGATATGACTGGCCTTTTGCCCGCTTGCCCTTATGGGGACGAAAGGACTGAGGCTGAAAAGACGGTGTCTTTTTCTGCTGAGATGTGACTTGGGGTAAAAAAGGTGGATTTTCCAGCTGTTGCCGTGGCCACCAGGTCCGATGGACCGACCCCAAATAACTCCTCCCCTTTATACGGCAATACTTCCATGTGCCGTTTGGAATCCGCATCACCTGACCACTGTCGTGTCCATAAACCTCTTCTGGCAGACATGGACATCGCACTTACTCTTGATGCCAGAGTGCAAATATCCCTCTGTGCATCTCGCATATATAGAAATGCATCCTTTAAATGCTCTATAGTCAATAAAATACTGTCCCTGTCAAGGGTATCAATATTTTCAGTCAGGGAATCCGACCAAGCCACCCCAGCGCTGCACATCCAGGCTGAGGCGATCGCTGGTCGCAGTATAACACCAGTATGTGTGTATATACTTTTTAGGATATTTTCCAGCTTCCTATCAGCTGGCTCCTTGAGGGCGGCCGTATCTGGAGACGGTAACGCCACTTGTTTTGATAAGCGTGTGAGCGCCTTATCCACCCTAGGGGGTGTTTCCCAACGCGCCCTAACTTCTGGCGGGAAAGGGTATAACGCCAATAATTTTCTATCGAGGAAAACCCACGCATCATCTCACACTTCATTTAATTTATCTGATTCAGGAAAAACTACAGGTAGTTTTTTCACACCCCACATAATACCCTTTTTTGTGGTACTTGTAGTATCAGAAATATGTAACACCTCCTTCATTGCCCTTAACATGTAACGTGTGGCCCTAATGGAAAATACGTTTGTTTCTTCACCGTCGACACTGGAGTCAGTGTCCGTGTCTGTGTCTGTGTCGACCGACTGAGGTAATGGGCGTTTTAAAGCCCCTGACGGTGTTTGAGACGCCTGGACAGGTACTAATTGGTTTGCCGGCCGTCTCATGTCGTCAACCGACCTTGCAGCGTGTTGACATTATCACGTAATTCCCTAAATAAGCCATCCATTCCGGTGTCGACTCCCTAGAGAGTGACATCACCATTACAGGCAATTGCTCCGCCTCCTCACCAACCTCGTCCTCATACATGTCGACACACACGTACCGACACACAGCACACACACAGGGAATGCTCTGATAGAGGACAGGACCCCACTAGCCCTTTGGGGAGACAGAGGGAGAGTTTGCCAGCACACACCAAAACGCTATAATTATACAGGGACAACCTTATATAAGTGTTTTCCCTTATAGCATCTTAATATATTATAATATCGCCACCAAAATGCCCCCCCCTCTCTGTTTTAACCCTGTTTCTGTAGTGCAGTGCAGGGGAGAGCCTGGGAGCCTTCCTAGCAGCGGAGCTGTGTAGGAAAATGGCGCTGTGTGCTGAGGAGAATAGGCCCCGCCCCCTTTTCGGCGGGCTTCTTCTCCCGTTTTTCTGACAACCTGGCAGGGGTTAAATACATCCATATAGCCCCAGAGGCTATATGTGATGTATTTTTAGCCAGCATAGGTACTTTCATTGCTGCCCAGGGCGCCCCCCCCAGCGCCCTGCACCCTCAGTGACCGTTGGTGTGAAGTGTGCTGAGAGCAATGGCGCACAGCTGCCGTGCTGTGCGCTACCTTAAGAAGACTGGGAAGTCTTCAGCCGCCGATTTCTGGACCTCTTCTCTCTTCAGCATCTGCAAGGGGGTCGGCGGCGCGGCTCCGGTGACCCATCCAGGCTGTACCTGTGATCGTCCCTCTGGAGCTAGTGTCCAGTAGCCTAAGAAGCCAATCCATCCTGCACGCAGGTGAGTTCACTTCTTCTCCCCTAAGTCCCTCGTTGCAGTGAGCCTGTTGCCAGCAGGACTCACTGAAAATAAAAAACCTAACAAAACTTTTACTCTAAGCAGCTCTTTAGGAGAGCCACCTAGATTGCACCCTTCTCGGCCGGGCACAAAAACCTAACTGAGGCTTAGAGGAGGGTCATAGGGGGAGGAGCCAGTGCACACCACCTGATCCTAAAGCTTTTACTTTTGTGCCCTGTCTCCTGCGGAGCCGCTATTCCCCATGGTCCTTACGGAGTCCCCAGCATCCACTTAGGACGTCAGAGAAAGATTATTATTATTATTATTATTATTATTATTATTAATATATGTGGACCCCCGTGTCTTGGCAAACCACCCTGAAATGCTTTGGTATTTCATCTGGATTACCTTTAAAATGATTAAAAATAGGTACTGTCTGACTAAGTCCTGGCTATCTTGTGATATTTCGTGGATTGGCCGCCTAGCAGCCTTCAAAATGACTCTCTTACCTAAACTCATGTACTTATACCGAACCATACCTTTTCTTTTCCCTAAAACGTACCTTGATAGATGTCGTGCTATAATGCTACGCTATGTCTGGAAGGCATGGCCACCCCGATTGGCTTGTTCCAAAATGATTCTCCCTCGTAGAAAGGGAGGGCTAGTTATGCCCGACCTAGTCCTTTAACAGGAGGCATGTGTGCTGGCCCAGTTTAAATACTGGTTGAGTGGGGCGCCTGTAGTGGGATGGGTATCTCTTGAACGTATTGGGAGTTTGGACCTTCCCTTAGAAGACCTTTTAAGATACACCCAAACTCTAGACCCCGCTTATTGTCCCTCCTCCCCGCCACTAGAACATCTTTACAAATCAGGGATAAATTGGTGACTCGCCTGCCTGGACATCAATTTCCATATTCTACTATCTCACTACGAGCCATAGCTAAATTAATCCCTAATTTAAATCTCTCTACCTGGTTTGTTTGTGGTTTGACTGTCTTGGGGGACCTTATGGATGGTAATGTTATGCTATCGTTTTCTCAACTCCAGTCTCGATATAATCTCCCCTGCAGAGAATTATTGCATTATTTCCAAATTCACCACTGGTACAAAGGTTTGCCTAGACAGGTGGCTCCCCCGAACCCATTATCACAGGTTGTCTTAACACGTGTATCTCTGTGTGACTCTAGAGGAGATATCTCGTTTTGGTACAGGACACTTATCAGCTTGCTTACTACTACTAAGTCTAATGCGCAGCTGAAATGGGAACAAGACTTGGATCTTCCCCTATCTGAAACCCAATGGGAACAAATTTTTATTTCTCCTTACCGAATGTCCAAGTGCTTGAATCACACGGAGATGCATATCAAACTCCTTAATAGGCTACACTCATTCTGGCAGTCTTGTTCCAAATACTGCTGGCGTAACTGTGGGGAAATAGGCCATATTTTCCATATTTTCTGGTCCTGTCCTTCCCTTCGACATTTCTAGAGCGAGATACTTGCTTTGATTAATTCGGTCTTACACCTGTCCCTCACCCCCTCTCCGGACATGGCCCTGCTCCACATTTTTCCTGCTGAGATACCACCTCATCAGAGATATCTGGTGGGGCATATTTGTATAGCTATCAGGGCTGCATTGGCCCAAAGTTGGAAACAAGCTTCTCCCCCTCCTCTATCCCTAGTCACCAACAAAATTCAATTCCATTTTACTATGGAAACTGAGTTCATGCCTTACTCTTCTGCGGCCTCCTCCCCAATGGTGAAATAGAGAACATGGCATGACCACGTCACTGCTGGAGGCAGAGCCGGATTAAGAGGGGGGCCCTGGGGATAAGTACCCCGGGCCCTTTTTTTCAAAGGGCCCCCCGTCACCGCCGCAGATCGGATCTCTATTCCGATCTGCGGAATTGCGCTGCGCTCCCGGGTGCAGGCGCCACACGCAGCGGCAGGGCAGCTCAGCGATTGCTGTCCCTGGCGGCTCTGGCACCCGGCTCCACTGACTGCACTGAAGAGGCTGGCGCCGCGCGGCCGCACGCAGTTAGTCACTGCCTGTAACGGAAGGACAGCTGAGCGATGGCTCAGCTGTCCAATAATGTGAGGAGCAGCAGCCTGCGGCTCAGTCATTGGCTGGGCGCGCAGGCTGCAGGGAAGGAGGAGGACAGCGCTTGGAGGCAGCAGCCAGCACCCATTGTCAGCCAGCTCTCCTAGGCTACCTGTGCAAAAGCACATAAAAACGTAAGGCTGCATTACAGTATGTACTGAGTTTTAATATATATATATATATATATATATATGTGTATGTGTGTGTGTATATTATATATATATATATATATATATATATATATTTATCATAGGTGTGCGCACGGGGGGGGGAGTGCCTAATGTCCAGCACCCTCCTCACACACGCCTATAGCTGACTCATTGCCGAGCGTGCAGTTCTATTCTTGACTGTGACTACACTGTACCCCCGCCCATGCTCTACGCCCGCCAGCACTGACAGCCCGCTCTCTGCGGCCGTCCGCCCGCACAGACTTCCTGCTTGCAGAGACGTCCCGATATCTACGGCCGCTCGCTATGCCCGCCCACACCCGCTCTCTAGACCCGCGTCCGTCATCCACCCGACCCTTCCCTCTCTACACTCGCCCTCTATGCCCGGTCAGCAGGCCTGGCAACAGACATGCTGATGCAGGGGCAGTAGAGGGTACATTTGTCAGCAGCACCTGCTACCGGAACCCACACGTGAACAGGACTGCACCCACAAGTAATGTATAATGTGTGTTATATAATGTATTTGGAGGGGCACCATGTGTCACATAATGTGTTTGGGGGCACTGTGTATTATATAATGTGTTAGGGAGGTACTATGGGGTCTATTCAGGCCGGGCCGCAGCCGCTCATTCGCACGTGGCGTAATGTGAATTTTGCCTCATACCGTGTGACGTAATGTAAATTTTGGCTCATACTGTGTGGCGTAATGTGAATTTTGTCTAATACTGTGTGGTGTAATGTGAATTGCGGCTCATACAGTATGGCGTAATGTGAATTGCGGCTCATACAATGTGGCGTAATGTGAATTGCGGCTCATACAGTGTGGCGTAAGGTGCATTTTGGTGGTCATTCCGAGTTGTTCGCTCGTTGCCGTTTTTCGCAACGCAGCGATTAGGTGGAAAATGCGCATGCGCATGGTACGCAGCGCGCATGCGCTAAGTAATTTAACACAAAACCTGGTAGATTTACACAAGCTCAGCAACGTTTTTTCATCGCTTGAGTGATCGTAGTGTGATTGACAGGAAGTGGGTGTTTCTGGGCGGAAACTGGCCGTTTTCAGGGAGTGTGCTAAAAAACACAGGCGTGCCAGGTAAAAACGCAGGAGTGGCTGGAGAAACGGGGGAGTGGCTGGCCGAACGCAGGGCGTGTTTGTGACGTCAAACCAGGAACTAAACAGACTGAGGGTATTGCAATCTAGGAGTAGGTCTGGAGCTACTCAGAAACTGTAAGGAATTATTTAGTAGCAGTTCTGCTAATCTTTCGTTCGCTATTCTGCTAACCTAAGATACACTCCCAGAGGGCGGCGGCCTAGCGTTTGCAATGCTGCTAAAAGCAGCTAGCGAGTGAACAACTCGGAATGAGGGCCTTTATTTCTTGGTGTGTGGCGCAATGTAAATTTTGGCTCATACTGTGTGGCGTAATGTGAATATTGTCTCTTGCTGTGTGGCATAATGTGAATTTTATCTCACACTGTCTGGCGTAATGTAAATTTTGGCTCATACCATGTGACGTAATGTGAATTTTGGCTTATATCATGTGACGTAATGTACAGTGGCGTAAGTTTGTCCCAGTTGCCCGGAGGCAAGAAAAATATTGGTGCCCCCCCCATATATATATATATATATATATATATCTAACTACATGAAGCTAGTACAAAACCATTGCAACTAGGCAGATCTATGTAGGGGTCCAGCCACACACTACATAGATCTGCTCAGTCACTCACAATGCTGATCATTTCTCTGACAATTAATTTGCAAGTGTCATACCCAGGATTAGAACCCACAACCTATTACACTGGAAGCATGCACCTTACTGATGGAGATATCTGCTATTGCATAGGAAGTATGAGAATTATAACTATATGAAGTTACTTGTAATTGTCAGAGAAATAACTTCATATAGTTAGAATTCTCATGCTTCCTTTATAGGAGCAAATAGCTTCATCAGTAAGGTGTCTGGTTCCAGTATATCTATAATAAAGAGGGTGTGATTTGTAAGGTGCAGTGACTAGTGGGGAAGTCGGCTACAGAAGAGATACCGGCTGCTGTCAATTAACTTAATTGATTAATGTCGCTGAACACACGGAACAGGAGGAGAGATGCCCCCCTTCAAAGCAGGAGCCCGGCGGCAGCTGACTCCGTTGCCTCCCAGAGTTCTGCCTCTGGTAATGTAGCCTAATTGTAATTTTCTTTGTAGTGATTGAAGACGCTATGATTTTAATTTTAAATCTTAGGGCCCCCCTGTCTTAAGTACCCCAGGCCCCCTGAAGCCTTAATCCAGCTCTGGCTGGAGGGGGTGTTTCGCCTTCCCCCTAACTGACTCGGCTTATACTTCCGCTCTGTGCACCGGCTGTGCCTTACTAGCCCTGTGTCTATTATCGATTATCTGTTTATTGATGTTTTCATGTTTGACCCGTGTTTATCTTTAATTTATCTGTATCTTTTTCCAAGATGACTTTGTATTTTTCCTATTGTATCTATATTGGATTGTTATATTTAACTTCTGACAATTTTGATATTTGCATGTTTACATCCCGTTCCCTTGGTTCTTTGTACCCCCCCCCCCCCCCGCCCCTTCCTTCTTTCTTTCTGTACCCCTTCGCCTTGCAAAAAGAAAACTTGTTTTCAATAAAAACTGTTGATGAAAAAAAAAATAGGTACTGTAAAATAGTATATTCTACAAAATAGTTCCCCTACAGTTCCCCTTTCTGGCTGTAGAAGTGAGTAACACACTCCTGTCTGTAGCTGATAGCATGTATTACATTCCTCACTGTAGAAATAGCTGGGGCTGATGTGAGTCTAATACTTGCCCAAGAACTGAGTACAAGCAGATAACTGGTTATCATGAACTAGTTTTGTGGCTGGGAATGAAGATACTGCACAGTTTAATTACCTAAGGGGGGTACTCACGCGATATTCAGCAATCTGACTAGATTGCTTAGAATTTCAGCATTATCGCTCCGTGTGTACCCCCTACAGCGATAGCGATGCGCAGCCCCGCGCATCGCTATCGCTGCTGCTAGATTGGCCTGCATGCAGGCCAATCTAGCGGGTCGCTCACTTCACTCGCTGGGTGAAGTGAGTGGCCCCCCCATCTCCCCCCGCACGCTCAGCACACATCGTGCTGTGCTGAGCGGCGGGAGAGATGTGTGCTGAACGGTACGCTCAGCTCACATCTCTCCTGCATCGGCCCGTTTATATGGGCATTTAGTGAATCCACAGCTATTATCCCTGAACTTCTTGTCACTGCCCTCCCTGTTGCTGAGAGTCTGTGATTGGGGCTAGTGTGTTACACTGCACAGGCTGTCACCTCACTGTGCCTCACTATCTCTACTCCCCCACTCTCTACCCTGCGGCTCCACTTAGCGACCAGTCTGACTGAAATAACAAACGTTGGAAGCTGGAATAATATAAACAAGTGCCGGTTGTAACAAAGGCTGGTGCTGGCTGGGACAGGGTTTCTCCTGGCTTTCTGTAGCTGGTGTTGATGCTGACAGATACAAGTGCTGACTGTTATGGAGTCCCTTAGAAGGTGTTGAGTGCTAGCTGTGAGGTAAAAGCTGCTTGTTTTGCCCTCTGTTGGCTTTCCCACTGTCCCCAGTGCTTACCAGCTCCTCCAGTAAGCTGGATCAGCCTGTCCCTGTCACACACAGATCTTTCCCACAGCGTCACCAGGCAGCGGCACCGGCTGCTCCAAAACTTCAGCCTCTCTCTGCAGCCCAGTTGGTCCTCAATTGCCGCCTAAGCCGCATCATGGGCAGCAAGCACCATTCAGCTCAGTCTCTCCACAGGTGGGATGGCTTACCCTGGCACCTCACACAGCTCCCTCTCCTCAGGGCTCAGCTCCCACTCAGTTGGCTCCTCCCCCTTCAGAGGTTACAAGTCAGCCTGTTGCTAGGTCTGTGCTCCTCCTGCTGCAGATAGGAGAAAAATTAACTCCTGCATCCCCAGTTCTTGTCCTAGCACTGGGAGCACAGGATCCAAATAAGGGACATTGTAATTGTAACCCCACAAGGAGTCCTGATGGGGTTCTGTAGTAGGGTATCACATACTACCCCACTAGAACTTTGCGTGTCCTCATGCAACTTTGGTATTTATTCAAAAGTCTGGAATAACAGTCCATTCCTCATTTCAAAGAATTAGCAGTTTACAATAGGTGAATACACATGCAGGTAAATAAATACAGTAGATAAAGATGTCCCTCACATCACAGGCTACTGTCTACACAACACAGGAAGCTCTTTTGTTATTTTTCTTACACCTCCATATAGCCTTCTGCACCATGAAGGCAAATTCCTCACCACTTATCATGATATACCCACGATCTGGACCATACTTTTCTCTTACGTCATAGAGGATGCTGGGGACTCCGTAAGGACCATGGGGATAGACGGGCTCCGCAGGAGACATGGGCACTAAAAAGAACTTTAGGTATGGGTCTGCACTAGCTCCTCCCTCTATGCCCCTCCTCCAGACCTCAGTATATTACTGTGCCCAGAGGAGACTGGGTGCATTACAGGGAGCTCTCCTGAGTTTCCTGAAAAGAAAGTATTTTGTTAGGTTTTTTATTTTCAGGAAGCCTGCTGGCAACAGACTCCCTGCATCGTGGGACTGAGGGGAGAGAAGCAGACCTACTTAAATGCTAGGCTCTGCTTCTTAGGCTACTGGACACCATTAGCTCCAGAGGGAGTCGGAACGCAGGGCTCACCCTCGCTGTTCGTCCCGGGGCCGCGTCGCCGTCCTCCTCACAGAGCCAGAAGATAGAAGCCGGGTGAGTATGTGAAGATAAGAAGACTTCAGAGGCGGCAGAAGACTTTGGTTCTTCACTGAGGTAACGCGCAGTGGTAACGCTGCGCGCCATTGTTCCCACACAACACACACACAGCAGGCACTGTAAGGGTGCAGGGCGCAGGGGGGGCGCCCTGGGCAGCAATTAAACCTCCAATCTGGCTGAAATATGGATATACAATATAGGCTCTATACTATATATATAAGAGATCCCCCGCCAGTTTTGAAAGATTTTAGCGGGACCGAAGCCTGCAGCTGAGGGGGCGGAGCTTGATCCTCAGCACTCACCAGCGCCATTTTCTCCACAGCACACCGCTGAGAGGAAGCTCCCCGGACTCTCCCCTGCTGAACACGGTGAAAGAGGGTTTGAAAGAAGGGGGGGGGGCACATAATTTGGCGCAGTGTAATAATAAAAAAGCGCTATCTGGGTAAAGATATTTATTTTTCCCTGGGTCACTGGCGCTGGGTGTGTGCTGGCATACTCTCTCTCTGTCTCTCCAAAGGGCCTTGTGGGGGAACTGTCTTCAGATAAGAGAATTCCCTGAGTGTGTGGTGTGTCGGTACGCGTTTGTCGACATGTCTGAGGTAGAAGGCTCTCCTAGGGAGGAGGTGGAGCAAATGTGTGTGGTGTCTCCGTCGGAAACACCGACACCAGACTGGTTGGATATGTAGAATGTTTTAAGTGCTAATGTGAATTTATTGCACAAAAGGTTGGACAAAGCTGAGTCCAGGGAGTATACAGGGAGTCAAGCCCTGCCTGCCACTATGTCGCAGGGACCTTCTGGGTCTCAAAAGCGCCCACTATCCCAAATAGTAGACACTAATACCGACACGGATTCTGACTCCAGTGTCGACTACGATGATGCGAAGTTACAGCCCAAATTGGCTAAAAGTATTCAATATATGATTATTGCAATAAAGGATGTACTGCATATCACATATGACCCCTCTGTCCCTGACACGAGGGGACACATGTTTAAGGAAAAGAAACCTGAGGTAAACTTTCCCCCATCTCATGAGCTGAACGAGTTATTTGAAAAGGCTTGGGAATCTCCAGACAAGAAACTGCAGATTCCCAAAAGGATTCTAATGGCGTATCCTTTCCCAACTACGGACAGGATACGGTGGGAATCCTCCCCGAGGGTGGACAAAGCGTTGACACGTTTATCCAAAAAGGTAGCGCTGCCATCTCAGGATACGGCAACCCTCAGGGATCCTGCTGATCGCAAGCAGGGGACTACCTTGAAGTCAATTTATTCACATTCTGGTACCTTACTCAGACCGGCGATAGCGTCGGCTTGGGTTTGTAGCGCTGTAGCAGCATGGACAGATACCTTATCGGCAGACAATGAGAACCTGGATAAGGATACCATTTTATTGACCCTTGGTCATATTAAAGATGCTGTCTTATATATGAGAGATGCTCAAAGAGACATTGGCCTACTGGGTTCTAGAGTCAACGCTTTGGCCATTTCTGCTAGACGAGTCCTATGGACCCGACAATGGACGGGTGATGCCGACTCTAAGAGGCATATGGAGGTTTTACCTTACAAGGGTGATGAATTGTTTGGGGAAGGTCTCTCGGACCTAGTTTCCACGGCCACGGCAGGTAAATCAACTTTTTTGAATTATGTTTCCTCACAGCCTAAGAAAGCGCCACATTATCAGATGCAGTCCTTTTGGTCGCATAAAAATAAGAGAATACGGGGATCGTCCTTTCTTGCCAGAGGTAAGGGCAGGGGGAAAAAGCTGCCAACCACAGCAAGTTCCCAGGAGCAGAAGTCCTCCCCGGCCTCCGCAAAATCCACCGCATGACGCTGGGGCTCCGCTGAGGGAGTCCGCCCCAGTGGGGGCACGTCTTCGACTTTTCAGCCACATCTGGGTTCACTCACAGGTGGATCCCTGGGCAATAGAAATTGTTTCCCAGGGTTACAAGCTGGAATTCGAAGAGGTGCCTCCGCGCCGCTTTTTCAAATCGGCCCTACCAGCTTCTCCTCCAGAGAGGGAGATAGTTTTAAATACAATTCAAAAATTGTGTCTTCAACAAGTGGTGGTCAAAGTTCCCCTGCTTCAACAAGGGAGGGGGTATTACTCAACCCTGTTTGTAGTCCCGAAACCGGACGGTTCGTTCAGACCCATTTTAAATTTAAAATCCTTAAACCTATACTTAAAAAGGTTCAAGTTCAAGATGGAATCGCTCAGAGCGGTCATCGCCAGTCTGGAAGGGGGGGGGGGTTATGTGGTGTCCCTGGACATAAAGGATGCATACCTTCATGTTCCCATATATCCACCTCATCAGGCATACCTGAGATTTGCGGTACAGGATTGTCATTATCAATTTCAGACGTTGCCGTTTGGGCTTTCCACGGCCCCGAGAATTTTCACAAAGGTAATGGCGGAAATGATGGTGCTCCTGCGCAAGCAAGGTGTCACAATTATCCCATACTTGGATAATCTCCTGATAAAAGCGAGATCACGAGAGCAGTTGCTGAACAGCGTATCACTCTCGCTGAAGGTGTTACAACAACACGGTTGGATTCTCAATATCCCGAAGTCACAGTTGGTTCCTACGACTCGTTTGCCCTTCTTAGGCATGATTCTGGATACGGACCAGAAAAGGGTTTATCTTCCAATGGAAAAGGCCCAGGAACTCATGACTTTGGTCAGGGGCCTATTGAAGCCAAAAAGGGTGTCAGTGCATCACTGCACTCGAGTCCTGGGAAAGATGGTGGCGTCTTACGAGGCCATTCCCTTCGGCAGGTTCCATGCAAGGACTTTCCAATGGGACCTACTCAACAAGTGGTCCGGGTCACATCTACAGATTCATCAGATAATCACCCTGTCCCCCAGTGCCAGGGTATCTCTCCTGTGGTGGCTGCAGAGTGCTCACCTTCTAGAGGGTCGCAGGTTCGGCATCCAGGACTGGATTCTGGTAACCACGGACGCGAGCCTCCGAGGTTGGGGAGCAGTCACACAGGGAAGAAACTTCCAGGGTCTCTGGTCAAGCCAGGAGGCTTGTCTTCACATAAACGTCCTGGAATTGAGGGCCATATACAACGCCCTTCGTCAAGCGGAGAATTTGCTTCGCGACCTACCGGTTCTGATTCAGTCAGACAACATCACCGCAGTGGCTCATGTAAACTGCCAAGATGGAACAAAGAGCAGAGTGGCAATGGCGAAAGCCACCAGGATTCTTCGCTGGGCGGAAAATCATGTAAGCGCACTGACAGCAGTGTTCATTCTGGGAGTGGACAACTGGGAAGCAGACTTCCTCAGCAGACACGATCTACATCCAGGAGAGTGGGGACTTCATCAGGAAGTCTTCGCACAGATTGCAAGTCAGTGGGGACTGCCCCAGATAGACATGATGGCGTCCCGCCTCAACAAGAAACTGCAGAGGTTTTGCGCCAGGTCAAGAGACCCTCAGGCGGTGGCAGTGGACGCCCTGGTGACACCGTGGGTGTTTCAGTCGGTCTATGTGTTTCCTCCTCTTCCTCTCATCCCCAAGGAATTGAGAATCATAAGAAGAAGAGGAGTACAGACACTTCTCATTGTTCCAGATTGGCCGCGAAGGGCCTGGTATCCGGATCTGCAGGAAATGATCACAGAAGATCCGTGGCCTCTTCCTCTAAGACAGGACCTGTTGCAACAGGGGCCCTGTCTGTTCCAAGACTTACCGCGGCTGCGTTTGACGGCATGGCGGTTGAACGCCGGATCCTAGCGGAAAAGGGCATTCCGGATGAGGTCATTCCTACTCTGATAAAGGCTAGGAAAGACGTGACAGCTAAACATTATCACCGTATATGGTGGAAGTATGTTTCTTGGTGTGAGTCCAGGAATGCTCCTCCGGAAGAATTCCATCTGGGCCGTTTCCTTCACTTCCTACAGACCGGAGTGAATTTGGGCCTAAAATTAGGCTCCATTAAGGTTCAGAATTTCGGCCCTATCCATCTTCTTTCAGAAGGAATTGGCTTCTCTCCCAGAAGTACAGACTTTTGTCAAGGGAGTGCTGCATATTCAGCCTCCTTTTGTACCTCCAGTGGCACCCTGGGACCTTAACGTGGTGTTGCGGTTCCTTAAGTCTCACTGGTTTGAACCACTTAAAACGGTGGAATTAAAATATCTCACTTGGAAAGTGGTCATGTTGTTAGCATTGGCATCGGCTAGGCGAGTGTCGGAGTTGGCGGCTTTGTCACACAAAAGCCCCTATCTGGTTTTCCATGTGGATACAGCAGAATTGCGGATTCCTCCTCAATTCTTGCCCAAAGTGGTCTCATCTTTTCATATGAACCAACCTATTGTGGTGCCTGTGGCTACGCGAGACTTGGAGGATTCCGAGTCCCTTGATGTGGTCAGGGCTTTGAAAATTTACGTGACCAGAACGGCTCGGGTCAGAAAAACAGAGGCACTATTTGTCCTGTATGCAGCCAACAAGGTTGGCGCTCCTGCTTCTAAGCAGACTATTGCTCGCTGGATCTGTAACACGATTCAGCAGGCTCATTCTACGGCTGGATTGCCGTTACCAAAATCGGTTAAGGCCCATTCCACTAGGAAGGTGGGCTCTTCTTGGGCGGCTGCCCGAGGGGTCTCGGCATTACAGCTGTGCCGAGCTGCTACTTGGGTTCAAACACCTTTGCAAAGTTCTACAAGTTTGATACCCTGGCTGAGGAGGACTTCATGTTTGCTCAATCGGTTCTGCAGAGTCATGCGCACTCTCCCGCCCGTTTGGGAGCTTTGGTATAATCCCCATGGTCCTTACGGAGTCCCCAGCATCCTCTAGGACATAAGAGAAAATAAGATTTTAAACCTACCGGTAAATCTTTTTCTCCTAGTCCGTAGAGGATGCTGGGCGCCTGTCCCAGTGCGGACTACATCTGCAAGACTTGTATATAGTTTTTGCTTACATAAGGGTTATGTTACAGTTTTGATCAGTCTTGGGCTGATGCTGTTTTGTTTCATACTGTTGACTGGTTCAAAAATTCCAAGTTATACGGTGTGGATGGTGTGGGCTGGTATGAATCTTGCCCTTAGATTAACAAAAATCCTTTCCTCGTACTGTCCGTCTCCTCTGGGCACAGTTTCTCTAACTGAGGTCTGGAGGAGGGGCATAGAGGGAGGAGCCAGTGCACACCCATACCTAAAGTTCTTTTTTAGTGCCCATGTCTCCTGCGGAGCCCGTCTATCCCCATGGTCCTTACGGAGTCCCCAGCATCCTCTACGGACTAGGAGAAAAAGATTTACCGTTAGGTTTAAAATCTTATTTTCTAAATATGGATATGTTTCAACTTCCTTAGCTACACTAGGAGTTTTAGCAGGGACCTTAGATTCGGACTGTGACATAACCGAATCTGCACTTTTGGGTTTAAGGGGCCCTGATCCCTCTGCCATGACCATTTGGACAACTTCTTCAGTGTCTCCTTCCTTGTCAGTGATACTCAAGTCTGCCTGACTGGAGTCGGCCATACTGGAATCTGTGTCTTCCAATTTCAGTTTGCTCTTTTGTGTAGGCTCTGGGTGGAGTTTGGACCTGACTGCATCCTGTAAGCTAGATTGCACCAATTCACTCTGTCCCTTCACCTGACTGCATCTTGTAAGCTAGATTGCCCCAATTCACTCTGTCCCTTCACATCCTGCCTCAATGATTCATTCTGCACTGTGACACCAGGTTCTGGTTGGCTGGGTTCCTCTGGTCTCATCTGGTTGGAGGGGTAGGTAATGACACCTCTGGTGGGGCAATTGATGATTATCACTTTCTCCTGCACGTTGAACTTCTCCAAGTTCCTCTTCACCTCCATGGCATCAGTAGTCCTGCCAACAGTTGTGTGGCGGCCCCCTGCAACACGGATTACTCCAGTAATGATTGTGACCTACGGCACGTTTGTTGCCTTGTACCGGAGCACCACCAGGACCAGTCACATCAGCTTTGATGCCCTTTTTGTTATTTGTTAATCCAAACTCGACCATCTCACCGCTTCTCAGGCTCCAAAAGCACTTTGCAGGACTGGGCTTCTGAATGGCTGTATAATGCACATATACTCGCCTTTTGGTATCCGTACGCTTTATAAATCCGTAACCCAGTGATGCACTGAACCACACAACTTGGCCCAAAATTCTTCTTGCGCTGGCTTGCTGAATTTCACCATCAGATGGTATGCCAAACACTCTAACATGGTTCTGCAACAGCATGTTTGAACTTGAAACTCTGGGTCGTTCTTCCCAGGGTGGTACTACTCTCTCTGCTGTTCCCAAGGACTGCTGACATATGGGTCTTTCTTGATCATCAACTTGGTCAGTGGGGCGTCACCCATATTCCTGTGGGACGTCCCATCATGGCCGATTACTTACACTGTGATCCTGACGCCATTCTCTGTGCTTGGCTCCAGCTTGTTCCTGTCGAATCTTCTTTATCTCCTTCATCATTTCTGTGACTGCATTTGTAAGGGCCCTGATCAGATCATGACCAGACTGTACCTGTGCCTGTTACATGACTACTCCACTATGCATCATGAAATCTGGTCTCATGCTCTAGCTGGCCTCCCCATTCTCCTGTTGCCCTTTGTTGTATTATATTCAACCTCTGAACTCTGGTTGAGCCCGAGGATTTCCATCACTGTTTCTTTAAACCATGGAAATGGGCAGTCAGGATTCTGGAACTTCCACCTCCTTAATTGTGAACGTACTGTATCTCCACGCGCCCCTTCAATAAAAAAGTTTGTCCCATGGATCCAGGTCTTGAATCACTTGCACAGACTCTTGTAGGCTTAGGGCAAACTCACTCAAGGACTCATGAGGCTACTGTTTTCTTGCATAGAACAGACTTTTCAATTTATATATATTTTGTGAGTTTAAGATGCCTGCTAGTTTCTTAAATATGTCTTCAACCGTTTTCCACTGTTCGTCTGACCACATCTTGATCTCACATCTTGCACGACCTTTTTAACTGTCCAACTAAGATTTCCACTTGCTGTGCGTCGCTCAGCGGGTATAGGTGGAAAAATGACTGCATGCTATCTTTAAACTCCTTAAATGTAGTTTTTCCGTGTTTGCAAGTGTCTCCCGGGTATGTCGGTAACCATGGAGCCCCAAAGTAGTACGGCATTGTGATGGGTGAAGCTTCCATTGCTGGTGACACCCTTCTGTGGGTGATGCATTTATCGCCAGTAGAAATCTTCGGCATGACACTGATGTAGGAGTCTGGAGTTCTGACATATTGTTTTTATTTGTAGTCTGACTCGATCCTGTTCGCGGATGCCACGTTGTAATAGCCACTAGTGGTGGTCAAGTGTCTGTAGGTGTGCTGTACCTGAGTCTCCACAGATGTTGTCTGCTCTGGCTTTCCTTAAGACTGCAGATTACTCTCCTTCCCGGTAGTTAGGCAGAAGGATGAGTACCCCAAGACCCCCAGAAGTCACCACACATTAGGACAGTGACTATAATGTTTATTCAACTGTAATACATTGTCACTGCTTTTTGGGATATAAAGGGTTAATTATGCAAAATCCACACCAAGTAAAGTACAAGTAAATAACATTACTCATTACAGCAGTATATCTCAGGCAATCTCACAGTAGGCAGAGATAATTTAGTATTAAATACACTGGACAGTGTAATAACCTAAATATTATAACCTATTACTGTACTAGGCAGTCTATTTAAGAAAACAAATCACTAATAATGCAATTGTCTTTTCCCTGGCAGCTAGTGCTTGGGCAATTGGAAGCAGGGTACTGTCTTTAGCAAGCAAAGCAGTAGTAGGTATAGTCACAGCAATGTCTTCAGCATCCCACAGGTAGCAGGGTTAAACAGCAGGCTATGGGGGTCATTCCGAGTTGTTCGCTCATTGCCGATTTTCGCAATGGAGCGATTAATGCGAAAATGCGCATGCGCATGGTACGCAGTGCGCATGCGCTAAGTATTTTAGCTCAAAATTTAGTAGATTTACTCACGGCAGAACGAAGAACTTTCATCGTTGAAGTGATCGGAGTGTGATTGACAGGAAGTGGGTGTTTCTGAGCGGAAACTGACCGTTTTCTGGGAGTGTGCGGAAAAACGCAGGCGTGCCAGGATAAAACGCGGGAGTGTCTGGAGAAACGGGGGAGTGGCTGGCCGAACGCAGGGCGTGTTTGTGACGTCAAACCAGGAACGAAACGGCCTGAGTTGATCGCAGTGTAGGAGTAGTTCTGGAGCTACTCAGAAACTGCTAAGAATTTTCTATTCGCAATTCTGCTAAACTAAGATACACTCCCAGAGGGCGGCGGCCTAGCGTGTGCAATGCTGCTAAAAGCAGCTAGCGAACGAACAACTCGGAATCATCCCCTGTATGAGCAAGTAACACAAGCAGTTAGAACAGTTCCCCTTTCTGGCTGTAGAAGTAAGTAACACACTCCTGTCTGTAGTTGATAGCATGTATTACATTCCTCACTGTAGAAATAGCTGAGGCTGATGTGAGTCTAATACTTGTCCAAGTACTGAGTACAAGCAGATAACTGGTTATCATGAACTAGTTTCGTGGCTGGGAATGAAGATACTGCACAGTTTAATCACTTAGTGATTCCACACCTATTACCCCAGAACTTCTTGTCACTGCCCTCCCCATAGGCGTGCGCAGCACGTTTTATTAGGGGGTACACGATTAGAAGGGTGTGTCTAGCACCACCTATTGGGCGTGTCTAGCACCGCATATTGGCACTCAATGCAAAGTAATATATATATATATATATATATATATATATATAAAATCTGTTTAATATATGTTAAATTTGTATAATTTATTACCATAGATTACATCCTAATCCCTCTAATTATATTATAATATATTATTAATAATAATATACTGTACTGTATAATCCCCCTGGCTGGTCCCCTCTCTTTCCCCTGCACGAACAGGCTCAGCTGCAGCAGTTTACTTAAAGTTATTGCAGCCTAACCGTCACTCACTCACACAGTACTTTTACTGTCTCTCTGCTGCACAACTGCACTGTTTGTCAAATTGTCATCATTTGATTTTGATTGAATTTGAACTTGTCCTCTTCCTAAGAGAAACACTATGTGCTGTGGCGTGGCACACGATGAGGAGAGAGAGCATGGGCGAGCGTGCGCGCAGCATGACGAGCGTGCGCGCAGCATGACAACATCACAACACATCACACAGTTTAGCGGAACTGGGTGGAGGGTTACATCAGTGATGCTGCACCCATGTAAATTAATGATTAACCCGTCTTGGGTCTCCGGCCGGTCAGCCGGCGCCAGACCAGGCGTAAGGTGTGGTGGGCGCAGCAGGCGGGAGGACAGGAGTGAGCACACTCGGCGATTGCCGATCACTGCAGCAGGCGTGTGTGAGGGGGGTGACGGACATTAGGGGTTGCCTGTGCGCACCAGGCACCCCCCCCTGCGCACGCCTATGGCCCTCCCTGTTACTGAGAGTCTGTGATTGGGGGGAGGGTGGTATTGAAAGTCGACAGTAACTAGGTCGACAATGTCTAGGTCGACCACTATTGGTCGACAGTAACTATGTCGACAGGGTGTCTAGGTCGACAGGGTCTTTAGGTCGACATGTTCTAGGTCGACAGGTCAAAAGGTCGACATGAGTTTTTAATGTTATTTTGGTGTCGTTTTCTTCGTAGAGTGACCGGGAACCCCAATTAGTGCACCGCGTCCCCTCGCATGGCTCGCTTCGCTCGCCATGCTTCGGGCATGGTGCCTTCGCTCCGCTACCGCTTCGCTCGGCACAGATTACCGTTCCAATCGTAGTCCACGTGGATCTTTGTTAAGTATGAAAAGGTTAAAAAAAAGAAAAAAAAATTGAAAAACTCATGTCGAGCTTTTGACCTGTCGACCTAGAACATGTCGACCTAAAGACCCTGTCGACCTAGACACCCTGTCGACCTAGTAACTGTCGACCAATAGTGGTCGACCTAGACATTGTCGACCTAGTTACTGTCGACTTTCAGTCCGGATCCCGATTGGGGCTAGTGTGTTACACTGCACCGGCTGTCACCTCACTGTGCCTCACTGTCTCCACTCCCTCCCTCTCTCCCCTGCGGCTCCACTTAGCGACCAGTCTGACTGACTGAAATAACAAACGGCCACTCCCTGCAGCCCAATCGGTCCTCAATTGCCACCTAAGCCGCCTCATGGGCAGCACACACCATTCAGCTCAGTCTCTCCACAGTTGGGATGGCTTCCCCTCGCACCTTACACAGCTCCCTCTCCTCAGAGCTCAGCTCCCACTCAGTTGGCTCCTCCCCCCTTCAGAGGTTACAGGTCAGCCTGTTGCTAGGTCTGTGCTCCTTCTCCTGCTGCAGCTAGGAGAAAAGTTAACTCCTGCAGCCCCAGTTCTTGTCCTAGCACTGGGAGCACAGGATCCAAATAAGGGACATTGTAACCCCACAAGGGGGGTAATTCCAAGTTGATCGCAGCAGGAATTTTTTTTAGCAGTTGGGCAAAACCATGTGCACTGCAGGAGAGGCAGATATAACATGTGCAGAGAGAGATAGATTTGGGTGGGGTGTGTTTAATCTGCAATCTAATTTGCAGTGTAAAAATAAAGCAGCCAGTATTTACCCTGCACAGAAACAAAATAACCCACCCAAATCTAACTCTCTCTGCACATGTTATATCTGCCTCCCCTGCAGTGCACATGGTTTTGCCCAACTGCTAACAAAATTCCTGCTGCGATCAACTTGGAATTACCCCCAAGGAGTCCTGATGGGGTTCTTTAGTAGGGTATCACACATGCTCCAACTGGTTTTATGGAGCACCAGCATCTATTTAGCCTCCAGGCACCTTGCATGAACTTGCGCCCCTGGCCACCGCTGAATTAGTTTACCACTTTGTTTATCCCCATTTACTTGTGCATACCTGCCAGCTGCACCATTTTAGGAGAACTATGGATACATGTATCTTGTTTTTGGATATAGGTGTCTCCTCACTTAACTACCCTTCTGGCAGGACATACTGTACACATGGCTTTTTGTGATACTTTATAACGAGACATTTCGCTAATCACAAGCTACACAATAGAGTTCTATAAAATAATAGCTTGTGGTACTTTGGGGATGATGTATCAAGCAGTGAAAAAGAGTGCAGAAGTGGACCAGTGAAGAAGTTACCCATAGTAACCAGTTGAGGAATCATTTATCAAGTACACATCATAAAATGATTGACTGTTATGAGCAACTTCTCCACTCTTTTCACTCCTTGATACATAAACCCCTTAGAACACTTATGTATGTGCTGACTGGGCATAATAAGGTGGACCCTGGCAATGCTGACCAATCAACTGACTGGACACAAGTCACAATGACATGGAGCCTGGTCCTGCTTACCTACAGAATGCTCCAAATGGGAACAAGTTCTGGTAATACTGAGTCTGATACTACAGGATTCAGCTGGTGGGCAGAGGGGCATGTAAGGGAAACGCTAGTGGACTGAGAGAGGTATGTGAGGAAAAGCTGTTGGGCAGGAGGTTAAAGGGTCTATTTACTAAGCCTAATATGGAGATAAAGTCAATGGAAATACCAGCCGATCGGCTCCTAACTGACAATTTTCAAACACAGCCTGTGACATGGCAGTTAGGAGCCGATTGGCTGGTACTTTATCTCCGTCGACTTATCTTCATCTAAGGCTTAGTAAATAGACCCCTAAATGAGGAAAAAACTGCTGGGCAGAGGAGTAATGTAGGAAAAAATATGTTGGAGACTTTCATGTTTTCATTATTCTTGTTCCGCTCTGGTTTAGGGGATGTAATCATAGGGGGGTATTCAATTGTTTGAGAAGTCAGTTGAGAGTCTGTTGTCTCCTATCTAATAGACAGGAAAAAACAGACTCCCAACCGACCTTTCAAACAATTGAATTCCACCCATTATGTCAACATCACAATGTTGCCGTGTGAAATGTTGACATGTGAAATGTCAATATTCTTGCATGGACAGGCAGCAGAGGGTTGTCACGATCTGGGTAATTTTTCATCAGTATTTACCTTCCAAATGCCTCCTTAGACTGGCCCAGCGTTCCAAGCCTGGATTCCATCTGCACTGTCTGCGTGCAGCGCGCTGCATTCCATTGCCTCAAGTCTCTTCCCTGTGATCTCGGCAGCGCTGTCATGGCAGCATCACTGTTAAAACCCACTTGTTCTAAAGTATGGCGTCTCCTGCCCTCCGCGTGATTACCACATTCAAGTTACAAACAGTCTTTCCCTCCAAATTCAAACATGGGTGCAGCCATGTTTGTTCACATCACATGTTATTCTACAGCCTATCCGCTGCACTCTGTACTCTGCCTAATTATCCAGCCAGTGCCTGCTCACCAGCTGGTATAAATATCCTGCTCCAGGGCTGGATAATCGTCAGTGCTTTGGTTGTCTAACCTGTACACATGTCTCTCCTGTTTGTGGATTCTACAGCTTGTTTCTCCAGGTATTCCAGCTCCTGTGATCCAGCTATACTAAGAGACTTGCACCAGCTACCATCCAGCGGTGCAGCCTAACTTCTGCAGTGTTCCAGCATTGTTGCTGGTTATTTCCTGCGATCCGACGCCGGCTTCCTGCTCACAGCATTGGTCCTGCTTCGCCTCCAGCCTCCAGCGGTGTCCTGGTATCGCTCCTTGCTTCCATTCTCTGCAGCATCACTCTCTATGCTTCATGGTGTGTTCATCACAGGTTTCCAGCTTTCTACTGCGTTCCTGTGTCACTAACAACCTTCCAGCTATGCCTGCATCATCTCCAGTGTTATTCTACGTCACCAGCGGTACTCCGATATCGCTCTGCATCAGTGACCATACAACATCGAACCACAGTCTCCATCGATGCTCACCATCGGACTACAGCTTCCTTGGTGAGCACAGTATACCTCTTGTTCAACTCGGTTCCATCCGGTATTCTTTGCAGTTCTACCAAGTATCATCTCTACTCCTGTGCACTGTATTTACCCAGCCTCTGTGTATCATCTGCTGGGCAGTACCAGCTTATTCCTTCCCCAGCGGTTAGCTGTGGCATACGGACTTCCTAGCTCCGGATTTGGCAAGGACTATGATATTCTGTTCTGCAAAGCCACAGCACCTATTACCTCTGCGCTTCTAGGAACTGTACTGTGATATCTTTCTGCACATCTACTATTGAAGTTACTGCATAACCCAAGTGTCTATACCAGAGGTTCTCAAACTCGGTCCTCGGGAGCCCATACTGTGCATGTTTTGCAGGTAACCCAGCAGGTGCACAGGTGTATTAATTACTCACTAATACATTTTAAAAGGTCCACAGGTGGAGCTAATTATTTCACTTGCGATTCTGTGAGGAGACCTGCAAAACATGCACTGTGTGGGCCCCCGAGGACCGAGTTTGAGAACATCTGGTCTATACTGTGTGTTCAATAAACTGACTTTTGCTTTTACAACTCCGTTGTCGTGGTCACGCCTTCAGGCACATGGTGCTAGATTTCCTGTATTTCTAGGAACCCAATTCTACCTCCACGGTTCACCTACACGCCAGCCTCTATATCTGAGGCTTCCCTAGGTCAGCCTCAGCCCTCAGTTGTGACAAGGGTTATGTTAGGGTTGGGCTGCAGGAGTGGCGTTTAGGATTAGGCATTAGGGGAGAGTTAGGGTTAGGCTCTGGGGGGCTGGTTAGGGTTAGGCACTACGGGGAGTGTTAGGGTCAGGGGTAAGCAGATAGGATTAGTCATACCACTGGAAGTGACAGCATTTGCTGGAAGACACTGCTGGAACCGCAGGACCCACTGTCCCAGGTTAGTCACCTCTAGACCACCCGCAATATTTTGTTGACATTCTAATCATTTTGACACTTAATCACTGTTGGCATGATGACTATCAGCTTGGTCAATGTCTACGGGTCTGGGACTCCAGGTCGACAACAAAAAGGTCGACACACCTTAGGTCGACGCCAATTGGTCGACACACCTTAGGTCGACATGGACAAAAGGTCGACAGGAACAAGGTCGACATGGAAAATGGTCGACATGAGTATTTTATGTTTTTTTGGTGTCGTTTTCTTCATAGAGTGACCGGGAACCCCAATTAATGCACCGCGTCCCCTCGCATGGCTCGCTTCGCTCGCCATGCTTCGGGCATGGTGCCTTCGCTTCGCTCGGCACAGATTACCGTTCCAATCGTAGTCCACATGGATCGTTAAGTATAAAAAAGTTCCAAAAAAGAAAAAAATTGTGAAAAACTCATGTCGACCTTTTTCCATGTCGACCTTGTTCATGTCGACCTTTTGTCCATGTCGACCTAAGGTGTGTCGACCAATTGGCGGCGACCTAAGGTGTGTCGACCTTTTTGTTGTCGACCTGGAGTCTGGATACCATGGGGTATATTTACTAAGGTCCCGATTTTGACCGAGATGCCGTTTTTTCTTCAAAGTGTCATCTCGGTAATTTACTAAGCAAAAATCACGGCAGTGATGAGGGCATTCGTAATATTTTGGAAGTCCTAGGAAAAAATCACGAATCAATACACCATCGGTCAAATACGCCTGCAATTTGCTAGAAATCGGTCATTTACTAAAAAGTGCAAAACACAAACACTGCCGACAATAGCCAAACACTGCCGTGCTGAAATACAAATCGTGAAAAAGTGCTAAAAAAAAACAGACCTGCTTTTTTATCCCGTGTTTGTATAGGCATGCACGGATCCATGAGATCCGTGCATGTTTATCAGTGGGAAGGGGTGGGAAATGTTATAATTTTTCCAAAAAAAATTGCGTGGGGTCCCCCCTCCTTAACCAAACCAGCCTCGGGCTCTTTGAGCCGGCCCTGGTTGCAAAAATATGGGGGAAAAATTGACAGGGGTTCCCCCATATTTAAGCAACCAGCACGGGCTCTGCGCCTGGTCCTGGTTCCAAAAATACGGGGGACAAAAAGCGTAGGGGTCCCCCGTATTTTTGAAACCAGCACCGGGCTCCACTAGCTGGACAGATAATACCACAGCCGGGGGTCACTTTTATACAGTGCCTTGCGGCCGTGGCATCAAATATCCAACTAGTCACCCCTGGCCGGGGTACCCTGGGGGAGTGGGGACCCCTTCAATCAAGGGGTCCCCCCAAGCAGCCACCCAAGGGCCAGGGGTGAAGCCCGAGGCTGTCCCCCCCATCCAATGGGCTGCGGATGGGGGGCTGATAGCCTTTGTTCAAAGTAATGAATATTGTTTTTAGTAGCAGCACTACAAGTCCCAGCAAGCCTCCCCCGCAAGCTGGTACTTGGAGAACCACAAGTACCAGCATGCGGCGGAAAACCAGGCCCGCTGGTACCTGTAGTACTACTACTAAAAAAATACCCCAATAAAGACAATACACACACACCTTGAAAGTATAACTTTAATACATACATACACACCACCATATACACATACTTACCTTATGTTCACACGAGGGTCGGTCCTCTTCTCCAGTAGAATCCATGGTGTACCTGTTGAAAAAATCCTACTCACCAAATCCAGTGTAGAGGGCTCCTCGGGTAATCCATTTGTAAGCCACGTACTTGTAAAAAAAAAAAAACGGGACACCCGACCACGAACTGAAAGAGGACCCATGTTTTCACATGGGACCCCTTTCCCCGAATGCCAGAAACCCCCTCTGATTGATGTCTAAGTGGGTTTCTTCAGCCAATCAGGGAGCGCCACGTTGTGGCACCCTCCTGATCGGCTGTGTGCTCCTGTACTGTATGACAGGCGGCACACGGCAGTGTTACAATGTAGCGCCTATGCGCTCCATTGTAACCAATGGTGGGAACTTTCAGGTCAGCGGTTGACCGAAAGTGACCTCACCGCTGACCTGAAAGTTCCCACCATTGGTTACAATGGAGCGCATAGGCGCTACATTGTAACACTGCCGTGTGCCGCCTGTCATACAGTACAGGAGCACACAGCCAATCAGGAGGGTGCCAAACGTGGCGCTCCCTGATTGGCTGATGGAACCTTCTTGGACTTAAGTCAGAGGGGGTTCCAGGCATTCGGGGAAAGGGGACCCATGTGAAACATGGGTCCCCTTTCAGTGTGAGGTCGGGTATCCGTTTTTTTATTTTTACAAGTACGTGGATTACAAAAGGATTTACCGAGGAGCCTAAGACACTGGATTATGTGAGTATAATTTTTTCAACAGGTACACCATGGATTTTACTGGAGAAGAGGACCGACCTGCGTGGGAACATAAGGTAAGTATGTGTATATGGAGGTGTGGATGGATGTATTAAAGTTATACTTTCAAGGTGTGTGTGTGTTGTCTTTATTGGGGTATTTTTTTAGTAGTAGTACTACAGGTACCAGCGGGCCCATTTTTCCGCCGCATGCTGGTACTTGTGGTTCTCCAAGTACCAGCTTGCGGGGGAGGCTTGCTGGGCCTTGTAGTACTGCTACTAAAAACAATATCATTCACTTTGAACAAAGGCTATCAGCCCCCCATCCGCAGCCCATTGGATGGGGGGGACAGCCTCTGGCTTCACCCCTGGTCCTTGGGTGGCTGGGGGGGGGACCCCTTGATTGAAGGGGTCCCCACTCCCCCAGGGTACCCCGGCCAGGGGTGACTAGTTGGATATTTGATGCCACGGCCGCAAGGCACTGTATAAAAGTGACCCCCGGCTGTGGCATTATCTGTCCAGCTAGTGGAGCCCGGTGCTGGTTTCAAAAATATGGGGGACCCCTACGCTTTTTGTCCCCCGTATTTTTGGAACCAGGACCAGGCGCAGAGCCCGATGCTGGTTGTTTAAATATGGGGGAACCCCTGTCCATTTTTTCCCCATATTTCTGCAACCAGGATCGGCTCAAAGAGCCCGAGGCTGGTTTGCCTTAGGAGGGGGGACCCCACGCAATTTTTTTTTTACATTTAAACATTTTTTATTTTTTTTTACAAGGTGCACAATGAAGCCCAGCACGGATCTCTCAGATCCGGACGAGATTCATTGTATTAAAGTCGGCAGTGTTTTACAAGTCACTCACGTAAAACACTGCCAAAAAAAACGAATGACATCGACATCGGAAAACCCGAAAATGCAGAATACGTCAGCTTAGTAAATTAGTCGTAATCAATTAAAAAAGTTGCATATTTACACTTTCGATGTCATTCGTGATTGAACTTTGACCTCAAACGGGAAAATACGAATCTTAGTAAATTTACCCCCATGTCTACATGTCAAGTATGTCCATATGCTGCATTTAGATATAATGAGCATGTCAACGTTATAAATGTCAACAAAATATACTACACCCCTGATTTAGAATAAATACTGATTTCAGAGCAAAGCAAAATAAGCAAGTAACTTTGCACCCGAGCAAACCATATTGAATCTGCCCCTTTATGTATTGTGCAGGTATAAAGTCATTTCAGAGTGCCTTTGAATAAGTGCATAATACATACAGTAGGCAAAGGACAAATTATCACAAAAAAACATATCCGTTGCCATCTTATTTCACCAAGTTGTTTGTTCGGTTATTTCGGACTGTAACACTTTATAAATAAACCTCGCCTCTAGAAATTCTACATTAGCCCCTGGGCAGCAGTGGAGCTGATACAGCATTCTGCGCACACTTGCCTACTTATGAAAAAGCATGTCAGGGCGATTGTGAAAGTAACACCTATCAGCGCGGACGTGTACTGCTACATCGGAGAGGCGTGTCATGAAAATGATCCAAATGTAAATGAGCCCCAAAGTTAGTAAGATCTACTTGTTGAAGAAAAGACACTAATATTTTGCTGTATTTGTTTGTGTATTGTGTTTTACAAGAGGTCCCATATACTGTAAGTGGCCACGAGAATCCTTATGTAGAATCATGTAGCCATAGGGATCATTAAACCTTATAAGCAATACAGGGAAACAGCACTGATGATCCTATTTGAATGTATTTATCTCTGAATTATTTTTCCCCCCAAGAATGTAACAGCTACATAATGGGGAAAAAGTGCAATCAGGGAGATTGCTGGACTATTCAGGGAGTCAGGGAGATTGCTTCTATTTCAGGGAGTCTCCTGCAGAATGAGGGAGTGTAGGCAACTCTGATTCTGCATCCAACATCAGTGCATTTGGACTTCAGCCTTGCCAGACAACCAAGAGAAGGTGAAACTGAAGGTTACTAATTTTATTTTGGAAAAGCAAAGTCTGAGAGGTTTTGGCAAGTGGCTTTTTTTTGTAATACAAAGTTTGCCTAAACAGAGTTACTGTTGGGGGGCTTTGCCATTTATATGCTAGGTGACAGGTAATTCTACAATAAATGTGCTGCATTTGTGAATGAACAGTGCTATTTGTGTCTTGGTAATGTAATGATTAGGTATACAAGAAAAACTTTCATAGTCATATAGTAATTTAGCTCAACGCTAAATGATATGAAAATTTTCCAGAAGAACACATCTCAGGGCGCTCCTTATCCTCCTAATGGTTGCAATAAGTACAACAAACAAACAAATTATTGTGGTATATTTCTCCATCATATGTCTCTCTCAAACTATTGTGTACTTTGCCATCGATTTATCGGCATTAGCTGACATTAGCAAAGGCCCAAGTACCTTCCGACCAATAAGAGGAACTTTAAAATATTTAATAATTGCACCTTTTTCCTGTACTTAACCAGAGATGCATTAAATTTACCTAATAAATTAAACTGCAGGCATTGTAAGTTTTGGAATCAGACACATGTGGCTCATTAGCATCTCAGCGCGGGGACCGTGTGCAGCGCACGGAAGGAACAGAAATAGTACGGAGGCATAACCTATTTCATGTGTTACTTAAGGAAAATCAACAAGCAAACCACAAGCCAAACATTTCGCAGCCGGGCCGCTGACTCTTCAAGGGTATTGGATTGTGTTATTGCAGATCAATGAGGACCTGGCAGAACCAGTTTGGGTGTAAGCAGCCCATTAGCTGTTACTTATCACGTAATTCTGCCTTCTTCTTCATATAGCAGTGAAAGTTTATGTTGTTCAAACATGCAATAACACCTATATATTTCTGTATACAGTACATCAAACAAGCTGTATACAAAGTAGACTATAGTACACGCTATACTCTGTCAGCATCTTGTAGCATGTACGCAGAAGAGCAATTTAATGCAAGATGATGATATGTTGCAATACAGAGAACTTGGGGTTCATTACATTTATGTGCACCAAGATGTACCAGCCTGCTTGTGCATTTGTACAGTAAAAACATGGCTGCAATTGGGGCATGAGGAAATCACAGCAACGACAGGCAAGATGCATAAACTGAGGTTCTCAAACGCGGTCCTCAAGGCCCCCCAACGGCCCAGGTTTTAAGTTTATCCATGCTTGGCCACAGGTGACTTAGGGGGTAATTCAGCGATCACAGTCTGTATTCCTTTGTGGAGTGCGTACGCGCAGCGGGCACACTACGCGTGCGCACCCCGGGAGCCCAGTGAGCTGCTTACAGCATCTCTGAGTTGCAATCGCCTTTGCTTGATTGACAGGCAGAGGCGGTCGCGGGGTGGGAGGGGGCATGCCAACGGTGTTAGAACGCCATTGGCGGGGTGTGGTCCTGACAATGCAGGCGTGTCTGGACCGTTGTAGGGGCGGGCCGCGTCGGCTGCGTGACATCAAACGCAGCCGCTGCAACCCAGAATGCGACAGGTAGCTCACTGCCAGCATGCAGGAGCTGCGCAGGCAGGGAGCTATTCCCCGGGTGAAAAAGCATCGTCGCCGTGCGATGCTTTTGCACCAGTGCGGGGAGAAGGGGTAGAGCCAGACATGCGGGGTGGACTAGCTCTGTGCTGGGAGTCCCCCCACATATCTGAGGAACTGATCATAGATGTGCTAAATTTTGCACATTTATGATCAGATCTTAATTAGGCCCTTAATTAGCACCTCAGTAAATCTGATTAAACCACCTGTGATGAGCTATGGATACACCTAAAACTAGAGATGAGCGCCGGAAATTTTTCGGGTTTTGTGTTTTGGTTTTGGGTTCGGTTCCGCGGCCGTGTTTTGGGTTCGACCGCATTTTGGCAAAACCTCACCGAATTTTTTTTGTCGGATTCGGGTGTGTTTTGGATTCGGGTGTTTTTTTTTAAAAAACACTAAAAAACAGCTTAAATCATAGAATTTGGGGGTCATTTTGATCCCAAAGTATTATTAACCTCAAAAACCATAATTTACACTCATTTTCAGTCTATTCTGAATACCTCACACCTCACAATATTATTTTTAGTCCTAAAATTTGCACCTAGGTCGCTGGATGACTAAGCTAAGCGACCCTAGTGGCCGACACAAACACCGGGCCCATCTAGGAGTGTCACTGCAGTGTCACGCAGGATGTCCCTTCCAAAAAACCCTCCCCAAACAGCACATGCCGCAAAGAAAAAAAGAGGCGCAATGAGGTAGCTGTGTGAGTAAGATAAGCGACCCTAGTGGCCGACACAAACACCGGGCCCATCTAGGAGTGGCACTGCAGTGTCACGCAGGATGTCCCTTCCAAAAAACCCTCCCCAAACAGCACATGACGCAAAGAAAAAAAGAGGCGCAATGAGGTAGCTGTGTGAGTAAGATAAGCGACCCTAGTGGCCGACACAAACACCGGGCCCATCTAGGAGTGGCACTGCAGTGTCACGCAGGATGTCACTTCCAAAAAACCCTCCCCAAACAGCACATGACGCAAAGAAAAAAAGAGGCGCAATGAGGTAGCTGTGTGAGTAAGATAAGCGACCCTAGTGGCCGACACAAACACCGGGCCCATCTAGGAGTGGCACTGCAGTGTCACGCAGGATGGCCCTTCCAAAAAACCCTCCCCAAACAGCACATGACGCAAAGAAAAAAAGAGGCGCAATGAGGTAGCTGTGTGAGTAAGATAAGCGACCCTAGTGGCCGACACAAACACCGGGCCCATCTAGGAGTGGCACTGCAGTGTCACGCAGGATGGCCCTTCCAAAAAACCCTCCCCAAATAGCACATGACGCAAAGAAAAAAAGAGGCGCAATGAGGTAGCTGTGTGAGTAAGATAAGCGACCCTAGTGGCCGACACAAACACCGGGCCCATCTAGGAGTGGCACTGCAGTGTCACGCAGGATGGCCCTTCCAAAAAACCCTCCCCAAACAGCACATGACGCAAAGAAAAAAAGAGGCGCAATGAGGTAGCTGTGTGAGTAAGATAAGCGACCCTAGTGGCCGACACAAACACCGGGCCCATCTAGGAGTGGCACTGCAGTGTCACGCAGGATGGCCCTTCCAAAAAACCCTCCCCAAACAGCACATGACGCAAAGAAAAAAAGAGGCGCAATGAGGTAGCTGTGTGAGTAAGATAAGCGACCCTAGTGGCCGACACAAACACCGGGCCCATCTAGGAGTGGCACTGCAGTGTCACGCAGGATGTCCCTTCCAAAAAACCCTCCCCAAACAGCACATGACGCAAAGAAAAAAAGAGGCGCAATGAGGTAGCTGTGTGAGTAAGATAAGCGACCCTAGTGGCCGACACAAACACCGGGCCCATCTAGGAGTGGCACTGCAGTGTCACGCAGGATGTCCCTTCCAAAAAACCCTCCCCAAACAGCACATGACGCAAAGAAAAAAAGAGGCGCAATGAGGTAGCTGTGTGAGTAAGATAAGCGACCCTAGTGGCCGACACAAACACCGGGCCCATCTAGGAGTGGCACTGCAGTGTCACGCAGGATGGCCCTTCCAAAAAACATTCCACAAACAGCACATGACGCAAAGAAAAATTAAAGAAAAAAGAGGTGCAAGATGGAATTGTCCTTGGGCCCTCCGACCCACCCTTATGTTGTATAAACAGGACATGCACACTTTAACCAACCCATCATTTCAGTGACAGGGTCTGCCACACGACTGTGACTGAAATGACGGGTTGGTTTGGACCCCCACCAAAAAGGAAGCAATTAATCTCTCCTTGCACAAACTGGCTCTACAGAGGCAAGATGTCCACCTCATCATCATCCTCCGATATATCACCGTGTACATCCCCCTCCTCACAGATTATCAATTCTACCCCACTGGAATCCACCATCTCAGCTCCCTGTGTACTTTGTGGAGGCAATTGCTGCTGGTCAATGTCTCCACGGAGGAATTGATTATAATTCATTTTAATGAACATCATCTTCTCCACATTTTCTGGATGTAACCTCGTACGCCGATTGCTGACAAGGTGAGCGGCGGCACTAAACACTCTTTCGGAGTACACACTTGTGGGAGGACAACTTAGGTAGAATAAAGCCAGTTTGTGCAAGGGCCTCCAAATTGCCTCTTTTTCCTGCCAGTATAAGTACGGACTGTGTGACGTGCCTACTTGGATGCGGTCACTCATATAATCCTCCACCATTCTTTCAATGTTGAGAGAATCATATGCAGTGACAGTAGACGACATGTCCGTAATCGTTGTCAGGTCCTTCAGTCCGGACCAGATGTCAGCATCAGCAGTCGCTCCAGACTGCCCTGCATCACCGCCAGCGGGTGGGCTCGGAATTCTGAGCCTTTTCCTCGCACCCCCAGTTGCGGGAGAATGTGAAGGAGGAGATGTTGACAGGTCGCGTTCCACTTGACTTGACAATTTTCTCACCAGCAGGTCTTTCAACCCCAGCAGACTTGTGTCTGCCGGAAAGAGAGATCCAAGGTAGGCTTTAAATCTAGGATCGAGCACGGTGGCCAAAATGTAGTGCTCTGATTTCAACAGATTGACCACCCGTGAATCCTTGTTAAGCGAATTAAGGGCTCCATCCACAAGTCCCACATGCCTAGCGGAATCGCTCCGTGTTAGCTCCTCCTTCAATGTCTCCATCTTCTTCTGCAAAAGCCTGATGAGGGGAATGACCTGACTCAGGCTGGCAGTGTCTGAACTGACTTCACGTGTGGCAAGTTCAAAGGGCATCAGAACCTTGCACAACGTTGAAATCATTCTCCACTGCGCTTGAGACAGGTGCATTCCACCTCCTATATCGTGCTCAATTGTATAGGCTTGAATGGCCTTTTGCTGCTCCTCCAACCTCTGAAGCATATAGAGGGTTGAATTCCACCTCGTTACCACTTCTTGCTTCAGATGATGGCAGGGCAGGTTCAGTAGTTTTTGGTGGTGCTCCAGTCTTCTGTACGTGGTGCCTGTACGCCGAAAGTGTCCCGCAATTCTTCTGGCCACCGACAGCATCTCTTGCACGCCCCTGTCGTTTTTTAAATAATTCTGCACCACCAAATTCAAGGTATGTGCAAATCATGGGACGTGCTGGAATTTGCCCATATTTAATGCACACACAATATTGCTGGCGTTGTTCGATGCCACAAATCCACAGGAGAGTCCAATTGGGGTAAGCCATTCCGCGATGATCTTCCTCAGTTGCCGTAAGAGGTTTTCAGCTGTGTGCGTATTCTGGAAACCGGTGATACAAAGCGTAGCCTGCCTAGGAAAGAGTTGGCGTTTGCGAGATGCTGCTACTGGTGCCGCCGCTGCTGTTCTTGCGGCGGGAGTCCATACATCTACCCAGTGGGCTGTCACAGTCATATAGTCCTGACCCTGCCCTGCTCCACTTGTCCACATGTCCGTGGTTAAGTGGACATTGGGTACAGCTGCATTTTTTAGGACACTGGTGACTCTTTTTCTGAGGTCTGTGTACATTTTCGGTATCGCCTGCCTAGAGAAATGGAACCTAGATGGTATTTGGTACCGGGGACACAGTACCTCCAACAAGTCTCTAGTTGGCTCTGCAGTAATGATGGATACCGGAACCACGTTTCTCACCACCCAGGATGCCAAGGCCTCAGTTATCCGCTTTGCAGTAGGATGACTGCTGTGATATTTCATCTTCCTCGCAAAGGACTGTTGGACAGTCAATTGCTTGGTGGAAGTAGTAAAAGTGGTCTTACGACTTCCCCTCTGGGATGACCATCGACTCCCAGCAGCAACAACAGCAGCGCCAGCAGCAGTAGGCGTTACACGCAAGGATGCATCGGAGGAATCCCAGGCAGGAGAGGAATCGTCAGAATTGCCAGTGACATGGCCTGCAGGACTATTGGCATTCCTGGGGAAGGAGGAAATTGACACTGAGGGAGTTGGTGGGGTGGTTTGCGTGAGCTTGGTTACAAGAGGAAGGGATTTACTGGTTAGTGGACTGCTTCCGCTGTCACCCAAAGTTTTTGAACTTGTCACTGACTTATTATGAATGCGCTGCAGGTGACGTATAAGGGAGGATGTTCCGAGGTGGTTAACGTCCTTACCCCTACTTATTACAGCTTGACAAAGGCAACACACGGCTTGACACCTGTTGTCCGCATTTCTGTTGAAATACTTCCACACCGAAGAGCTGATTTTTTTGGTATTTTCACCAGGCATGTCAGTGGCCATATTCCTCCCACGGACAACAGGTGTCTCCCCGGGTGCCTGACTTAAACAAACCACCTCACCATCAGAATCCTCCTGGTCAATTTCCTCCCCAGCGCCAGCAACACCCATATCCTCCTCATCCTGGTGTACTTCAACACTGACATCTTCAATCTGACTATCAGGAACTGGACTGCGGGTGCTCCTTCCAGCACTTGCAGGGGGCGTGCAAATGGTGGAAGGCGCATGCTCTTCACGTCCAGTGTTGGGAAGGTCAGGCATCGCAACCGACACAATTGGAGTCGGACTCTCCTTGTGGATTTGGGATTTCGAAGAACGCACAGTTCTTTGCGGTGCTACTGCTTTTGCCAGCTTGAGTCTTTTCATTTTTCTAGCGAGAGGCTGAGTGCTTCCATCCTCATGTGAAGCTGAACCGCTAGCCATGAACATAGGCCAGGGCCTCAGCCGTTCCTTGCCACTCCGTGTGGTAAATGGCATATTGGCAAGTTTACGCTTCTCCTCCGACAATTTTATTTTAGGTTTTGGAGTCCTTTTTTTACTGATATTTGGTGTTTTGGATTTGACATGCTCTGTACTATGACATTGGGCATCGGCCTTGGCAGACGACGTTGCTGGCATTTCATCGTCTCGGCCATGACTAGTGGCAGCAGCTTCAGCACGAGGTGGAAGTGGATCTTGATCTTTCCCTAATTTTGGAACCTCAACATTTTTGTTCTCCATATTTTAATAGGCACAACTAAAAGGCACCTCAGGTAAACAATGGAGATGGATGGATACTAGTATACTTATGGATGGACTGCCGAGTGCCGACACAGAGGTAGCTACAGCCGTGGACTACTGTACTGTGTCTGTTGCTAATATAGACTGGATGATAATGATATGAAATCAATATATATATGTATGTATATATAATATCACTAGTACTGCAGCCGGACAGGTAGATAATATATTTATTAGGTAATGATGACTGATGACGGACCTGCTGGACACTGTCAGCTCAGCAGCACCGCAGACTGCTACAGTAAGCTACTATACTATAGTAGTATGTACAAAGAAGAAAGAAAAAAAAAACCACGGGTAGGTGGTATACAATTATGGATGGACTGCCGAGTGCCAACACAGAGGTAGCTACAGCCGTGGACTACCGTACTGTGTCTGCTGCTAATATAGACTGGATGATAATGATATGAAATCAATATATATATGTATGTATATATAATATCACTAGTACTGCAGCCGGACAGGTAGATAATATATTTATTAGGTAATGATGACTGATGACGGACCTGCTGGACACTGTCAGCTCAGCAGCACCGCAGACTGCTACAGTAAGCTACTATACTATAGTAGTATGTACAAAGAAGAAAGAAAAAAAAAAACCACGGGTAGGTGGTATACAATTATGGATGGACTGCTGAGTGCCGACACAGAGGTAGCTACAGCCGTGGACTACCGTACTGTGTCTGCTGCTAATATAGACTGGATGATAATGATATGAAATCAATATATATATGTATGTATATATAATATCACTAGTACTGCAGCCGGACATGTAGATAATATATTTATTAGGTAATGATGACTGATGACGGACCTGCTGGACACTGTCAGCTCAGCAGCACCGCAGACTGCTACAGTAAGCTACTATACTATAGTAGTATGTACAAAGAAGAAAGAAAAAAAAAACCACGGGTAGGTGGTATACAATTATGGATGGACTGCCGAGTGCCGACACAGAGGTAGCTACAGCCGTGGACTAACGTACTGTGTCTGCTGCTAATATAGACTGGATGATAATGATATGAAATCAATATATATATGTATGTATATATAATATCACTAGTACTGCAGCCGGACAGGTAGATAATATATTTATTAGGTAATGATGACTGATGACGGACCTGCTGGACACTGTCAGCTCAGCAGCACCGCAGACTGCTACAGTAAGCTACTATACTATAGTAGTATGTACAAAGAAGAAAGAAAAAAAAAACCACGGGTAGGTGGTATACAATTATGGATGGACTGCTGAGTGCCGACACAGAGGTAGCTACAGCCGTGGACTAACGTACTGTGTCTGCTGCTAATATAGACTGGATGATAATGATATGAAATCAATATATATATGTATGTATATATAATATCACTAGTACTGCAGCCGGACAGGTAGATAGAGATGAGCGCCTGAAATTTTTCGGGTTTTGTGTTTTGGTTTTGGGTTCGGTTCCGTGGCCGTGTTTTGGGTTCGAACGCGTTTTGGCAAAACCTCACCGAATTTTTTTTGTCGGATTCGGGTGTGTTTTGGATTCGGGTGTTTTTTTCCAAAAACACTAAAAAACAGCTTAAATCATAGAATTTGGGGGTCATTTTGATCCCAAAGTATTATTAACCTCAAAAACCATAATTTACACTCATTTTCAGTCTATTCTGAATACCTCACACCTCACAATATTATTTTTAGTCCTAAAATTTGCACCGAGGTCGCTGTGTGAGTAAGATAAGCGACCCTAGTGGCCGACACAAACACCGGGCCCATCTAGGAGTGGCACTGCAGTGTCACGCAGGATGTCCCTTCCAAAAAACCCTCCCCAAACAGCACATGACGCAAAGAAAAAAAGAGGCGCAATGAGGTAGCTGTGTGAGTAAGATTAGCGACCCTAGTGGCCGACACAAACACCGGGCCCATCTAGGAGTGGCACTGCAGTGTCACGCAGGATGGCCCTTCCAAAAAACCCTCCCCAAACAGCACATGACGCAAAGAAAAAAAGAGGCGCAATGAGGTAGCTGTGTGAGTAAGATTAGCGACCCTAGTGGCCGACACAAACACCGGGCCCATCTAGGAGTGGCACTGCAGTGTCACGCAGGATGTCCCTTCCAAAAAACCCTCCCCAAACAGCACATGACGCAAAGAAAAAAAGAGGCGCAATGAGGTAGCTGTGTGAGTAAGATTAGCGACCCTAGTGGCCGACACAAACACCGGGCCCATCTAGGAGTGGCACTGCAGTGTCACGCAGGATGTCCCTTCCAAAAAACCCTCCCCAAACAGCACATGACGCAAAGAAAAAAAGAGGCGCAATGAGGTAGCTGTGTGAGTAAGATTAGCGACCCTAGTGGCCGACACAAACACCGGGCCCATCTAGGAGTGGCACTGCAGTGTCACGCAGGATGGCCCTTCCAAAAAACCCTCCCCAAACAGCACATGACGCAAAGAAAAAAAGAGGCGCAATGAGGTAGCTGTGTGAGTAAGATTAGCGACCCTAGTGGCCGACACAAACACCGGGCACATCTAGGAGTGGCACTGCAGTGTCACGCAGGATGTCCCTTCCAAAAAACCCTCCCCAAACAGCACATGACGCAAAGAAAAAAAGAGGCGCAATGAGGTAGCTGACTGTGTGAGTAAGATTAGCGACCCTAGTGGCCGACACAAACACCGGGCCCATCTAGGAGTGGCACTGCAGTGTCACGCAGGATGTCCCTTCCAAAAAACCCTCCCCAAACAGCACATGACGCAAAGAAAAAAAGAGGCGCAATGAGGTAGCTGACTGTGTGAGTAAGATTAGCGACCCTAGTGGCCGACACAAACACCGGGCCCATCTAGGAGTGGCACTGCAGTGTCACGCAGGATGTCCCTTCCAAAAAACCCTCCCCAAACAGCACATGACGCAAAGAAAAAAAGAGGCGCAATGAGGTAGCTGACTGTGTGAGTAAGATTAGCGACCCTAGTGGCCGACACAAACACCGGGCCCATCTAGGAGTGGCACTGCAGTGTCACGCAGGATGTCCCTTCCAAAAAACCCTCCCCAATCAGCACATGATGCAAAGAAAAAGAAAAGAAAAAAGAGGTGCAAGATGGAATTGTCCTTGGGCCCTCCCACCCACCCTTATGTTGTATAAACAAAACAGGACATGCACACTTTAACCAACCCATCATTTCAGTGACAGGGTCTGCCACACGACTGTGACTGATATGACGGGTTGGTTTGGACCCCCCCCCAAAAAAGAAGCAATTAATCTCTCCTTGCACAAACTGGCTCTACAGAGGCAAGATGTCCACCTCATCTTCACCCTCCGATATATCACCGTGTACATCCCCCTCCTCACAGATTATCAATTCGTCCCCACTGGAATCCACCATCTCAGCTCCCTGTGTACTTTGTGGAGGCAATTGCTGCTGGTCAATGTCTCCGCGGAGGAATTGATTATAATTCATTTTAATGAACATCATCTTCTCCACATTTTCTGGATGTAACCTCGTACGCCGATTGCTGACAAGGTGAGCGGCGGCACTAAACACTCTTTCGGAGTACACACTTGTGGGAGGGCAACTTAGGTAGAATAAAGCCAGTTTGTGCAAGGGCCTCCAAATTGCCTCTTTTTCCTGCCAGTATAAGTACGGACTGTGTGACGTGCCTACTTGGATGCGGTCACTCATATAATCCTCCACCATTCTATCAATGTTGAGAGAATCATATGCAGTGACAGTAGACGACATGTCCGTAATCGTTGTCAGGTCCTTCAGTCCGGACCAGATGTCAGCATCAGCAGTCGCTCCAGACTGCCCTGCATCACCGCCAGCGGGTGGGCTCGGAATTCTGAGCCTTTTCCTCGCACCCCCAGTTGCGGGAGAATGTGAAGGAGGAGATGTTGACAGGTCGCGTTCCGCTTGACTTGACAATTTTGTCACCAGCAGGTCTTTCAACCCCAGCAGACCTGTGTCTGCCGGAAAGAGAGATCCAAGGTAGGCTTTAAATCTAGGATCGAGCACGGTGGCCAAAATGTAGTGCTCTGATTTCAACAGATTGACCACCCGTGAATCCTTGTTAAGCGAATTAAGGGCTGCATCCACAAGTCCCACATGCCTAGCGGAATCGCTCCCTTTTAGCTCCTTCTTCAATGCCTCCAGCTTCTTCTGCAAAAGCCTGATGAGGGGAATGACCTGACTCAGGCTGGCAGTGTCTGAACTGACTTCACGTGTGGCAAGTTCAAAGGGCATCAGAACCTTGCACAACGTTGAAATCATTCTCCACTGCACTTGAGACAGGTGCATTCCACCTACTATATCGTGCTCAATTGTATAGGCTTGAATGGCCTTTTGCTGCTCCTCCAACCTCTGAAGCATATAGAGGGTTGAATTCCACCTCGTTACCACTTCTTGCTTCAGATGATGGCAGGGCAGGTTCAGTAGTTTTTGGTGGTGCTCCAGTCTTCTGTACGTGGTGCCTGTACGCCGAAAGTGTCCCGCAATTTTTCTGGCCACCGACAGCATCTCTTGCACGCCCCTGTCGTTTTTTTAAAAATTCTGCACCACCAAATTCAAGGTATGTGCAAAACATGGGACGTGCTGGAATTTGCCCATATTTAATGCACACACAATATTGCTGGCGTTGTCCGATGCCACAAATCCACAGGAGAGTCCAATTGGGGTAAGCCATTCCACGATGATCTTCCTCAGTTGCCGTAAGAGGTTTTCAGCTGTGTGCGTATTCTGGAAAGCGGTGATACAAAGCGTAGCCTGCCTAGGAAAGAGTTGGCGTTTGCGAGATGCTGCTACTGGTGCCGCCGCTGCTGTTCTTGCGGCGGGAGTCCATACATCTACCCAGTGGGCTGTCACAGTCATATAGTCCTGACCCTGCCCTGCTCCACTTGTCCACATGTCCGTGGTTAAGTGGACATTGGGTACAACTGCATTTTTTAGGACACTGGTGAGTCTTTTTCTGACGTCCGTGTACATTCTCGGTATCGCCTGCCTAGAGAAGTGGAACCTAGATGGTATTTGGTAACGGGGGCACACTGCCTCAATAAATTGTCTAGTTCCCTGTGAACTAACGGCGGATACCGGACGCACGTCTAACACCAACATAGTTGTCAAGGACTCAGTTATCCGCTTTGCAGTAGGATGACTGCTGTGATATTTCATCTTCCTCGCAAAGGACTGTTGAACAGTCAATTGCTTACTGGAAGTAGTACAAGTGGGCTTACGACTTCCCCTCTGGGATGACCATCGACTCCCAGCGGCAACAACAGCAGCGCCAGCAGCAGTAGGCGTTACACGCAAGGATGCATCGGAGGAATCCCAGGCAGGAGAGGACTCGTCAGAATTGCCAGTGACATGGCCTGCAGGACTATTGGCATTCCTGGGGAAGGAGGAAATTGACACTGAGGGAGTTGGTGGGGTGGTTTGCGTGAGCTTGGTTACAAGAGGAAGGGATTTACTGGTCAGTGGACTGCTTCCGCTGTCACCCAAAGTTTTTGAACTTGTCACTGACTTATTATGAATGCGCTGCAGGTGACGTATAAGGGAGGATGTTCCGAGGTGGTTAACGTCCTTACCCCTACTTATTACAGCTTGACAAAGGGAACACACGGCTTGACACCTGTTGTCCGCATTTCTGGTGAAATACCTCCACACCGAAGAGCTGATTTTTTTGGTATTTTCACCTGGCATGTCAACGGCCATATTCCTCCCACGGACAACAGGTGTCTCCCCGGGTGCCTGACTTAAACAAACCACCTCACCATCAGAATCCTCCTGGTCAATTTCCTCCCCAGCGCCAGCAACACCCATATCCTCCTCATCCTGGTGTACTTCAACACTGACATCTTCAATCTGACTATCAGGAACTGGACTGCGGGTGCTCCTTCCAGCACTTGCAGGGGGCGTGCAAATGGTGGAAGGCGCATGCTCTTCACGTCCAGTGTTGGGAAGGTCAGGCATCGCAACCGACACAATTGGACTCTCCTTGTGGATTTGGGATTTCAAAGAACGCACAGTTCTTTGCGGTGCTTTTGCCAGCTTGAGTCTTTTCAGTTTTCTAGCGAGAGGCTGAGTGCTTCCATCCTCATGTGAAGCTGAACCACTAGCCATGAACATAGGCCAGGGCCTCAGCCGTTCCTTGCCACTCCGTGTGGTAAATGGCATATTGGCAAGTTTACGCTTCTCCTCCGACAATTTTATTTTAGGTTTTGGAGTCCTTTTTTTACTGATATTTGGTGTTTTGGTTTTGACATGCTCTGTACTATGCCATTGGGCATCGGCCTTGGCAGACGACGTTGCTGGCATTTCATCGTCTCGGCCATGACTAGTGGCAGCAGCTTCAGCACGAGGTGGAAGTGGATCTTGATCTTTCCCTAATTTTGGAACCTCAACATTTTTGTTCTCCATATTTTAATAGGCACAACTAAAAGGCACCTCAGGTAAACAATGGAGATGGATGGATTGGATACTAGTATACAATTATGGACGGGCTGCCGAGTGCCGACACAGAGGTAGCCACAGCCGTGAACTACCGCACTGTACTGTGTCTGCTGCTAATATATAGACTGGTTGATAAAGAGATAGTATACTCGTAACTAGTATGTATGTATAAAGAAAGAAAAAAAACCACGGTTAGGTGGTATATACAATTATGGACGGGCTGCCGAGTGCCGACACAGAGGTAGCCACAGCCGTGAACTACCGCACTGTACTGTGTCTGCTGCTAATATATAGACTGGTTGATAAAGAGATAGTATACTCGTAACTAGTATGTATGTATAAAGAAAGAAAAAAAAACCACGGTTAGGTGGTATATACAATTATGGACGGGCTGCCGAGTGCCGACACAGAGGTAGCCACAGCCGTGAACTACTGTACTGTGTCTGCTGCTAATATATAGACTGGTTGATAAAGAGATAGTATACTCGTAACTAGTATGTATGTATAAAGAAAGAAAAAAAACCACGGTTAGGTGGTATATACAATTATGGACGGGCTGCCGAGTGCCGACACAGAGGTAGCCACAGCCGTGAACTACCGCACTGTACTGTGTCTGCTGCTAATATATAGACTGGTTGATAAAGAGATAGTATACTCGTAACTAGTATGTATGTATAAAGAAAGAAAAAAAAACCACGGTTAGGTGGTATATACAATTATGGACGGGCTGCCGAGTGCCGACACAGAGGTAGCCACAGCCGTGAACTACCGCACTGTACTGTGTCTGCTGCTAATATATAGACTGGTTGATAAAGAGATAGTATACTCGTAACTAGTATGTATGTATAAAGAAAGAAAAAAAAACCACGGTTAGGTGGTATATACAATTATGGACGGGCTGCCGAGTGCCGACACAGAGGTAGCCACAGCCGTGAACTACCGCACTGTACTGTGTCTGCTGCTAATATATAGACTGGTTGATAAAGAGATAGTATACTCGTAACTAGTATGTATGTATAAAGAAAGAAAAAAAAACCACGGTTAGGTGGTATATACAATTATGGACGGGCTGCCGAGTGCCGACACAGAGGTAGCCACAGCCGTGAACTACCGCACTGTACTGTGTCTGCTGCTAATATATAGACTGGTTGATAAAGAGATAGTATACTCGTAACTAGTATGTATGTATAAAGAAAGAAAAAAAAACCACGGTTAGGTGGTATATACAATTATGGACGGGCTGCCGAGTGCCGACACAGAGGTAGCCACAGCCGTGAACTACCGCACTGTACTGTGTCTGCTGCTAATATATAGACTGGTTGATAAAGAGATAGTATACTCGTAACTAGTATGTATGTATAAAGAAAGAAAAAAAAACCACGGTTAGGTGGTATATACAATTATGGACGGGCTGCCGAGTGCCGACACAGAGGTAGCCACAGCCGTGAACTACCGCACTGTACTGTGTCTGCTGCTAATATATAGACTGGTTGATAAAGAGATAGTATACTCGTAACTAGTATGTATGTATAAAGAAAAAAAAAACCACGGTTAGGTCACTGGTATATACAATTATGGACGGGCTGCCGAGTGCCGACACAGAGGTAGCCACAGCCGTGAACTACCGCACTGTACTGTGTCTGCTGCTAATATAGACTGGTTGATAAAGAGATAGTATACTACTAATATTATATACTGGTGGTCAGGTCACTGGTCACTAGTCACACTGGCAGTGGCACTCCTGCAGCAAAAGTGTGCACTGTTTAATTTTAATATAATATTATGTACTCCTGGCTCCTGCTATAACCTATAACTGGCACTGCAGTAGTGCTCCCCAGTCTCCCCCACAATTATAAGCTGTGTGAGCTGAGCAGTCAGACAGATATATAATATATATAGATGATGCAGCACACTGGCCTGAGCCTGAGCAGTGCACACAGATATGGTATGTGACTGACTGAGTCACTGTGTGTATCGCTTTTTTCAGGCAGAGAACGGATATATTAAATAAACTGCACTGTGTGTCTGGTGGTCACTCACTATATAATATATTATGTACTCCTGGCTCCTGCTATAACCTATAACTGGCACTGCAGTAGTGCTCCCCAGTCTCCCCCACAATTATAAGCTGTGTGAGCTGAGCAGTCAGACAGATATATATAATATTATATATAGATAATAGATGATGCAGCACACTGGCCTGAGCCTGAGCAGTGCACACAGATATGGTATGTGACTGAGTCACTGTGTGCTGTGTATCGCTTTTTTCAGGCAGAGAACGGATTATATTATGTACTCCTGGCTCCTGCTATAACCTATAACTGGCACTGCAGTAGTGCTCCCCAGTCTCCCCCACAATTATAAGCTGTGTGAGCTGAGCAGTCAGACAGATATATATAATATTATATATAGATAATAGATGATGCAGCACACTGGCCTGAGCCTGAGCAGTGCACACAGATATGGTATGTGACTGAGTCACTGTGTGCTGTGTATCGCTTTTTTCAGGCAGAGAACGGATTATAAATAAAAGTGGTGGTCACTGGTCACTATCAGCAAAACTCTGCACTGTACACTACTGAGTACTCCTAATGCTCCCCAAAATTAGTAAATCAAGTGTCTCTCTAATCTATTCTAATTCTAAACGGAGAGGACGCCAGCCACGTCCTCTCCCTATCAATCTCAATGCACGTGTGAAAATGGCGGCGACGCGCGGCTCCTTATATAGAATCCGAGTCTCGCGATAGAATCCGAGCCTCGCGAGAATCCGACAGCGTCATGATGACATTCGGGCGCGCTCGGGTTAACCGAGCAAGGCGGGAAGATCCGAGTCGCTCGGACCCGTGAAAAAAAACATGAAGTTCTGGCGGGTTCGGATTCAGAGAAACCGAACCCGCTCATCTCTAGATAATATATTTATTAGGTAATGATGACTGATGACGGACCTGCTGGACACTGTCAGCTCAGCAGCACCGCAGACTGCTACAGTAAGCTACTATACTATAGTAGTATGTACAAAGAAAAAAGAAAAGAAAAAACCACGGGTAGGTGGTATACAATTATGGATGGACTGCCGAGTGCCGACACAGAGGTAGCTACAGCCGTGGACTACCGTACTGTGTCTGCTGCTAATATAGACTGGATGATAATGATATGAAATCAATATATATATGTATGTATATATAATATCACTAGTACTGCAGCCGGACAGGTAGATAATATATTTATTAGGTAATGATGACTGATGACGGACCTGCTGGACACTGTCAGCTCAGCAGCACCGCAGACTGCTACAGTAAGCTACTATACTATAGTAGTATGTACAAAGAAGAAAGAAAAAAAAAAACCACGGGTAGGTGGTATACAATTATGGATGGACTGCCGAGTGCCGACACAGCGGTAGCTACAGCCGTGGACTACCGTACTGTGTCTGCTGCTAATATAGACTGGATGATAATGATATGAAATCAATATATATATGTATGTATATATAATATCACTAGTACTGCAGCCGGACAGGTAGATAATATATTTATTAGGTAATGATGACTGATGACGGACCTGCTGGACACTGTCAGCTCAGCAGCACCGCAGACTGCTACAGTAAGCTACTATACTATAGTAGTATGTACAAAGAAGAAAGAAAAAAAAAAACCACGGGTAGGTGGTATACAATTATGGATGGACTGCCGAGTGCCGACACAGAGGTAGCTACAGCCGTGGACTAACGTACTGTGTCTGCTGCTAATATAGACTGGATGATAATGATATGAAATCAATATATATATGTATGTATATATAATATCACTAGTACTGCAGCCGGACAGGTAGATAATATATTTATTAGGTAATGATGACTGATGACGGACCTGCTGGACACTGTCAGCTCAGCAGCACCGCAGACTGCTACAGTAAGCTACTATACTATAGTAGTATGTACAAAGAAGAAAGAAAAAAAAAAACCACGGGTAGGTGGTATACAATTATGGATGGACTGCCGAGTGCCGACACAGAGGTAGCTACAGCCGTGGACTAACGTACTGTGTCTGCTGCTAATATAGACTGGATGATAATAATATGAAATCAATATATATATGTATGTATGTATATATATATAATATCACTAGTACTGCAGCCGGACAGGTAGATAATATATTTATTAGGTAATGATGACTGATGACGGACCTGCTGGACACTGTCAGCTCAGCAGCACCACAGACTGCTATAGTAAGCTACTATACTATAGTAGTATGTACAAAGAAGAAAGAAAAAAAAAAAAACACGGGTAGGTGGTATACAATTATGGATGGACTGCCGAGTGCCGACACAGAGGTAGCTACAGCCGTGGACTAACGTACTGTGTCTGCTGCTAATATAGAGTCTAGACTGGATGATAAATTATTAATAATGAGATGAAATCAATATAATATCACTAGTACTGCAGCCGGACAGGTACTATATATATTTATTATGTAATGACTGATGACGGACCTGCTGGACACTGTCAGGTCAGCAGCACCGCAGACTGCTACAGTAAGCTACTATAGTAGTATGTATAAAGAAGAAAGAAAAAAAAAAAACACGGGTAGGTGGTATACAATATTATATATATATATATATATATATATATTATATACAATTATATATATATATATATATATATATATATATATATATTAAACTGGTGGTGATTGATTATTAAACTGGTGGTCAGGTCACTCACGTTGCAACTTGCAACTAGTACTCCGAGTCCTAAGCAGACAATCACAAAATATATTATTATACTGGTGGTCAGTGTGGTCACAACAATGGCAGTGTGGCACTGACTCTGGCAGCAAAAGTGTGCACTGTACGTTATATGTACTCCTGAGTCCTGCTCTCAGACTCTAACTGCTCCCCACTGTCAGTGTCTCCCCCACAAGTCAGATAATACAATACACTTACAGTCACACTATCTAATCTATATCACTTCAGCAAGTAGTATAGTAGTATAGTAGTACTCCTCCTAATAATGCTCCCCAAAATTACTACTACTGTGTCTCTCTCGTCTCTACTGTGTCTCTCTCTTCTCTAAACGGAGAGGACGCCAGCCACATCCTCTCCCTATGACTCTCAATGCACGTGTGAAAATGGCGGCGACGCACGGCTCCTTATATAGAATCCGAGTCTCGCGATAGAATCCGAGCCTCGCGAGAATCCGACAGCGGGATGATGACGTTCGGGCGCGCTCGGGTTAACCGAGCAAGGCGGAAAGATCCGAGTCGCTCGGACCCGTGAAAAAAAACATGAAGTTCGGGCGGGTTCGGATTCAGAGGAACCGAACCCGCTCATCTCTACCTAAAACCAGGACCGTTGGGGTGCCTTGAGGACCACGTTTCAGAACCTCTGGCATAGAAGTTGTCTACCTGCCTGGTTGCTGAGGAGAGCACCCCCTTCAAATTCAGGAGTCTCCCATATAACCATATATTCTGCTACAGTAGATAAGTACAACTTAGGTGTAAGTTATGTAGAATTCACACAAGAAGCCACAATTACAACAAGTGCATTAAATAGCATACCACCAATATTTTCCATATGTAATAAACACAGCCGTGAGCGATATACATCTGAAATATACCTAAAGCAATAAGAGTAACAAATGAAAAATATTTACAAATAAAATGATATATACCTTAGTGTTCCCCCTTTCCAGAAAATAATATATATATTTTATTGGGGACAGGTAATATTACAAAAAATAAAATAATTTATTTCTGTGATACATTTATTCAACTATTGTTCGTATGTTAAATACCTCTTAAGATGATGCAATTTATGGCAGTTCAAGTTCCACTGCTACACTTTACACTATAGGGCAGATGTACTAAGCATTGGAGAGTGCTAAAGTGGAGAGAGATAAACTACCAACCAACCAGCTCCTGACATTTTTCAAACACACCTTGTAACATGGCAGTTAGGAGGTGATTGCCTGCACTTTATCTCTCTTCATGTAATAACTCTCAAAGCCTTAATACACATGCCCTCAAGTCTCTCTGATGCACAGGCATAGCCAGATTAAGGGGGGATGCAGGGCATACTGCACCCCGGGCCCCCCTTTGTCAGGGGCCCCCGGCCAAAGCACACTGATATCACTAGCTTTCCCTCTTAATGCAAGAGCCAGAATGCAAGCAGGACAGTATGCAGTGCAGGCAGAGACACAGGAATATCATGGTTTCATGAGCTACCGATGGAGCCTTCTGACCAGAGGAGAGATAGGAGGGTGGAGAGAGCTGTAAGTGACACAGGGATTCCAGCTTCTCCTCCTCTCTGCCTGGGTGTCTGAGTCCTGTGTAAACTTTTATGCAACTAAACCATTTGGGTCTAGAGAGAGAAAGAGACACACACACACACACAGAGTCCTCCTGAGTTACGTCCCAGTGTGTAAGTAGTACAGAGGCTGATGCTATTCTTGCATGTGACAAGAAAAAAAATATTTTATTATTCTATGTGTATTTTAAGGTTGTTTAGGTTGTCTTTGTTCCACTACAAGAAAATGTTATAAAATAGTTGTCTCTCAATTACAGTAAGTGAGCTACTGTATAAACAGTACCCAGGCATTATTAAACTATTAGTTTAAAACTAATATACATCATTGGCTTCAATTTAATATACACAATCTATACCTCCCACCATAACCCAATCGAGGAGGGACAAAATGCTTTCTACCTGGACTTCCTTCTTAATTTATGATTGCAATAACCTGTATTGAAGTACCTTTCTTATCAATTAAATAGTTCAACACAGGTGACATCAATCATATATTAGGAGGGAAGTCCAGGTAGAGAGCATTTTGGCCCTCCTCAATTGGGACATGTTGGGAGGTATGCACAATCTAATATACATCCCCCACCTTCCACCGGGTCCCCCCTGTCATAAGTGACCCGGGCACCCCGAGGCTTAATCCAGCCCTGTGCACAGGAACAATATTTTGGCTTTTTTTCTATAATTTCAATCAAAAGATTCACTCCCATGGATGTGCCTATTGTGTGTGATTCCAACCAGATGTTTCTCTACATTGTTGTTGGCTTCTCTGGATCATCTCATCCCTACAGTGACCAGGGCCACCATGAGAAGTGTTGCAATCCGGTACTAAGGTGGGCATGGCCATAACATGTGGTGGGCGTGTAAGTGATGTGGCTATGCATGTTAATCACAAGCCTATGGGTATCTGTTGCCACTGAAAGGGGTATGGCTACACAACGGTGGGTGTGGTTGGTCCTCTTTGGCAGGCTGGGAGGACCCCACCACCACTCTCGGTGTCTGTGGGAGCGGTCAAAGGTTTTCTCCGTAATTTAGCAGAAAGGTATCGGCAGCTATTTTAGTTTTTCCCAAAAAGCAAGATATGGAATTTGTTTCTTGCTGTTAATGCTGTTCTACAGCCATACCATCACGTCACTAGCAGAGCTGCAATTAAACACATCAGTGGGACCCTTAATCACTGTATCTGATGTCTATTGGGTGGGCTGCTCCAGTGCCCAGCTTTAGAGGGTTATGCAGGGGTGAAGTTAGGCTTTCTATTACCCCTGGGGCAAAGACTTACTGTAGCTCTGAGCCACCCAGTGGTAGATAGAAGTTCCGCTTGACTTGCTTCAATACATACATCAAGATTGCGAACACTGAAATGCTTTTAGATTGAGGTGCCAGCGCATGCTGCATTTATTTAGTAGTTTTAGGGACGTCTTCACTGCTATGCATGCTCCAATGCTTCAAAACTCAAAGGTAAGTATTGCTGCCCGTACTACACTACCTCGTACAACACAGAGCATCGCAGTGACTGCAATTTCATACAAAGAGTATTGTAGTGACCGCCATATAATACATACAGTATAACAGTGCCTGCCATACTAAACAGACAGCATTACAGTGATTGCATTATAATGCACAGAGTATCAGTGACTGCCATACAATACAGTGAGCATCAGGGGCCAGGGGGGCAGACATAAGGAAGCAGGCAGAAGCAAGGGGAGCAGACATGGGGAAGCAGGCTGAAGCCAAAGGAGCAGGCACGGAAAACAGGAACTAGCCAGAGGAACAGACATAGGGAATCAGGAAGGAGCCAAGGTGGGCTGACATAGGGAAGCAGGATGGTGTCAGGGGACCAGACATAGGGAAGCAGGAAGGAGTCAGAAGAGCAGACATAGGGAAGCAGGCTGGAGCCAAGGTGGCAGACGTAGAGAAGTAGGCAGGAGCCGTGGGGGCAGATATAGAGAATCATGAAGGAGCAAGGGGGGCAAACATAGGGAATCAGGAAGGATCCAGGGGGCAGACGTAGAGAAGCATGCAGAAGCCAAGGGGAACAGACATGGGGAAGCAGGCAGGAGCAAGGGGAGCAGACATGGGGAAGCAGGCAGGAGCAAGAGAGACAGATATAGGGAAGAAGGCAGGAGCCAGAAGTGCAGACATAGGAAAGTAGCAAGGAGCCAAGGGGACAGACATAGGGAAGTAGACCGTAACCAGAGGGGCTACGTAAGGAAACAGATTGAAGCCAAGAGGGCAGACATAGGGAAGCATGCAGGAGCCAGAAGGATGATATAGGAAGCAGGCAGAGACATAGGATGGACAGCTTTGGAGCCCCCACAAATCTTATTCTGGCCTAGTGCAGGAGTTACACTACATCATCTCCCCCGTAGCTCTGACTGTTTGCTGTACATTCATCAAACAATAAATATAATTATCAATTAATTGTATTACTGATATCACTGATTGTTTCAACTGATGTTGCCAATAAACAGCTGAAGAGTAAGAAAATAACACATGTATGACCTTTGTATTATGCTTCGACAATAACAAAAGTATGGGTTCAAAATCTCATCATTTACAGTACGTGACATGCTATATACATATTTTGATAAGTGTCTCCTATCCTTAGTTTGATGCCTACTGTACACAACAGGGAAAACTGTTCTCTGACACAATGGAATAAGCAAACACTGCCATCTAGTGCTAGCTTTGGATATGACATGCCATTTAAACGTTTAAAGGATAAATTCATCTTTTACGTATTATCTGCTGTATACAGTAGTTAACATAATCCCAAGAAATATACTGTAGCTGTGTTTTATGTTATTATTTTTGCTCCAAAAAATACATTGATGCTGAGATGTACAAAATGCAATTATATTGGGGAAACGGTATCTCAGCATTCGTTAAAAAAGTGGTTAAAAATGCTGTTGCATTGAAACATTGGCTTTGAGTTGGCTGTCGTTGTGTAGTTTTTTTCTCCCAAATGCTGCCACTAGTATTGGTTGGTCAATCTATCTATCTATCTATCTATCTATCTATCTATCTATCTATCTATCTATCGTTCATCTGGAAAGTATTCACAGCGCTTCACTTTTTCCACATTTTGTTATGTTACTGTTATGCACTCCAGTGCCTGCAGGAATGTACTGGTGTTTGAACTGTTATGCAAAACAAATGGACTCACAGACAGACTAGGGAATATGACATAACGTACACAGAAGGTGGTAGGGTAACAAAATACACACAACGTGAACAGAGAAGCCCAGAGGCTAAGGAACTGGGTATCTCCCTTGTATTAGAACTGCTCAGATGTGAAAAGCAAGATGTTGTGTTTTAATACATAGAAAACCCGAAATGCTGTTGCTAAGGGCAACAGCAAAACCCTAAAGGGTTACCAACGGGTGTGGCAGTAAACTCCTTGGTCAGAGATGGAATGATAGACACAAGGAGATTCTCCACAATCCTAATTCTCACTTGCAGTGCACAGGTTCGGTTTACTGCCACTAAACTGACCCCTGACACCTAGCACAGTGAGACAGGATTAGACAGGCAAGTCTTAGAATACAGCCGCAAACTTGCTAAGTTCACAGAGTAGTAACAGAACCCCAGCAAGCTAAACGACTGACTCCAGTCTTACTGCTAGGTCTGGATTGGCAGAGTGTAATACCAAATCCCCAGGCCTATTTGCAGTAAGCAACAAACAAATACAAAGCTACACAGTACTGGCTAACTTTCAGAAACTGACTAACCAACAAAGATTCAGCAGCATCTGCTTACCCTGAAAAGAGGCCTTATAAAGCAGGTGCTGTCCACGCCCCACTCAGACCTCACAGACTGTGAGCACAAAAACCAGCACCGGATCCCCTGCCATGCACAGAGCCTATAACCACTGCACAGCAAAAGACCCGAACCGGAGTATCAGCTGCGCTCAGGTTACTCCGCTAGCACTTGTCTCCCGGTTGCCATGACGACGTGGCAGCACAGGGCAGGAGACCCTAACAGTACCCCCCCCTCTGACGAGGGGTCAAAGAACCCCTACCACCGGGTTTATCGGGGAACTGCGAGAAGAAAGAGCGTATCAGTCTGGGGGCATGAAGATCACAACTGCGCACCCACGACCGCTCCTCCGGGCCATACCCCTTCCAGTGCACCAAAAATGACAGCCGACCCCGAACCACCTTGGAGTCAAGAATCCTTTCAACAACAAACTCCCTCTGGCCACGTATCAGAAGAGGGGAAGGTCTTCCACTGGAAGAAGGATTACTAATCGCCCGTTTTAAAAGGGAACAATGAAATGTTTTATTGATACCCAAAGAACGGGGCAGATCTAACTGAAATGCCACCGGATTGATAACCCTGGTGATCTTATAAGGGCCGATGAACCGGGGGCCTAACTTATGAGATGGCTGTCTCAACTTCAAATTCTTGGTAGACAACCAGACGAAGTCTCCTAATTTGAAGCTGCAGGGTCTTTTCCGCTTATCAAAAACCCTTTTGGTCACTAATGACACAGACACAAGGGCTTTCTTCACTTTCCGCCAAATACCTCTAAGGACCGAAACCACAGAGGAACCACCAGGCGTGGAGTCCAGGGGGTCAAAAGAATTGGCCTTAGGATGATGCCCATACACACAAAGGAAGGGAGAGATCCCTGTAGCAGAGTGAGCCGCGTTGTTATAGGCAAACTCCGCCATGGACAGATGAGCAACCCAGTCAGTCTGACACTTGGAGACATATCACCTGAGGAACTGCTCCAAGGACTGGTTCACCCTTTCAGTCTGCCCATTAGACTGCGGATGGTAGCCCGACGACAAGCTGACAGAAATCTGGAGATCGGAACAAAATGCCCTCCAGAATTTGGCCACAAACTGGGATCCGCGGTCAGAGACCACATCAAGTGGCAACCCGTGGAGACGCACAACATGCAGCATAAATAATTCAGACAGGCGTCTGGCCGATGGCAGCCCAACCAGTGGAACGAAGTGCGCCATCTTCGAAAACCTGTCAACGACAACCCAGATGGCTGTCATCCCCGAGGATTTGGGCAAGTCCACCACAAAATCCATTGAAATGTGGGTCCATGGCTTAGATGGGATAGAGAGTGGATGTAGTGGGCCAACAGGAACCCCTCTAGGAGTCTTATTTCGGGCACAGATGTCACATGCCCGAACCCACTGATCCACATCCTTAGCCACCGAGGGCCACCACACCGCCCTAGATAGCAACTCCCGAGTTCTGGCAATACCCGGGTGACCTGCAGACTTCTTGGCATGGAATTCCAGGAACACTCGCTGTCTTAACCTAGGAGGCACAAACAAAAGACCTACCGGAAGGTCTGGAGGAGCCTGCTCCTGTGCTCTAAGGACTAATGACAAGAGGTCCTGGGTAATGCCCACTTTAATACATGATGGGGAAACAATGGGCAACGGCTCCTCGGTGGTCTCCTGGATTGGAGCAAAACTCTGCGAGAGCGCATCAGCCTTGATGTTTTTTGACCCAGGGCGATATGTTATCAAAAAATTAAAGCGAGCAAAAAACAAAGCCCATCGTGCCTGCCTGGCATTGAGACGCTTCGCTGACTCTAAATATGCCAGATTCTTATGGTCAGTGAGAATTGAGACCACAAACTTAGCCCCCTCAAGCCAGTGTCTCCACTCCTCGAGTGCATCCTTAATAGCCAACAATTCCCGGTTACCCACGTCATAATTCATCTCGGCAGGCGAAAATTTACGGGAAAAGTAAGCACAGGGATGAAGGCGATTATCTGACACTCCCATCTGAGAAAGCACTGCCCCAATACCCATCTCAGAGGCATCCACCTCCACCACAAAAGGACGCTCTGGATCTGGGTGTCGCAGCACCTTGGCCGAAACAAATGCCCTTTTGAGACGGGCAAAAGCCGCTTTAGCCTCACAAGACCAGTGAGCAACATCCGCCCCTTTCTTAGTGAGTGCCACCAAGGGCGCCACTATAGACGAAAATCCAGCGATAAATCGTCTATAAAAATTCGCAAAGCCCAGGAAACGCTGAAGCGCCTTCAAACTAGTGGGCTGCACCCAATCCAGGACTGCCTGTACCTTGGAACCCTCCATTTGGAAACCTTCTGGGGAGATAATATATCCTAGAAATGCGATTTGCTGAACTTCAAATTCGCACTTCTCCAGCTTCGCCCCAAGCCGGTGGTCTCTGAGTTTCTGGAGGACTAAGCGTACATGCTTCCGATGTTCCTCCAGGGAATGGGAGAAGATTAGGATGTCATCTAAGTATACAACTAAGAATCTATCCAAATATTCCCTGAGCACATCATTCATGAAATCCTGGAAGACTGCCGGGGCATTACAGAGCCCAAAAGGCATCACCAAATATTCATAATGCCCCGAGTGGGTATTAAAGGCAGTCTTCCATTCATCCCCCTCTCTTATTCGGATTAGATTGTATGCACCGCGTAGGTCAATCTTAGAAAAAATGGTGGCAGTACGAAGCTGGTCAAACAAGACCGAAATGAGAGGCAGTGGGTATGAGTTTTTAATCGTGATACGGTTCAATTCCCTGAAGTCGATGCAGGGTCGCAACGAACCGTCCTTTTTACCCACGAAGAAGAACCCCGACCCAACTGGAGACTGTGAAGGTCTGATAAATCCCTTAGCCAAGTTCTCCTGAATGTACTCTGCCATAGCCTGAGTCTCAGGACGTGACAGGGAGTACAACCTGCTCTTGGGAAGCTTAGCATTTGGCAACAAATCAATGGCACAGTCATAGGAGCGATGGGGAGGTAGTACCTCTGCAACTTTTTTGGAGAACACGTCCGCAAAATCTGCATAACACCCTGGCAATCCTGGCAAACTTAGCTGCGAGAACCTGACTGGAAGGCTCAAGCAACTCCTGAAACAATCAGTACTCCAACTAAGAATCTCCCCAGAGACCCAGTCAAATTGAGGATTGTGGGCCCTTAACCAGGGTAACCCCAACACCAATGGGGCAAAAGTACAGACAGTCACATAATAGGACAATTTTTCAGAGTGTGTGGCTCCAATAAACAAAGAAATCTGGCTAGTGCAAGAGGTAATTTTACCTTGGGATAATGGTTCCCCGTTTAACCCACAAATCTCAATTTCCGATGCCAAGGGTACTAAGGGAACAGAGTGTTTCAGGGCGAATTGGCGGTCCATAAAAACCCCGTCGGCCCCACTGTCCACAAAGGCCTCAGTCTTGACAGTTTGACCGAGGATCTTCAAGGTCACCGGAATGATAAAAGTCTTCTTGGGAAATTCTGACTTCTGGCCTGACAGGATATTTCCCATCACCCTCAGGCCCTGAAGTTTTCCGGCTTTTCTGGGCATGATACTACCACATGACCTTTATTCCCACAGTACAAACACAACCCCTGCTGTCTCCTCCGCATCTTCTCACGCGAGGAGAGGCGGGTAGCCCCAATCTGCATAGGCTCCTCGGAAAATTCCTCAGAGTCTGAGGTTCCCTTGGGAAGGAAGGAAATCTCAGTCTCCCTTTCAAGCCTACGCTCTCTCAGCCGTCTATCCACCCGGATGGATAACTGCATGAGCTGATCCAAGCTATCAGGCAAGGGATGTTGTACCAGTTGGTCCTTTATCTGGTTAGAAAGACCTCTTCGGTACTGGTGTCTCAGGGCTGGGTCATTCCACTGGGTATCATGGGCCAACCTCCGAAACTCCGTACAGTAAACCTCAACTGGCCTTCGCCCTTGCTTAAGGATCGAAATCTGAGCCTCGGCTGAGGCCGTCTTGTCAGGGTCATCATACAACATGCCCAGTGCCGTAAAAAAAGCATCAACACTTTTAAGCGACGGACAGTCAGGCTGCAACCCATATGCCCAGACCTGTGGGTCTCCTTGTAGCAAGGAAATCACTATGCCCACCCGCTGAATCTCCGACCCAGAAGACTGAGGCCTAAGCCGGAAGTATAGCTTGCAGCTCTCCTTGAAACAAAAGAACTGCGAGCGATCTCCAGAAAAACGATCCGGGAGATTTACTTTCGGCTCCTTAACCCCTGCAGGTGCTGCTGCTGCGGGAGCTCCGCCAGCAGCCTGGGAGGTGTGCATTTTAATGGACAAATCATTACATTTTTGAGTCAGGACCTGCACCTGATCAACCACCTGTTGCAACGTATTTTGAGGGGTATGCTCCATATTCCCACAAAATTTCAACAGGAGTATTGGGCTGCTGAATATGTTATGCACTCCAGTGCCTGCAGGAATGTACTGGTGTTTGAACTGTTATGCAAAACAAATGGACTCACAGACAGACTAGGGAATATGACATAACGTACACAGAAGGTGGTAGGGTAACAAAATACACACAACGTGAACAGAGAAGCCCAGAGGCTAAGGAACTGGGTATCTCCCTTGTATTAGAACTGCTCAGATGTGAAAAGCAAGATGTTGTGTTTTAATACATAGAAAACCCGAAATGCTGTTGCTAAGGGCAACAGCAAAACCCTAAAGGGTTAACAACGGGTGTGGCAGTAAACTCCTTGGTCAGAGATGGAATGATAGACACAAGGAGATTCTCCACAATCCTAATTCTCACTTGCAGTGCACAGGTTCGGTTTACTGCCACTAAACTGACCCCTGACACCTAGCACAGTGAGACAGGATTAGACAGGCAAGTCTTAGAATACAGCCGCAAACTTGCTAAGTTCACAGAGTAGTAACAGAACCCCAGCAAGCTAAACGACTGACTCCAGTCTTACTGCTAGGTCTGGATTGGCAGAGTGTAATACCAAATCCCCAGGCCTATTTGCAGTAAGCAACAAACAAATACAAAGCTACACAGTACTGGCTAACTTTCAGAAACTGACTAACCAACAAAGATTCAGCAGCATCTGCTTACCCTGAAAAGAGGCCTTATAAAGCAGGTGCTGTCCACGCCCCACTCAGACCTCACAGACTGTGAGCACAAAAACCAGCACCGGATCCCCTGCCATGCACAGAGCCTATAACCACTGCACAGCAAAAGACCCGAACCGGAGTATCAGCTGCGCTCAGGTTACTCCGCTAGCACTTGTCTCCCGGTTGCCATGACGACGTGGCAGCACAGGGCAGGAGACCCTAACAGTTACTTACTGGAATAAATTCATTTTTCCCTCAAAATTCTACACACAACACCCCATAATGACAACGTGAAAAAAGTTTTGTTTTGTTTTGTTTTCCACAAGCTTGGCACACCTATATTTGGGCAGTTTTGCCCATTCCTCTTTGCAGCACCTCTCAAGCTCCATCAGGTTGGATGGGAAGCGTTGGTGCACAGTCATTTTCAGATCACTCCAGAGATGTTCATTCGGATTCAAGTCTGGGCTCTGGCTGAGCCACTCCAGGACATTCACAGAGTTGTCCTGAAGGCACTCCTTGGATATCTTGGCTGTGTGCTTAGGGTTGTTGTCCTGCTGAAAGATGGACCGTTGCCCCAGTCTTAGGTCAAGAGCGCTGTGGAGCAGGTTCTCATCCAAGATGTCTCTGTACATTGCTGCATTCATCTTTCCCTCTATCCTGACTAGTCTCCCAGTTCCTGCCGCTGAAAAACATCCCCACAGCATGATGCTGCCACCACCATGCTTCACTGTAGGGATGGTATTGGCCTGGTGATGAGCAGTGCCTGGTTTCCTCTAAACATGACGCCTGGCATTCACGCCAAAGAGTTTAATCTTTGTCTCATCAGACCAGAGAATTTTGTTTCTCATGGTCTGAGAGTCCTTCAGGTGCATTTTAAGGAGTAGCTTCCGTCTGGCCACTCTACCATACAGGCCTGATTGGTGTATTGCTGCAAAGATGGTTGTCCTTCTGGAAGGATCTCCTCTCTCCACAGAGGATGCTGTAGATCTGACAGAGTGACCATCGGGTTCTTGGTCACCTCCATGACTAGGGCCCTTCTCCCCCGATCGCTCAGTTTAGATGGCCAGCCAGCTCTAGGAAGAGTCCCGGTGGTTCCGAACTTCTTCCATTTACGGATGATGAGCACTGTGCTCATTGGAACTTCAAAGCAGCAGATATTTTTCTGTACCCTTCCCCAGATTTGTGCCTCAAGACAATCCTGTCTTGGAGGCCTACAGACAATTCCTTTGACTTTATGCTTGGTTTGTGCTCAAACATGCACAGTCAAGTGTGGGACCTTATATAGACAGGTGTGTGCCTTTCCAAATCATGTCCTATCAACTGAATTTATCACGGGTGGACTCCAATTAAGCTGCAATAACATCTCAAGGATGATCAGTGGAAACAGGATGCACCTGAGATCAATTTTGAGCTTAATGGCAAAGGCTGTGAATACTTATGTACATGTGATTTCTTCGTTTTTTATTATTAATAAATTAGCAAAAAACTTTAAAAAAAAATCACGTTGTCATTATGGGGTATTGTGTATAGAATTTGGAGGAAAAAATGAATTTATTCCATTTTGGAATAAGGCTGTAACGTAACAAAATGTGGAAAAGTGAAACGCTGTGAATACTTTCCAGATACATTGTATCTATCTATCTATCTATCTATCTATCTATCTATCTATCTATCTATCTATCTATCTATCATAAACGAATAACGCTGCTCCTCACCTCTATGGGTGAATTCAAGTGTTTTGCCACTAGATGGTGCCCTGACGGAACAATTCAGTTGTTGCTTTGTTTGGGCGCATACAGTCGCTGGCGCTGACATTACTGTTATATTGTTCCATCATTTTGACGGGCTGGAAGATAGTACATCATTTTTCCGTGACATGTAGGTGTGAATATACTGCCATGCTAATTCATGTGCCTACCTACTGTGCTGAACCACAGGAGTGAGTGACTCCCAGTGAGGGTGTGAAAGAAACTTTTCCCAGCAAAATCAGTTGGATATTCTACAATGGTATTAATTCAATCTGTTCACGGTTTGTTTCACTTTAAACCAAATTACGTGCACAGTCAAGAGGTCACTGGAAAAATCTTAATTGAAGACTCGGGTTTTACACGAATATCAACGTCATCAGATTAATCTGAATTAAATAATAGGGTCACATGGGTTGTGCAATGCTGACAATTTTGGAAATCCCCCCCATTTGGTGTGCACATTAATAGAGACAAAGCTTTTTACTGTGTTTTGTTCTTGAATAATAAAAAAAAACTACATAGAATTAATTACATGTTAATAATTGACCACCTTTATCAGCAATAATGTTTTACAAAAAGTTATTTATTCTTACCAGTCTTTTTGCTACTTTTCTCATCTTAAGTGTTGAAGAATTAGGGGTCTATTCATGAAGCAATGAAAAGTATGAAGAGGTGAGCCAGTGGAGAAGTTGCCCATGGCAACCAATCAGCTACTATAATTTTATAGTATGCAAATTATAAATGTTACTTCAATGCTGATTGGTTGCCATGGGCAACTTCTCCACTGGCTCACTTCTCGACACTTTTCACTGCTTTAAGAATAGACCACTACCAGCTACTATTTGTGGCCATGGGAGAGTAGTGAGGGGAAAATGGGGATGGTTCCAAATGGGAGTGAGTGGGGAACAGTGCCAGATCAAGCTGGTTTGGGATGAGTGAACATGAAAACCAGGATATAAATCTAATCCCCTAACCAATGTGAGGCATTTTAATGGCGATCCATTTCTTTCTCTCCATGTTTACATGCCAGGAAAGAATATAGCTGAATTGTGTTACATAATACCATGACTCAACTAGGTGCAGGCCTAGTTGGACATTGAGCGATGGTTTAGCAAGACATAGACTATAGAGCCTTAGTCGGTTACTATTTCATATAAAATACTCACACATTGGGTGGAATTCAATTGTTTGAAAAGTCGGTTGAGTGTCTGTTTTTTCCTGTCTATTAGATAGGAAAAAACAGACACCCAACTGACTATTCAAACAATTGAATACCCATTGATTACAAAGTTCTCTGGAAAGGTGCAGGCACAGGGATAGGGAGGGTTTGGTACAGATATAGCAGCTTGGGTAGAATGTTCATCTTCCCTGCATTTATTCTACCACTCCAAAAAATATATAGAGGGTACCTACTGTAGAAGTCAAATCTTACTTACTTTCAGTAAGGGGGTATAATTAGCTTGAAAAAGTTGATTATAAGTTTTAGTAAGCAGACCCCCCTGATAGCGAATAGCCAATGGCCGCCATTGAAAGTCAGAATAAAATTGTAGTTATTTAGATTTGTGCAAGAGAAGATGAAAAGCTAGTGCTTCTGATGTGGAGTGGTTGATTTTATACCCCGATAAAGAACCATGAGGCTCTAACTCCCCAAAAGGGTCTGGGAGTGAGTTTTGTGGTGGGGACAACGTGATGTCTGCAAAGGGTGATACTCTGTGTTGTGAGCTTCCAATGTCAATCCCTTTAGTGTCCATATTCCGTCAGCTCCAGATGACCAGAGGCTCAATGGCAGCCTTGGCTAGGACCATTGAGCTGAAACCAAACACGGACATGCCAATACCATTGGACAACACAATATGATGCCTGGATTGCTCTAGCTTGGGGCATGAATGGGCACCTAGGGCATGCCTTATGAAGATCTGTGAAGGAAATCATATTTAAATCACCCCCAACTAACAAGAGACCTTTTCCGAAGTTCTCCACAAAAAAAAGGAGGAGTGTTTGGATTTGGCAGCATAAACATTAGCCAACATTATGGTCTGGCGTACCACGTTACCTAATAAAATAAGGTATCTCTCCTCATAGTCCAGTTCTGATTCCAGAATAAAAAGGGACCATGTTATAGACAGTTATGGCCACAGGAAAACAATGTCAAGACAGGGAGGGATGGCCATTTTTTTTTTTTTAAATTGGGTTTCCCAGGGGATAATAAGGGTAACTTTAAGTTTCGGAATGGTGTTATACTACATTGAACATTTGTGTGGGGTGTCGAGGCCTTTACAATTTATAGAGATATATATAAAATTAATGATGTCGCTACTTAAGATTAGAGAAAGTGGGAAAGGGGAATGGAAGAGCCCTATAAGGAAACCGCAGGACGAGCTGTGCTGATTTGGAAAAGGCAAAGGGAAGAGGTAAGGAAAGTGTTGGTCGCTACAAAAATAAAATGTGGGGTATGACCACACAAGTAGAGCCCAAGGGGAGACACTAAACTGTTACTTAAAGCAAAAGGTCAGCCGGGTCAATTGAGGGTCATCTCACCCAGTGGTAACTATACTTCTAAAGGGTCAATAACCCTAGGTGGCATGTGTGCAGTGAAACAGAACTAACACTATTACTAAACAAATACACAACACATCACAATAAAGTAACAGAGAATATGCAGAAGAAAAAAAGGAAGGAACTACAGAAAGAAGTGAAAGACAAGAAATGGAAACACTAGACGGTGGCATGAGTAAGGTAGAGAGAGATTGATAAACTAAAGAAGCAATTCTAACAGTCAACAGGATGTTGATAATCAATAATCATTAATAATCAAGTGCAATCCTCCAATTGTGAAGAAGAGACAAGAGACAGGATACTCAGTTGTCATCCATTTGTGGAGGAGCTCTCTCGCTCAGGCCTGAGGGCACATATCACATTTCTTCAGCAACTCTCTGCTCTACCTATGGTCGCAAACAACAACTGGTCTGTCTCCAATAACCACAATCAGATGGAACGGAAAACTGTAATGACAGCCATTATCCCTGAGAGTCTAATTGGAGGGTTCCAAATCCTGGAACTTTTGAATCTTAGCTCCTTCAAAAAAGATATGTAGAGAGTTACTGCAAGCGATGACAATACTGTCCCATTAAAATTATTTTTAAATGATACAGATGTGTATTCACACACCTAGCCTCAACATGCCATGGGCTGGCTGGAAATTTTTTATCTTGGGGGCAAGGCCAAAGCACTGGCTCATAAAAGGCCCATAGAATTGGGCAGAGGAGCACATGGGTAATGACAGAGGCACACATGGTCAAAGGAAGTGGCACACATGTTCAAAGGCAGTGGTACACATGGGTACTGAAAGTGGAACACATGGGTAGGGGCAGAGGCACATATGGGAAAAGGCAGTGGCACACGTGGGCAAAGGCAGTGGCACACATGGGTAGGAGCAGAGGCACACATGGATGGGCCCAAGGCACACGTGGGTAGGGGCAGACACGCACATGGATAGGGGCAGAGGCATATGTAGGTAGGGGCAGAGGCACACATGGATAAGAACAAATGAAGACAAGTGCACAAATTGGTGATAAAGTGGTAAAACAAAGGGGGAGAGAGAGAGAGAGAGACAGCTACAGGCACATAGGAGGGGGGGGGACACAGATGGTTGGTTAGACAGCCAGCATGTTGGGGAAGAAAATCAGATCTGGGCTGAGGAAGAATGGGTCAGTGCAGTTTGGACCATGTGTGGCCAGACTGTGCTTGGAGCAGATATGGTCATCTGGTCACTTACATCTTTAGTTGCTGGTCACGCGGCCTCCTCCTGTACTGTGAAGTCCTCGTCGTCTATGCAAAATGCAGGGCAGGCAGATAAATGGAGCAAGAAAGTTGAATTAGTGGCCAGGAATAGCTGGTGGGAGCGGCACCAGAGAGGGGATCTGCTCTTCATGCTTCTGGCACCGCTGCCTGTCATACAGTGTGATAGGCGCAGTGGCAGCTGGCAGCAACAGCACACAGCAGCAGAGTAGTGGAGAGTGCACCTCTCCAGCCTGGCGCCTCCCTGCTTTGCATACTCTGCTGAGCGGGTTGCACCGCCCTGGTCAGAGATCGAGATATTTAATTATTCTCTGAGCTAGCCCTTTAGCTAACATGTAAGCAGAATTAACAGTATGGTCTCTCTAGAGCAAATAGAACTTACTCAGTGATGCTGCTGATTTACCACTGACACTGAGCATTAGAGGGTCCTCTTGCTCAGATGACTAAGGAGCTCATCTCATGCTAAAGTAGTTCCATGGAAGGGTGACGGCTCCAGCCAATGCACACTTCCGATTCTTCATGTGCAGTGGGAGCAAGGTTGCATTTCACAGTGCCGGCGATTCGTCCATGTTTTCTGAAGGAAGGCCCTTGGAGAGAGGCACGTGTCACCTGGGTCTTCCTTAATCCTGCTCTAACTCTTTGCAGGGACCTCCCTTGTGTGTCATGGAAGGATACATTACTGTGCATGCCACTTGTCAGTGTGTTGCTGCAGCCAGGTATTGGGTCAGCCATAGGGCTCGCCCTCTCACAGTAGAAAGCTGGGCTCTGAGTCAATGGGGATCACCCTGGATGGAGGAGGGTCTTGAGAGGGAGGGTGGTAGGCAGACTTAGGCTGCCAGGAGGAGTGGCCACAGACTGGAGAAAGTGGCACTTGGACAGGAGGAGGCAGAGCTGCTGCATTGGCCAGATAAATTCTTCTGCTGTGACAGCATTGTACCTGACAGCCACCCGGAATACATGCAGAGGAGCCTTCCTGGCTGTCACATAAATGCATGCAGAGTGCAAAGGTAGCCCTAGCACTGCAGACTTGTACCGGCCCAGAGTGCAAATGGCCCCCTGCCCCCCGCCCCAGCCTGCCACTGCCATTTGGTGTGAGATGCTTGACGTGATTAAGTCATACTGAGCAGTGTAGTGTAGTGACTTTTTCTTTACATTTTGCATTCAGACACAGTGAAACAACACTCAGTCTACTAGTAGAGACATTAAGCTGCGACTTTAATCATACAGGAATTAGTTTTATGCAAGTACAAAGTCACAGATGAAGCACAACAGAACTTGACATCAGAAACCATAGCCGCGGCATTTTAGCGCTTCACATACAGATTCAGGCTGGGCCAAAAAGGTTCAGTAGAGGACCGGCAACGGATGTAGCAGAGGCCGGTTGGTCCCACCAATAAGCGTAGCATGGCCGTCATAATTATAGTCCTTATTACAGTAAGTCCTTATGAAAAAACTCCAAGGGAGTCAAAGGGCTGTAGCAGCAGATCACCTGGGGCCTCTATGGAGGAGAAGATGAATCAGGTGGAAACCAGCGATGTATAGCTTGAGGAGCATACTCCCAGGGGCAGAGCAGCTGTCTGGCACATGAGAGACATTGAGGTGTAGGCAGGGAAAGAGCCAATAAACTGCACCAACACAGAGCCCACAAGGAAAAGCAATGGCTGCCGGTTTGAACACAGACCAGAATACTGGTGGAACAGGTTGTAGTCGACAGCGTCAGGCAGACGGCACCAGGAGGCAAAGTAAGGATCACAGAATTCTAGGCGACAAGAAATACAGCCAGAGCAGCAAAAGTCCCAGGCCGCAACCACGAAAGTCGTTAGCAGAGGGGAGTCTGTAAAGTGGTCTGTGTGTAAATAACTAGGACTCTGGAGAACTACAGAGGCGTGCTTTTATTAACTGCAAGTCATACTGAACACTGCAGCAGCACTTCCGGTATAACCAAAAACTTCCTGTGTAACAAACACTTCCTGTATGACAAGTGGATAGCAATAATGCAATCTACATCTACATCCCTTTTTTCAACAAACAGAACAATAAACAAGTGTGTGGGTGTAAGGACAGTGTGACAGGTCTTTGATGTGGGGACAGTGTGCAACAATAGAACAAACACATACCTAAGAAATGGAAGATTTTGTAACATACAGTAGTCCTGGAATTTTGAATTAGGCCTGGAAAATCTCCCAGACCTGGTGACAAAGAGACTAGTGGTGTGTTCGGTGCCTAAATACTGTAGGCTCACTATTGGGCAAGGGCATGGGGCTGTCCTGCACCTCAATAGGAGATTTTCATTGTCCCTGATTTTGGATGTTCTAACACCCTCAGCTGGTGTCATTTGAGGTGGAGGTTTTGGCTCACACACCCCAAAGACTGGTGCCTGTTCAGCTCATACAATACCCTGTCAGTTTGTTGGGCCTGTTGGAAGAACCCTCTACAGTCCCGACTCTGTAAAATCCCACAGTGATCTGGATGCCGATGGTCTGCTCATGAGACAACCGGCTTAACTGCCCTTTCTGCTAGTCCTTTGGACTGTGGATAGTGAGGATTGCTGGTGAGATGTCTCGCTCACTGGTGAAAATCTGGAACTCACGAAACATGAAAGGCATGGCATTGTAAGCAAGTGGTTTGCGTGGAATGCCATGTTCATAAAAGTGTCTCTTTATTTTGTTGATGACTGTGGCACTAGTCAGTTTGGGAAGATAATCTATCTCAAACTAACTGGTATATAAATCCACTAACAAAAGGTGCTCTTTCCCCGCTCTTCCATTCAAAGAGATCTGCATCAACGATGGACCAAGGGAGTTCAGGAACTGAGCGGTTCCTTGGTATGATAGGCCCGCAAAGCATTGCAAGCAAAGACAACCCGCTCAATGTCATTAGCAGCAGAGGGTCAAAACAGTACATACTTAACTTGCCATATGGTGAACTCACCCTCTGTGGGCCTGGTAAGCATAGAAAACCTAGAAGGGCACAAAATGCTGATCAAGCAGGAAGATTGTTAATAAATTACGGAATGCTAAGAAAGACTTTAGGTTCCCTGGAAGAAGAAGGCCAGACATGCAGGACAATATGAGACAACCTTATGCAAAGGTCATCACTGAGTGTGGAATCATGGAGCTCCTCCATGCACCTGGAGGAAAGAACATCAAACTCCACGACATCCAAGTCATCATCAGCATCAGGGACACCTGAGTCCAGGAGGTGTGCAGGTGATAAGGTGTCAGAGAAATGGAGGTCCTTTCCATGTTTGTACATCACATCCAGATGACTTATTTGGAGCTCTAGCATGAAACATAAATTTTTTGCTGAAATAGTATGAAGCGGTTTGCAAAGAATGGTAATCAGGCATTGGTGGTCTGTATCAACCAACACTGGACCCAGAGATCACAACAGGAACATGCACATCAAAGAATTGGAAGTGAGCAAATCCCTGAAGAGAGAAATAGCAGCAGTACTGCGCTCCAACCAATACCATTCAATGTTGTTATGTAAAGGCATGCAGAGCGAGGCTCACTGTAGTGTGGCAGAAATTTTGAAAGGTGGTTAGTCTTATTTGTGTGGGTAGATATGTGTCGGATAGCCTTGTGTTTTGGCAAGGTCCAACGTACACTGTCATGGTTTACCTGCATGTTGACTTCATAGATTCTGGGTAGGACCTTGCACAGATGCAAGTTGTGTTCTCCATGCTGTGTGTCTCCCTGCTGTAACGTTACCCCCTTGCTGATTCAGCCCAGTGCTGGTTATTGGGAAATAGGGAGAACTCCATGCCGCCCCCCCCCCCCCTACCCCCCAAACCCCCCCCCCCCCCCCCCCCCATCCTATTTTTAATGCTAGCTTAGGCTCAGATGTCTGGTTACTGATTTGGGTATGCAGTGACTGGGGCATGAAGGGCCCACCGGGGGAATGCAGTTATAGGGGCCCATACTTAGGGGTGTGGCCAGCCTACAAAGGGAGTGTGGCCAGCCTCCACAGAGGCTTGAAATACACAATAGTCTAGTGCAGTGTAATGCAACATATCTGCCATGTATAATACAAGTCACAGTCTGGAACCTGATCCCTAGAGGAAGGAGTGGGCCCTCAGGCAGAGGGGTCTACCGGTGGTTTCCCTGGTACCCCTGTGGGCCAGCCCGACCCTGTGGGTAGGGACCGCATGGCTGTTACTTTGGCTTGAATCGCCTGTAATGGCTTGTGGCCTGTGATTTGCTGGTTGGAGAAGATTGTTATTAACTCATTAATTTATTATCTTTTCTACTTGCCTGTTACTCTGTTTTGTATTATTTATACTAGCCTTGAGGCTCTGATTTGCTGTTTGCAGGGACGGTGCAAGGATTCTTTGCATCCTAGGTAAACCTTCAGCCTAGCACCGCCTAACTTGTAATAATTTACCTTACCCCTTAGCCCAGTGTTTCCCAACCACGGTCCTCAAGGCACGCTAACTGTCCAGGTTTTAGTGATATCCAGGCTTGAACACAGGTGACTTAATTAGTAGCTCAGTTATTTTGATTTAACCATCTGTGCTGAAGTCTGGATATCACTAAAACCTGCACTGTTGGTGAGCCTTGAGGACCGCGTTTGGGAATGCCTGCCTTAGCCTAACCCTAAGCATCCCCGGTATATTAACATCCAGAATGCTGACTGTCAGGATTCCTGAGTCGGCAGCATTCCGTCCGCCGGGATACCAACTACATCCCTTTATTTGTATGGGTATATCATTATTATTATTTATTTATTTATTTATATGGTGCCACATGGGATCCGCAGCGCCCAATTACAGAGTAAATAAATAAGCAAAACATGAAGGCAGTGACTTACATTTCAATACAATATAGGACAAGTACAGGGTATATAAACATAGCTGCGTCAGTAAACAGCACTGAAATAAGTATCAGGGCTGCAGAAAACCCAGGGATTTGGTGCCATCAAAGGGAGTATTGAAAAGAAGATAGATTAAGGGGTATATTCAATAAGAGTCAGGTCCATTCCGACATGCAGTTGTCGGAATGGACCCGACAACCCCTATTCAAAGAGCAGCCAAATCCGCCTGTCGGATTTGGCCGTGCCCAGTGTCCTGTCCTGCCGCTGCTGTCAGCGGCTGCCAGGTGCGCTGACAGCAGCGGTAGGGGGAGCAGTGTGCGGCGCCCCGGGCGAGGGGAGTAGTGTGCGGCACCCGGCAGGGGGAGCAGTGTGTGGCGGCCGGTGGGGGGAGTAGTGTGCGGCGGCCGGGGGGAACAGTGTGCGGCCGCCGGCGGGGGAGCAGTGTGAGGCGGCCGGCGGGGGAGCTTCCAGCGGTGGCAGGAGCTGGCAGCAGGAGTGATCTGTGTGGCGGCGGAGGAGGCACTGCAGGTACTATCATCCACGTAGCCCGCCACACCGCACCCTGTCTCCTCACCTCAATCCGACTTGTTTCCAAAGTCGGATTGAGTTTGTCAGAAAGGGGGCCAAAACCTGTCAGATTTGGCCTCGTTTCCGACAGCAGCAGGTGGATCGGCGGGTTTTCCGCCGATCCACCTGATTTCCGACAGCATTCCGACAAGTCGAGTTTCCCGACTTGTCGGAAAAAATGTGCCTCTATTGAATAGGTCGGAACCCCTTCCGACCTATTCCAGTCGGAAACTGACGTATATCCGACAAGACGGCAGTTTCCGATGCTTATTGATACAGCCCTAAGTAAGAGACGTAAAAGCACATAAGGGAAGAGAGCCCTGCTCATGAGAGCTGGTATATATACATATATATGCACAGACATACATATATTTGTATGGTCCTTAGTAGAGATGAGCGGGTTCGGTTCATCAAGATCCGAACCCCCCCCCCCCCGAACTTCACGTGTTTTACACGGGTCCGAGGCAGCCTCGGATCTTCCCGCCTTGCTCGGTTAACCCAAACGTGGCCAAACATCATCATCCTACTGTCGAATTCTCGCAAGATTCGTATTCCATATAAAGAACCGCGCGTCGCCGCCATTTTCACTCGTGCATTGTAGATAGAGCTGAGAGGACGTGGCTATGTTCTCTGCCTGAAAAGCTCAATATCTGTGCTCAGTGTGCTGCATTGTGGTGACCACCAGTATATTATAGTAGTACAGTATGCCATTGCTGTATCTTGCAGCTCCGTGTCAGACTCAGTTCTAGTATCCTGATCAGTGCTCAATATCTGCTGCATTGTTGTGACCAGTATATAGTAGTACAGTGCTGCATTGTGGTGACCACCAGTATATAGTAGTACAGTACAGTAGGCCATTGCTGAATCTTGCAGCTCTGTGTCACTTCTAGTATCCATATCTGTGCTGCATTGTTGTGACCAGTATATAGTAGTACAGTGCAGCATTGTGGTGACCACCAGTATATAGTAGTACAGTACAGTAGGCCATTGCTGTATCTTGCAGCTGTGTCACTTCTAGTATCCATATCTGTGCTGCATTGTTGTGACCAGTATATAGTAGTACAGTGCAGCATTGTGGTGACCACCAGTATATAGAAGTATAGTACAGTAGGCCATTGCTGTTTCTTGCTGCTCTTTGTCACTTCTAGTATCCTGATCAGTGCTCAATATCTGCTGCATTGTTGTGACCAGTATATAGTAGTACAGTACAGCATTGTGGTGACCACCAGTATATAGTAGTACAGTAAGCCATTGCTGTATCTTGCAGCTCTGTGTCACTTCTAGTATCCATATCTGTGCTGCATTGTTGTGACCAGTATATAGTAGTACAGTGCAGCATTGTGGTGACCACCAGTATATAGTAGTACAGTACAGTAGGCCATTGCTGTTTCTTGCTGCTCTGTGTCACTTCTAGTATCCTGATCAGTGCTCAAAATCTGCTGCATTGTTGTGACCAGTATATAGTAGTACAGTGCAGCATTGTGGTGACCACTAGTATATAGTAGTACAGTACAGTAGGCCATTGCTGTTTCTTGCTGCTCTGTGTCACTTCTAGTATCCTGATCAGTGCTCAAAATCTGCTGCATTGTTGTGACCAGTATATACTATATAGTAGTACAGTGCAGCATTGTGGTGACCACCAGTATATAGTAGTACAGTAAGCCATTGCTGTATCTTGCAGCTCTGTGTCACTTCTAGTATCCATATCTGTGCTGCATTGTTGTGACCAGTATATAGTAGTACAGTGCAGCATTGTGGTGACCACCAGTATATAGTAGTACAGTACAGTATGCCATTGCTGTTTCTTGCTGCTCTGTGTCACTTCTAGTATCCTGATCAGTGCTCAAAATCTGCTGCATTGTTGTGACCAGTATATAGTAGTACAGTGCAGCATTGTGGTGACCACCAGTATATAGTAGTACAGTACAGTAGGCCATTGCTGTTTCTTGCTGCTCTGTCACTTCTAGTACCCTGATAAGTGCTCAATATCTGATACATTGTTGTGACCAGTATATAGTAGTACAGTGCAGCATTGTGGTGACCACCAGTATATAGTAGTGCAGTACAGTAGGCCATTGCTATTGATATATTACTGGCATATAATTCCACACATTAAAATATGGAGAACAAAAATGTGGAGGGTAAAATAGGGAAAGATCAAGATCCACTTCCACCTAGTGCTGAAGCGGCTGCCACTAGTCATGGCAGAGACGATTCAATGCCATCAACGTCGTCTGCCAAGGCCGATGCCCAATGTCATAGTAGAGAGCATGTAAAATCCCAAAAACGAAAGTTCAGTAAAATTACCCAAAAATCTAAATTAAAAGCTTCTGAGGAGAAGCGTAAACTTGCCAACATGCCATTTACAACACAGAGTGGCAAGGAACAGCTAAGGCACTGGCCTATGTTCATGGCTAGTGGTTCAGCTTCACATGAGAATGGAAGCACTCATCCTCCCACTAGAAAAATGAAAAGAGTTAAGCTGGCAAAAGCACAGCAAAGAACTGTGCGTTCTTCTAAATCACAAATCCTCAAGGAGAGTCCAATTGTGTCGGTTGCGATGCCTGACCTTTTCCAGCACTGGACGGGAAGAGGTGGCTCCTTCCACCATTTGCATGCCCCCTGCAAGTGCACCCACAGCCCAGTTCCTGATATTCAAATTGAAGATGTCACTGCTGAAGTACACCAGGATGAGGATATGAGTGTTGCTGGCGCTGGGGAGGAAATTGACAAGGAGGAATCTGATGGAGAGGTGGTTTGTTTAAGTCACCTGTTGTCCATGGGATGAATAAGGCCATTGACATGCCTGGTCAAAATACCAAAAAAATCACCTCTTCTGTGTGGAATTATTTCAACAGAAATGCGGACAACTGGTGCCAAGCCGTGTGTTGCCTTTGTCAAGCTGTAATAAGTAGGGGTAAGGACGTTAACCACCTAGGAACATCCTCCCTTATACGTCACCTGGAGCACATTCATCAGAAGTCATTGACAAGTTCAAAAACTTTGGGTAACAGCGGAAGCAGTCCACTGACATCTAAATCCCTTCTTCCTCTTGTACCCAAGCTCCTGCAAACTACACCACCAACTCCCTCTGTGTCAATTTCCTCCTTAGACAGGAAAGCCAATAGTCCTGCAGGCCATGTCATTGGCAAGTCTGACGAGTCCTCTCCGGACTGGGATTCCTCCGATGGATCCTTGAGTGTAACGCCTACTGCTCCTGGCTCTGCTGTTGTTGCTGCTGGGAGTCGATCATCATCCCAGAGGGGAGGTCGGAAGACCACTTGTACTACTTCCAGTAAGCAATTGACTGTCCAACAGTCCTTTGCGAGGAAGATGAAACATCACAGCAGTCATCCTGTTGCAAAGCGGATAACTCAGGCCTTAGCAGCTGTGTTGGTGTTAGACGTGCGTCCGGTATCCGCTGTTAGTTCACAGGGACTTAGAGAATTTCTTGAGGTAGTGTGTCCCCGGTACCAAATGCCATCTAGGTTCCACTTCTCTAGGCAGGCGATACCAAGAATGTACACAGACGTCAGAAAAAGAGTCACCAGTGTCCTAAAAAATGCAGTTGCACCCAATGTCCACTTAACCACGGACATGTGGACAATGGAAGCAGGGCAGACTAAGGACTATATGACTGTGACAGCCCACTGGGTAGATGTATTGCCGCCCGCAGCAACAACAGCAGTGGCGGCACCAGTAGCAGCATCTCGCAAACGCCAACTCGTTCCAACTTTGTATCACTGCTTTCCATAAGAGGCACACAGCTGACAACGTTTTACGGAAACTGAGGAACATCATCGCAGATTGGCTTACCCCAATTGGACTCTCCTGGGGATTTGTGACATCGGACAACGCCACCAATATTGTGCGTGCATTACATGTGGGAAAATTCCAGCACGTCCCATGTTTTGCACATACAATGAATTTGGTGGTGCAGAATTTTCTAAAAAACGACAGGGGCGTGCAAGATATGCTGTCGGTGGCTCGAAGAATTGCGGGCCACTTTCGGCATTCAGCCACCGGCTTGCCGAAGACCGGAGCACAGCAAACACTCCTGAACCTGCCCCGCCATCAGCTGAAGCAAGAGGTGGAATTCAACCCTCTATATGCTTCAGAGGATGGAGGATCAGCAAAAGGCCATTCAAGCCCATACATCTGCCTACGATATAGGCAAAGGAGGGGGAATGCACCTGACTCAAGCGCAGTGGAGAATGATTTCAACGTTGTGCAAGGTTCTGCAACCCTTTGAACTTGCCACACGTGAAGTCAGTTTAGACACTGCCAGCCTGAGTCAGGTCATTCCCCTCATCAGGCTTTTGCAGAAGCAGCTGGAGAGACTGAAGGAGGAGCTAAAACGTAGTGATTCCGCTAGGCATGTGGGACTTGTGGATGGAGCCCTTCATTCGCTTAACCAGGATTCACGGGTGGTCAATCTGTTGAAATCAGAGCACTACATTTTGGCCACCGTGCTCAATCCTAGGTTTAAAGCCTACGTTGTATCTCTCTTTCTGGCAGACACAAGTCTGCAGATGTTCAAAGACCTGCTGGTGAGACACTTGTCAAGTCAAGCGGAATATGACCCGTTAACAGCTCCTCCTTCATTTTCTACCGCCACTGGAGCTGCCAGGAAAAGGATCAGATTTCCAAAACCACCCGCTGGCGGTGATGCAGGGCAGTCAGGAGCGAAAACTGACATCTGGTCTGGACTGAAGGACCTGCCAACGATTACTGACATGTCGTCTACTGTCACTGCATATGATTCTATCACCATTGAAAGAATGGTGGAGGATTATATGAGTGACAGCATCCGTACGTATACTGGCAAGAAAAAGAGGCAATTTGGAGGCCCTTGCACAAACTGGCTTTATTTTACCTAAGTTGCCCTTCCTCCAGTGTGTACTCCGAAAGAGTGTTTAGTGCAGCCGGTCACCTTGTCAGCGATCGGCGTACAAGGTTACTTCCACAAAATGTGTAGAAGATGATGTTCATCAAAATGAATTATAATCAATTCCTCCGTGGAGACATTTACCAGCAATTGCCTCCAGAAAGTACACAGGGACCTGTGATGGTGGATTCCAGTGGGGACGAATTAATACTTTGTGAGGAGGGGGATGTACACAGTGAAAGGGGTGAGGAATCGGAGGATGATGATGAGGTCGACATCTTACCTCTGTAGAGCCAGTTTGAGCAAGGAGAGATTGTTTGCTTCTTTTTTTGGTGGGGGCCCAAACCAACCAGTCATTTCAGCCACAGTCGTGTGGCAGACCCTGTGGCTGAAATGATGGGTTTGTTAAAGTGTGCATGTCCTGTTTATACAACATAAGGGTGGGTGGGAGGGCCCAAGGACAATTTCATCTTGCACCTTTTTTTTTATTATTTATCTTTGCATCATGATGTTTTGGGTAGAGATGAGCGGGTTCGGTTTCTCTGAATCCGAACCCGCACGAACTTCATGTTTTTTTTCACGGGTCCGAGCGACTCGGATCTTCCCGCCTTGCTCGGTTAACCCGAGCGCGCCCGAACGTCATCATGACGCTGTCGGATTCTCGCGAGACTCGGATTCTATATAAGGAGCCGCGCGTCGCCGCCATTTTCACACGTGCATTGAGATTGATAGGGAGAGGACGTGGCTGGCGTCCTCTCCATTTAGATTAGAAGAGAGAGAGAGAGAGATTGACCTGATTTACTGGAGCTTAGGAGTACTGTAGAACTGTAGAGAGTGCAGAGTTTACTAGTGACTGACCACAGTGACCACCAGACAGTGCAGTTTTATTTAATATATCCGTTCTCTGCCTGAAAAAAACGATACACAGTGACTCAGTCACATACCATATCTGTGTGCACTGCTCAGCCCAGTGTGCTGCATCATCTATGTATATATCTGACTGTGCTCAGCTCACACATCTTATAATTGTGGGGGAGACTGGGGAGCACTGCAGTGCCAGTTATAGGTTATAGCAGGAGCCAGGAGTACATATTATTATTAAAATTAAACAGTGCACACTTTTGCTGCAGGAGTGCCACTGCCAGTGTGACTGACCAGTGACCTGACCACACTGACCACCAGTATAGTTAGTAGTATAGTATACTATATTGTGATTGCCTGAAAAAGTTAAACACTCGTATCTGACTGTGCTCAGCTCACACATCTTATAATTGTGGGGGAGACTGGGGAGCACTGCAGTGCCAGTTATAGGTTATAGCAGGAGCCAGGAGTACATATTATTATTAAAATTAAACAGTGCACACTTTTGCTGCAGGAGTGCCACTGCCGGTGTGACTGACCAGTGACCTGACCACACTGACCACCAGTATAGTTAGTAGTATAGTATACTATATTGTGATTGCCTGAAAAAGTTAAACACTCGTCGTGTGACTTCACTTGTGTGGTGTTTTTTTTTTTATTCTATAAAAAACTCATTCTGCTGACAGACAGTGTCCAGCAGGTCCGTCATTATATAATATATACCTGTCCGGCTGCAGTAGTGATATATATATATATTTTTTATATCATTATTTATCATCCAGTCGCAGCAGACACAGTACGGTAGTTCACGGCTGTAGCTACCTCTGTGTCGGCACTCTGCAGTCCGTCCATAATTGTATACCACCTACCCGTGGTTTTTTTTTCTTTCTTCTTTATACATACATACTACTACTACATCTCTTTATCAACCAGTCTATATTAGCAGCAGACACAGTACAGTACGGTAGTCCACGGCTGTAGCTACCTCTGTGTCGGCACTCGGCAGTCCGTCCATAATTGTATACCACCTACCCGTGGTTTTTTTTTATTTCTACTTTATACATACATACTACTACTACTACATCTCTTTATCAACCAGTCTATATTAGCAGCAGACACAGTACAGTACGGTAGTCCACGGCTGTAGCTACCTCTGTGTCGGCACTGGGCAGTCCGTCCATAATTGTATACCACCTACCCGTGGTTTTTTTTTTTCTTTCTTCTTTATACATACATACTACTACTACATCTCTTTATCAACCAGTCTATATTAGCAGCAGACACAGTACAGTACGGTAGTCCACGGCTGTAGCTACCTCTGTGTCGGCACTGGGCAGTCCGTCCATAATTGTATACCACCTACCCGTGGTTTTTTTTCTTTCTTCTTTATACATACATACTACTACTACTACATCTCTTTATCAACCAGTCTATATTAGCAGCAGACACAGTACAGTACGGTAGTCCACGGCTGTAGCTACCTCTGTGTCGGCACTGGGCAGTCCGTCCATAATTGTATACCACCTACCCGTGGTTTTTTTTTCTTTCTTCTTTATACATACATACTACTACTACATCTCTTTATCAACCAGTCTATATTAGCAGCAGACACAGTACAGTACGGTAGTCCACGGCTGTAGCTACCTCTGTGTCGGCACTGGGCAGTCCGTCCATAATTGTATACCACCTACCCGTGGTTTTTTTTTCTTTCTTCTTTATACATACATACTACTACTACATCTCTTTATCAACCAGTCTATATTAGCAGCAGACACAGTACAGTACGGTAGTCCACGGCTGTAGCTACCTCTGTGTCGGCACTGGGCAGTCCGTCCATAATTGTATACCACCTACCCGTGGTTTTTTTTTCTTTCTTCTTTATACATACATACTACTACTACATCTCTTTATCAACCAGTCTATATTAGCAGCAGACACAGTACAGTACGGTAGTCCACGGCTGTAGCTACCTCTGTGTCGGCACTGGGCAGTCCGTCCATAATTGTATACCACCTACCCGTGGTTTTTTTTTCTTTCTTCTTTATACATACATACTACTACTACATCTCTTTATCAACCAGTCTATATTAGCAGCAGACACAGTACAGTACGGTAGTCCACGGCTGTAGCTACCTCTGTGTCGGCACTGGGCAGTCCGTCCATAATTGTATACCACCTACCCGTGGTTTTTTTTTCTTTCTTCTTTATACATACATACTACTACTACATCTCTTTATCAACCAGTCTATATTAGCAGCAGACACAGTACAGTACGGTAGTCCACGGCTGTAGCTACCTCTGTGTCGGCACTCGGCAGTCCATCCATAATTGTATACTAGTATCCATCCATCTCCATTGTTTACCTGAGGTGCCTTTTAGTTGTGCCTATTAAAATATGGAGAACAAAAATGTTGAGGTTCCAAAATTAGGGAAAGATCAAGATCCACTTCCACCTCGTGCTGAAGCTGCTGCCACTAGTCATGGCCGAGACGATGAAATGCCAGCAACGTCGTCTGCCAAGGCCGATGCCCAATGTCATAGTACAGAGCATGTCAAATCCAAAACACCAAATATCAGTAAAAAAAGGACTCCAAAACCTAAAATAAAATTGTCGGAGGAGAAGCGTAAACTTGCCAATATGCCATTTACCACACGGAGTGGCAAGGAACGGCTGAGGCCCTGGCCTATGTTCATGGCTAGTGGTTCAGCTTCACATGAGGATGGAGGCACTCAGCCTCTCGCTAGAAAAATGAAAAGACTCAAGCTGGCAAAAGCAGTAGCACCGCAAAGAACTGTGCGTTCTTCGAAATCCCAAATCCACAAGGAGAGTCCAATTGTGTCGGTTGCGATGCCTGACCTTCCCAACACTGGACGTGAAGAGCATGCCTCCTTCCACCATTTGCACGCCCCCTGCAAGTGCTGGAAGGAGCACCCGCAGTCCAGTTCCTGATAGTCAGATTGAAGATGTCAGTGTTGAAGTACACCAGGATGAGGAGGATATGGGTGTTGCTGGCGCTGGGGAGGAAATTGACCAGGAGGATTCTGATGGTGAGGTGGTTTGTTTAAGTCAGGCACCCGGGGAGACACCTGTTGTCCGTGGGAGGAATAGGGCCGTTGACATGCCTGGTGAAAATACCAAAAAAATCAGCTCTTCGGTGTGGAAGTATTTCACCAGAAATGCGGACAACAGGTGTCAAGCCGTGTGTTCCCTTTGTCAAGCTGTAATAAGTAGGGGTAAGGACGTTAACCACCTCGGAACATCCTCCCTTATATGTCACCTGCAGCGCATTCATAATAAGTCAGTGACAAGTTCAAAAACTTGGGCCGACAGCGGAAGCAGTCCACTGACCAGTAAATCCCTTCCTCTTGTAACCAAGCTCACGCAAACCACCCCACCAACTCCCTCAGTGTCAATTTCCTCCTTCCCCAGGAATGCCAATAGTCCTGCAGGCCATGTCACTGGCAATTCTGACGAGTCCTCTCCTGCCTGGGATTCCTCCGATGCATCCTTGCGTGTAACGCCTACTGCTGCTGGCGCTGCTGTTGTTGCTGCTGGGAGTCGATGGTCATCCCAGAGGGGAAGTCGTAAGCCCACTTGTACTACTTCCAGTAAGCAATTGACTGTCCAACAGTCCTTTGCGAGGAAGATGAAATATCACAGCAGTCATCCTGTTGCAAAGCGGATAACTGAGTCCTTGACAACTATGTTGGTGTTAGACGTGCGTCCGGTATCCGCCGTTAGTTCACAGGGAACTAGACAATTTATTGAGGCAGTGTGCCCCCGTTACCAAATACCATCTAGGTTCCACTTCTGTAGGCAGGCGATACCGAGAATGTACACGGACGTCAGAAAAAGACTCACCAGTGTCCTAAAAAATGCAGTTGTACCCAATGTCCACTTAACCACGGACATGTGGACAAGTGGAGCAGGGCAGGGTCAGGACTATATGACTGTGACAGCCCACTGGGTAGATGTATGGACTCCCACCGCAAGAACAGCAGCGGCGGCACCAGTAGCAGCATCTCGCAAACGCCAACTCTTTCCTAGGCAGGCTACGCTTTGTATCACCGCTTTCCAGAATACGCACACAGCTGAAAACCTCTTACGGCAACTGAGGAAGATCATCGCAGAATGGCTTACCCCAATTGGACTCTCCTGTGGATTTGTGGCATCGGACAACGCCAGCAATATTGTGTGTGCATTAAATATGGGCAAATTCCAGCACGTCCCATGTTTTGCACATACCTTGAATTTGGTGGTGCAGAATTTTTTAAAAAACGACAGGGGCGTGCAAGAGATGCTGTCGGTGGCCAGAAGAATTGCGGGACACTTTCGGCGTACAGGCACCACGTACAGAAGACTGGAGCACCACCAAAAACTACTGAACCTGCCCTGCCATCATCTGAAGCAAGAAGTGGTAACGAGGTGGAATTCAACCCTCTATATGCTTCAGAGGTTGGAGGAGCAGCAAAAGGCCATTCAAGCCTATACAATTGAGCACGATATAGGAGGTGGAATGCACCTGTCTCAAGTGCAGTGGAGAATGATTTCAACGTTGTGCAAGGTTCTGATGCCCTTTGAACTTGCCACACGTGAAGTCAGTTCAGACACTGCCAGCCTGAGTCAGGTCATTCCCCTCATCAGGCTTTTGCAGAAGAAGCTGGAGGCATTGAAGAAGGAGCTAAAAGGGAGCGATTCCGCTAGGCATGTGGGACTTGTGGATGCAGCCCTTAATTCGCTTAACAAGGATTCACGGGTGGTCAATCTGTTGAAATCAGAGCACTACATTTTGGCCACCGTGCTCGATCCTAGATTTAAAACCTACCTTGGATCTCTCTTTCCAGCAGACACAAGTCTGCTGGGGTGCAAAGACCTGCTGGTGACAAAATTGTCAAGTCAAGCGGAACGCGACCTGTCAACATCTCCTCCTTCACATTCTCCCGCAACTGGGGGTGCGAGGAAAAGGCTCAGAATTCCGAGCCCACCCGCTGGCGGTGATGCAGGGCAGTCTGGAGCGACTGCTGATGCTGACATCTGGTCCGGACTGAAGGACCTGACAACGATTACGGACATGTCGTCTACTGTCACTGCATATGATTCTCTCCCCATTGAAAGAATGGTGGAGGATTATATGAGTGACCGCATCCAAGTAGGCACGTCACACAGTCCGTACTTATACTGGCAGGAAAAAGAGGCAATTTGGAGGCCCTTGCACAAACTGGCTTTATTCTACCTAAGTTGCCCTCCCACAAGTGTGTACTCCGAAAGAGTGTTTAGTGCCGCCGCTCACCTTGTCAGCAATCGGCGTACGAGGTTACATCCAGAAAATGTGGAGAAGATGATGTTCATTAAAATGAATTATAAACAATTCCTCCGCGGAGACATTGACCAGCAGCAATTGCCTCCACAAAGTACACAGGGAGCTGAGATGGTGGATTCCAGTGGGGACGAATTGATAATCTGTGAGGAGGGGGATGTACACGGTGATATATCGGAGGATGATGATGAGGTGGACATCTTGCCTCTGTAGAGCCAGTTTGTGCAAGGAGAGATTAATTGCTTCTTTTTTGGTGGGGGTCCAAACCAACCCGTCATATCAGTCACAGTCGTGTGGCAGACCCTGTCACTGAAATGATGGGTTGGTTAAAGTGTGCATGTCCTGTTTATACAACATAAGGGTGGGTGGGAGGGCCCAAGGACAATTCCATCTTGCACCTCTTTTTTCTTTTATTTTTCTTTGCGTCATGTGCTGTTTGGGGAGGGTTTTTTGGAAGGGACATCCTGCGTGACACTGCAGTGCCACTCCTAGATGGGCCCGGTGTTTGTGTCGGCCACTAGGGTCGCTAATCTTACTCACACAGCTACCTCATTGCGCCTCTTTTTTTCTTTGCGTCATGTGCTGTTTGGGGAGGGTTTTTTGGAAGGGACATCCTGCGTGACACTGCAGTGCCACTCCTAGATGGGCCAGGTGTTTGTGTCGGGCACTTGGGTCGCTGAGCTTAGTCACACAGCTACCTCATTGCACCTCTTTTTTTCTTTGCGTCATGTGCTGTTTGGGGAGTGTTTTTTGGAAGGGCCATCCTGCGTGACACTGCAGTGCCACTCCTAGATGGGCCAGGTGTTTGTGTCGGCCACTAGGGTCGCTTAGCTTAGTCATCCAGCGACCTCGGTGCAAATTTTAGGACTAAAAATAATATTGTGAGGTGTGAGGTATTCAGAATAGACTGAAAATGAGTGGAAATTATGGTTTTTGAGGTTAATAATAATATGGGATCAAAATGACCCCCAAATTCTATGATTTAAGCTGTTTTTTAGGGTTTTTTGAAAAAAACACCCGAATCCAAAACACACCCGAATCCGACAAAAAAAATTCGGTGAGGTTTTGCCAAAACGCGGTCGAACCCAAAACACGGCCGCGGAACCGAACCCAAAACCAAAACACAAAACCCGAAAAATTTCAGGCGCTCATCTCTAGTTTTGGGCCAAATTTTTTAAGTGCCATCCTGTCTGACACTGCAGTGCCACTGCTAGATGGGCCAGGTGTTTGTGCCGCACACTTGGGTCGCTTAGCTTAGTCATCCACCTGTGAGGTGTGAGGTGTTCAGAATAGACTGGAAATGAGTGGAAATTATGGTTGTTGAGGTTAATAATACTATAGGATCAAAATTACCCCCAAGTTCTATGATTTAACCTGCTTTTGAGGGGTTTTTGAAAAAAAAACACCCGAAACTGACAAAAAAAATTTAAGGGAGGTTTTGCCAAAACGCGTCCGAATCCAAAACATGGCCGCGGAACCGAATCAAAAAACCAAAACACAAAACCCGAAAAATTTCCGGTGCACAACTCTAGTCCTTAGTGTGTTCCATCCCCCCATCTGTAAGTTTATTACTGACCCGCATAAAGAGACATTCTTCAGTTTTTTTGCTAGATGAATTCAGTGGTCCCCCCAGTGGCCAGCGCCCCTAGGCAGCTGCTTAAAGCTGCCTAATGGTAGCGACAGCCCTGGCTGTTTGTAGTACGTTTGATGCTGATCTCATTTTTACCAGCAACAATCATCTGTAATGGCCTGAGGCATGTGATTTTCTGTTTGGAGAATTGTGTTGGTATTATATTATATTTTCTACTAGGCTATTCATTCTTGATTAATTAAAACAGGGTAGTATAGTTTATTAAACTGCCATCCTGTCTGGCACTGTTGTGTCACCTTGTGTAATAGATGTACTTTTGGTGGTCATTCCAAGTTGATCGCTCGCTAGCAGTTTTTAGCAGCCATGCAAACGCATTGCCACCGCCCACCATATTTTAGCTTTGCAGAAGTGCAAACGCTTGTGCAGCAGAGCGCCTGCAAAATAATTTTGTGCAAAACAAGACCAGCCCTGTAGTTACTCCTCGTGTGCGTTGATTCTAACGACGGTGGGATGGCTTTTGATGTCACACACTCGCCCAGCGTTCGCCCAGCCACGCCTGCATTTTCCCCGACACACCTGCGTTTTTCTAAGCACTCTCTAAAAACGGTCAGTTGACACCCAGAAACGCCCACTTCATGTCAATCTTCTTGCGTTGTGCCGTGTGACTGAAAGCTTCGCTAGAACCTGTGCAAAGCCACAAAGGACTTTGTACCCGTACGTCGCGCGTGCGCATTGCGGTGCATACGTATGCGCAGATTACCCATTTTTTTCACTGATCGCTGCGCTGCGAACAACTGCAGCTAGCGATCAACTTGAAATGACCGCCTTATTCTTTTAAACTGCCATGTGTTTGTTAGAGATGAGCGGGTTCGGTTCCTCGGAATCCGAACCCGCCCGAACTTCAGTTTTTTTTACACGGGGCCGAGCGGCTCGGATCTTCCCGCCTTGCTCGGTTAACCCGAGCGCGCCCGAACGTCATCATCCCGCTGTCGGATTCTCGCGAGGCTCGGATTCTATCGCGAGACTCGGATTCTATATAAGGAGCCGCGCGTCGCCGCCATTTTCACACGTGCATTGAGATTGATAGGGAGAGGACGTGGCTGGCGTCCTCTCCGTTTATAGAGATTCGAGAAGAGAGTGAGACAGAGAGAGACACAGTAGTAATTTGGGGAGCATTAGGAGGAGAACTACTACTACTAGTACTTGCTGAAGTGATAGAGAGAGATAGTGTGACTGTATTATCTGACTTGTGGGGGAGACACTGACAGTGGGGAGCAGTTAGAGTCTGAGAGCAGGACTCAGGACTCAGGAGTACATATAACGTACAGTGCACACTTTTGCTGCCAGAGTGCCAGCCACACTGCCATTGTTTGTGACCACACTGTGACCACCAGTATAATATATATTGTGATTGTCTGCTTAGGACTCAGGAGTACTACTTGCAAGTTGCTGATAGTGTGACCAGTGACCTGACCACCAGTTTAATAATCACCACCAGTTTATGAGTTTAATATATATTATATATATATATAATTGTATATAATATATATATAATATTGTATACCACCTAGCACCTAGCCACCTACCCGTGTTTTTTTCTTTTTTTCTTTCTTCTTTATACATACTACTATAGTAGCTTACTGTAGCAGTCTGCGGTGCTGCTGAGCTGACAGTGTCCAGCAGGTCCGTCATCAGTCATTACATAATAAATATATAATATATACCTGTCCGGCTGCAGTACTAGTGATATTATATATACATATATATTGATTTCATCTCATTATCATCCAGTCTATATTATCAGCAGACACAGTACGTTAGTCCACGGCTGTAGCTACCTCTGTGTCGGCACTCGGCAGTCCATCCATAATTGTATACCACCTACCCGTGGTTGTTTTTTTTTTCTTTCCTTTTTATACATACTACTATAGTAGCTTACTGTAGCAGTCTGCAGTGCTGCTGAGCTGACAGTGTCCAGCAGGTCCGTCATCAGTCATTACATAATAAATATATAATATATACCTGTCCGGCTGCAGTACTAGTGATATTATATATACATATATATTGATTTCATCTCATTATCATCCAGTCTATATTATCAGCAGACACAGTATGTTAGTCCACGGCTGTAGCTACCTCTGTGTCGGCACTCGGCAGTCCATCCATAATTGTATACCACCTACCCGTGGTTGTTGTTTTTTTCTTTCTTCTTTATACATACTACTATAGTAGCTTACTGTAGCAGTCTGCGGTGCTGCTGAGCTGACAGTGTCCAGCAGGTCCGTCATCAGTCATTACATAATAAATATATAATATATACCTGTCCGGCTGCAGTACTAGTGATATTATATATACATATATATTGATTTCATCTCATTATCATCCAGTCTATATTATCAGCAGACACAGTACGTTAGTCCACGGCTGTAGCTACCTCTGTGTCGGCACTCGGCAGTCCATCCATAATTGTATACCACCTACCCGTGGTTGTTTTTTTTTTCTTTCTTCTTTATACATACTACTATAGTAGCTTACTGTAGCAGTCTGCGGTGCTGCTGAGCTGACAGTGTCCAGCAGGTCCGTCATCAGTCATTACATAATAAATATATAATATATACCTGTCCGGCTGCAGTACTAGTGATATTATATATACATATATATTGATTTCATCTCATTATCATCCAGTCTATATTATCAGCAGACACAGTACGTTAGTCCACGGCTGTAGCTACCTCTGTGTCGGCACTCGGCAGTCCATCCATAATTGTATACCACCTACCCGTGGTTGTTTTTTTTTTCTTTCTTCTTTATACATACTACTATAGTAGCTTACTGTAGCAGTCTGCGGTGCTGCTGAGCTGACAGTGTCCAGCAGGTCCGTCATCAGTCATTACATAATAAATATATAATATATACCTGTCCGGCTGCAGTACTAGTGATATTATATATACATATATATTGATTTCATCTCATTATCATCCAGTCTATATTATCAGCAGACACAGTACGTTAGTCCACGGCTGTAGCTACCTCTGTGTCGGCACTCGGCAGTCCATCCATAATTGTATACCACCTACCCGTGGTTGTTTTTTTTTTCTTTCTTCTTTATACATACTACTATAGTAGCTTACTGTAGCAGTCTGCGGTGCTGCTGAGCTGACAGTGTCCAGCAGGTCCGTCATCAGTCATTACATAATAAATATATAATATATACCTGTCCGGCTGCAGTACTAGTGATATTATATATACATATATATTGATTTCATCTCATTATCATCCAGTCTATATTATCAGCAGACACAGTACGTTAGTCCACGGCTGTAGCTACCTCTGTGTCGGCACTCGGCAGTCCATCCATAATTGTATACCACCTACCCGTGGTTGTTTTTTTTTTCTTTCTTCTTTATACATACTACTATAGTAGCTTACTGTAGCAGTCTGCGGTGCTGCTGAGCTGACAGTGTCCAGCAGGTCCGTCATCAGTCATTACATAATAAATATATAATATATACCTGTCCGGCTGCAGTACTAGTGATATTATATATACATATATATTGATTTCATCTCATTATCATCCAGTCTATATTATCAGCAGACACAGTACGTTAGTCCACGGCTGTAGCTACCTCTGTGTCGGCACTCGGCAGTCCATCCATAATTGTATACCACCTACCCGTGGTTGTTATTTTTTTCTTTCTTCTTTATACATACTACTATAGTAGCTTACTGTAGCAGTCTGCGGTGCTGCTGAGCTGACAGTGTCCAGCAGGTCCGTCATCAGTCATTACATAATAAATATATAATATATACCTGTCCGGCTGCAGTACTAGTGATATTATATATACATATATATTGATTTCATCTCATTATCATCCAGTCTATATTATCAGCAGACACAGTACGTTAGTCCACGGCTGTAGCTACCTCTGTGTCGGCACTCGGCAGTCCATCCATAAGTATACTAGTATCCATCCTTCTCCATTGTTTACCTGAGGTGCCTTTTAGTTGTGCCTATTAAAATATGGAGAACAAAAATGTTGAGGTTCCAAAATTAGGAAAAGATCAAGATCCACTTCCACCTTGTGCTGAAGCTGCTGCCACTAGTCATGGCCGAGACGATGAAATGCCAGCAACGTCGTCTGCCAAGGCCGATGCCCAATGTCATAGTACAGAGCATGTAAAATCCAAAACACCAAATATCAGTAAAAAAAGGACTCCAAAATCTAAAATAAAATTGTCGGAGGAGAAACGTAAACTTGCCAATATGCCATTTACCACACGGAGTGGCAAGGAACGGCTGAGGCCCTGGCCTATGTTCATGGCTAGTGGTTCAGCTTCACATGAGGATGGAAGCACTCAGCCTCTCGCTAGAAAAATGAAAAGACTCAAGCTGGCAAAAGCACCGCAAAGAACTGTGCGTTCTTCGAAATCCCAAATCCACAAGGAGAGTCCAATTGTGTCGGTTGCGATGCCTGACCTTCCCAACACTGGACATGAAGAGCATGCGCCTTCCACCATTTGCACGCCCCCTGCAAGTGCTGGAAGGAGCACCCGCAGTCCAGTTCCTGATAGTCAGATTGAAGATGTCAGTGTTGAAGTACACCAGGATGAGGAGGATGTGGGTGTTGCTGGCGCTGGGGAGGAAATTGACAAGGAGGATTCTGATGGTGAGGTGGTTTGTTTAAGTCAGGCACCCGGGGAGACACCTGTTGTCCGTGGGAGGAATATGGCCGTTGACATGCCTGGTGAAAATACCAAAAAAATCAGCTCTTCGGTGTGGAAGTATTTCAACAGAAATGCGGACAACATTTGTCAAGCCGTGTGTTGCCTTTGTCAAGCTGTAATAAGTAGGGGTAAGGACGTTAACCACCTCGGAACATCCTCCCTTATACGTCACCTGCAGCGCATTCATAATAAGTCAGTGACAAGTTCAAAAACTTTGGGCGACAGCGGAAGCAGTCCACTGACCAGTAAATCCCTTCCTCTTGTAACCAAGCTCACGCAAACCACCCCACCAACTCCCTCAGTGTCAATTTCCTCCTTCCCCAGGAATGCCAATAGTCCTGCAGGCCATGTCACTGGCAATTCTGACGATTCCTCTCCTGCCTGGGATTCCTCCGATGCATCCTTGCGTGTAACGCCTACTGCTGCTGGCGCTGCTATTGTTGCTGCTGGGAGTCGATGGTCATCCCAGAGGGGAAATCGTAAGACCACTTTTACTACTTCCACCAAGCAATTGACTGTCCAACAGTCCTTTGCGAGGAAGATGAAATATCACAGCAGTCATCCTGCTGCAAAGCGGATAACTGAGGCCTTGGCATCCTGGGTGGTGAGAAACGTGGTTCCGGTATCCATCATTACTGCAGAGCCAACTAGAGACTTGTTGGAGGTACTGTGTCCCCGGTACCAAATACCATCTAGGTTCCATTTCTCTAGGCAGGCGATACCGAAAATGTACACAGACCTCAGAAAAAGAGTCACCAGTGTCCTAAAAAATGCAGCTGTACCCAATGTCCACTTAACCACGGACATGTGGACAAGTGGAGCAGGGCAGGGTCAGGACTATATGACTGTGACAGCCCACTGGGTAGATGTATGGACTCCCGCCGAAAGAACAGCAGCGGCGGCACCAGTAGCAGCATCTCGCAAACGCCAACTCTTTCCTAGGCAGGCTGCGCTTTGTATCACCGGTTTCCAGAATACGCACACAGCTGAAAACCTCTTACGGCAACTGAGGAAGATCATCGCGGAATGGCTTACCCCAATTGGACTCTCCTGTGGATTTGTGGCATCGGACAACGCCAGCAATATTGTGTGTGCATTAAATCTGGGCAAATTCCAGCACGTCCCATGTTTTGCACATACCTTGAATTTGGTGGTGCAGAATTTTTTTAAAAACGACAGGGGCGTGCAAGAGATGCTGTCGGTGGCCAGAAGAATTGCGGGACACTTTCGGCGTACAAGCACCACGTACAGAAGACTGGAGCAACACCAAAAACGCCTGAACCTGCCCTGCCATCATCTGAAGCAAGAAGTGGTAACGAGGTGGAATTCAACCCTATATATGCTTCAGAGGTTGGAGGAGCAGCAAAAGGCCATTCAAGCCTATACAATTCAGCACGATATAGGAGGTGGAATGCACCTGTCTCAAGCGCAGTGGAGAATGATTTCAACGTTGTGCAAGGTTCTGCTGCCCTTTGAACTTGCCACACGTGAAGTCAGTTCAGACACTGCCAGCCTGAGTCAGGTCATTCCCCTCATCAGGCTTTTGCAGAAGAAGCTGGAGACATTGAAGGAGGAGCTAACACGGAGCGATTCCGCTAGGCATGTGGGACTTGTGGATGGTGCCCTTAATTCGCTTAACAAGGATTCACGGGTGGTCAATCTGTTGAAATCAGAGCACTACATTTTGGCCACCGTGCTCGATCCTAGATTTAAAACCTACCTTGGATCTCTCTTTCCGGCAGACACAAGTCTGCTGGGGTTCAAAGACCTGCTGGTGAGAAAATTGTCAAGTCAAGCGTAACGCGACCTGTCAACATCTCCTCCTTCACATTCTCCCGCAACTGGGGGTGCGAGGAAAAGGCTCAGAATTCCGAGCCCACCCGCTGGCGGTGATGCAGGGCAGTCTGGAGCGACTGCTGATGCTGACATCTGGTCCGGACTGAAGGACCTATCAACGATTACGGACATGTCGTCTACTGTCACTGCATATGATTCTCTCCCCATTGAAAGAATGGTGGAGGATTATATGAGTGACCGCATCCAAGTAGGCACGTCACACAGTCCGTACTTATACTGGCAGGAAAAAGAGGCAATTTGGAGGCCCTTGCACAAACTGGCTTTATTCTACCTAAGTTGCCCTCCCACAAGTGTGTACTCCGAAAGAGTGTTTAGTGCCGCCGCTCACCTTGTCAGCAATCGGCGTACGAGGTTACTTCCAGAAAATGTGGAGAAGATGATGTTCATTAAAATGAATTATAATCAATTCCTCCGTGGAGACATTGACCAGCAGCAATTGCCTCCACAAAGTACACAGGGAGCTGAGATGGTGGATTCCAGTGGGGACGAATTGATAATCTGTGAGGAGGGGGATGTACACGGTGATATATCGGAGGATGATGATGAGGTGGACATCTTGCCTCTGTAGAGCCAGTTTGTGCAAGGAGAGATTAATTGCTTCTTTTTTGGTGGGGGTCCAAACCAACCCGTCATTTCAGTCACAGTCGTGTGGCAGACCCTGTCACTGAAATGATGGGTTGGTTAAAGTGTGCATGTCCTGTTTATACAACATAAGGGTGGGTGGAAGGGCCCAAGGACAATTCCATCTTGCACCTCTTTTTTCTTTAATTTTTCTTTGCGTCATGTGCTGTTTGGGGAGGGTTTTTTGGAAGGGACATCCTGCGTGACACTGCAGTGCCACTCCTAGATGGGCCCGGTGTTTGTGTCGGCCACTAGGGTCGCTTATCTTACTCACACAGCTACCTCATTGCGCCTCTTTTTTTCTTTGCGTCATGTGCTGTTTGGGGAGGGTTTTTTGGAAGGGCCATCCTGCGTGACACTGCAGTGCCACTCCTAGATGGGCCCGGTGTTTGTGTCGGCCACTAGGGTCGCTTATCTTACTCACACAGCTACCTCATTGCGCCTCTTTTTTTCTTTGCGTCATATGCTGTTTGGGGAGGGTTTTTTGGAAGGGACATCCTGCGTGACACTGCAGTGCCACTCCTAGATGGGCCAGGTGTTTGTGTCGGCCACTAGGGTCGCTTATCTTACTCACACAGCTACCTCATTGCGCCTCTTTTTTTCTTTGCGTCATGTGCTGTTTGGGGAGGGTTTTTTGGAAGGGACATCCTGCGTGACACTGCAGTGCCACTACTAGATGGGCCCGGTGTTTGTGTCGGCCACTAGGGTCGCTTATCTTACTTACACAGCTACCTCATTGCGCCTCTTTTTTTCTTTGCGTCATGTGCTGTTTGGGGAGGGTTTTTTGGAAGGGACATCCTGCGTGACACTGCAGTGCCACTCCTAGATGGGCCAGGTGTTTGTGTCGGCCACTAGGGTCGCTTATCTTACTCACACAGCTACCTCATTGCGCCTCTTTTTTTCTTTGCGTCATGTGCTGTTTGGGGAGGGTTTTTTGGAAGGGCCATCCTGCATGACACTGCAGTGCCACTCCTAGATGGGCCAGGTGTTTGTGTCGGCCACTAGGGTCGCTTATCTTACTCACACAGCTACCTCATTGCGCCTCTTTTTTTCTTTGCGTCATGTGCTGTTTGGGGAGGGTTTTTTGGAAGGGACATCCTGCGTGACACTGCAGTGCCACTCCTATATGGGCCCGGTGTTTGTGTCGGCCACTAGGGTCGCTTATCTTACTCACACAGCTACCTCATTGCGCCTCTTTTTTTCTTTGCGTCATGTGCTGTTTGGGGAGGGTTTTTTGGAAGGGCCATCCTGCGTGACACTGCAGTGCCACTCCTAGATGGGCCAGGTGTTTGTGTCGGCCACTAGGGTCGCTTATCTTACTCACACAGCTACCTCATTGCGCCTCTTTTTTTCTTTGCGTCATGTGCTGTTTGGGGAGGGTTTTTTGGAAGGGACATCCTGCGTGACACTGCAGTGCCACTCCTAGATGGGCCAGGTGTTTGTGTCGGCCACTAGGGTCGCTTATCTTACTCACACAGCTACCTCATTGCGCCTCTTTTTTTCTTTGCGTCATGTGCTGTTTGGGGAGGGTTTTTTGGAAGGGACATCCTGCGTGACACTGCAGTGCCACTCCTAGATGGGCCAGGTGTTTGTGTCGGCCACTAGGGTCGCTTATCTTACTCACACAGCTACCTCATTGCGCCTCTTTTTTTCTTTGCGTCATGTGCTGTTTGGGGAGGGTTTTTTGGAAGGGACATCCTGCGTGACACTGCAGTGCCACTCCTAGATGGGCCAGGTGTTTGTGTCGGCCACTAGGGTCGCTTAGCTTAGTCATCCAGCGACCTTGGTGCAAATTTTAGGACTAAAAATAATATTGTGAGGTGTGAGGTATTCAGAATAGACTGAAAATGAGTGGAAATTATGGTTTTTGAGGTTAATAATACTTTGGGATCAAAATGACCCCCAAATTCTATGATTTAAGCTGTTTTTTAGTGTTTTTTGAAAAAAAACACCCGAATCCAAAACACACCCGAATCCGACAAAAAAAATTCGGTGAGGTTTTGCCAAAACGCGGTCGAACCCAAAACACGGCCGCGGAACCGAACCCAAAACCAAAACCCGAAAAATTTCAAGTGCACATCTCTAGTGTTTGTTCCACAGTTCTGTCACCTAGGTTAGCCAACCAGTTCACTGCAGCCTTCGACTAGTGTTGGTGAAAACAGTATTGTGATCTGTAAGGTGGGTCAAAGTTGACTGAAAATTACTGGAAATGAATGTTATTGATGTAAATAATACTGTAGGCATAAAAACAGATAAAAACTACATGAATTAAATTTTAACTTATTTTATCAATTGTTAAAGAAATCTGAAAACAAAACCAATGAGAATGGTTTTGCCACGGTCAGTGGTCAATTTACGAAGCCTTGGATGGAGATAAAGTACCAACCAATCAGCTCCTAACTGTCATTTTTCAAACACAGCCTGCAACATGGCAGTTAGGAGCTGATTGGCTGGTACTTTATCTCCGTCCACTTTATCTCCATTCTAGGCATAGTAAATAAACCCCTAAAATACAGTAATGATTTAGGGGGTCATTCTGAGTTGATCGTTCGCTGCTGATTTTCGCAGAGCAGCGATCAGGTAAAAAAATCGGCAAAACTGCGCATACGTATGCACCGCAATGTGCAGGCGAGTCGTACGGGTACAAAGCGGATCGTTGCTGAGCGATGGATTTAACGAAAAATCCATTCGCGCGGCCGATCGCAAGGAGATTGACAGGAAGAGGGCGTTTGTGGGTGGCAACTGACCGTTTTTTGGGAGTGGTTGGGAAAATGCAGGCGTGTCCAGGCGTTTGCAGGGCGGGTGTCTGACGTCAATTCCGGGAACAAAAAGACTGAAGGACTGAGTAAGTCCAGAGCTACTCTAAAACTGCACAAAATGTTTTTGCAGATCTCCACTGCACAGGTGTTTGCACACTTGCAAAGCGAAAATGCACCCCCCCCCCCCCCATAGGCGGCATCTATGCGTTTGCACGACTGCTAAAAGTAGCTAGCGAGCGATCGACTTGGAATGAGGGCCTTAGAACCAAAACACAGGGTCTGGGCATATCTGTAATCTCTTTACCCCCATGACAAAAGTAATGTCATAGGGGTAAATGTATTATCCCGCTAACTGCAGGTTCCTGGCGAGTCTGGACAATATTTTAAAGTAATAATAATAATAATAATAATTTTATTTATATAGCGCACTTTCTCCAATAGGACTCAAGGCGCTAAACAGATACATAGCATAATATAGTACAGAAAATAATGAAGTACATTTTCATAAAATAGAGAAGCATGAAGATACTAATAGGGACATTATGGAAATGCTTGAGTAAACAGAAAAGTCTTGATTCTACTTTTGAAGGATTCTATAGTTGGGGCCTCTCGCACTGTGCGGGGAAGTGAGTTCCATAGAGTCGGAGCCGCATGACTAAAAGCTCGACCCCCAGATGAATTACGGTAGATTCTAGGTACTGCTAAAAGTCCTTCATCTACAGATCGCAGTAATCGAGTGGGGCAGTATGGGATCAGAAGCTGCTTCAGGTACCTTGGGCCTTGGTCATGTAATACTTTGAAACTCAGTAAGCCGATCTTGAAGATGATTCGCCATCTTACAGGCAGCCAGTGAAGGGAGTAGAGGATGGGCGTTATGTGGCTAGAACGGGGCTGGTTGGTTAATAGCCTGGCAGCTGTGTTTTGCACCAGCTGTAAGCGTTGCAATTCTTTTGCTGGTAGACCAAGGTAGAGGGCATTACAGTAGTCTAATTGAGATGATACAAATGCATGTATGACTTTTGGCAGATCATCTGAGGGAATTAAGTGCTTGATTCTGGCTATGTTCCTCAGGTGAAAGAATGAGGATTTGATTGTGGCTGATATCTGATGTTTAAGTGTCAAGCCACCATCCAGGACAACGCCAAGATTCCGCATATGATCACTGGTCTGTAATTCTGAATCCCCGAGTGTAAGTCCAGTTGGTTGGCTATGCTGCAGTCTTGTCCTTTGATGTTGCGGTCGTATCATAAGGACCTCTGTTTTATCCGGGTTCAGTCGCAGCCAATTGGCGCTCATCCACTCCTGTAGTTCAGCTAGACAGCCATTTAGGGTTGCTATTGGGATATCAGTGCCCGGAGCAAAGGACAAGTACAGTTGTGTATCATCTGCATAGCAGTGGTAGACCAGGCCATGGTGCCTGATTATTTCGCCCAATAGGAGCATGTATACTGCAAAAAGCATGGGGGATAGTATAGAACCTTGTGGGACACCACATGGCAATGGCACTGGTGGTGATGAGTATAATCCAGACGATACTCTCTGTGACCTGCCTGTGAGAAATGATTTGAACCAGTTTAGGACTGTGCCATCCAGACCACAGAAATGTATCAGTCGCTCAATCAGAAGCCCATGGTCCACGGTATCAAATGCTGCCGAGAGATCCAGAAGGATTAATATTGAACAGTCACCTCTGTCTTTTGCCATCAGAAGATCATTTAACACACACACCAGGGCTGATTCAGTGCTATGTCTTCTCCTGAATCCTGATTGAAATGGATCATAAATATCATGGGTTGTCAGGCGGGTTATAAGCAAAAAATAAATAAATAAACACCTGCGCTCCTTGCTTAAAGTCTGGCTGCAGAAATTAAACGTGACTCACACCAATCACTAAAACACAATATAAACACAAACAATGAAAATCCTGCGCACTGATCAAGGGTATATAACACTCAGTTAGAGGTCAGTGAATGAAAAAAACCCTTCTGGTTTTAGCATTCAAAAAATGGGTACAGTAGAAAGTCTCAGTGGGTCAATATTAGAGATAGTTAAAGTTCAAAAAAATGTGTATACTACAGTCAATCCTTTTACTGATCTCCTTTGGATGTAGAAGATCAGGCCAATAGTTTGAAGCAATATCCCAATAAAATTAATTTTAACAGTCAATTGTAGATTCTCTTATCTGGTCTCGTCCTGGGTCCTGCAACCAAAAAAGTAGACGTGCTAAAACTTGAATTCAGTCAGCCCCACCGTTTTTCAATTCTTTGTCTCTGTCCTCAAACAATGGTACATGAAAGACAAATAATGGGGAATCATAGTGCAGACTGAAAAAAGTCACAGGAGAACGTATCTGCAACGCCGCACAGGAAGGAAGCAGCCGCCGCCGACGCCGGCAGTGATGCACGTAGCGCACCGGATGGATAATTGCTTCTATATTACCCCTTTACGCCTACTACTGTGCCTTCCACCGAAGGTCACTTAGGGTACGCATGCTAAGTCTTTTTTAATTTTAAACGTGTTTAAATAAACTTTTTTCAGTCTGCACTATGATTCCCCATTATTTGTCTTTCATGTACCATTGTTTGAGGACAGAGACAAAGAATTGAAAAACGGTGGGGCTGACTGAATTCAAGTTTTAGCACGTCTACTTTTTTGGTTGCAGGACCCAGGACGAGACCAGATAAGAGAATCTACAATTGACTGTTAAAATTAATTTTATTGGGATATTGCTTCAAACTATTGGCCTGATCTTCTACATCCAAAGGAGATCAGTAAAAGGATTGACTGTAGTATACACATTTTTTTGAACTTTAACTATCTCTAATATTGACCCACTGAGACTTTCTACTGTACCCATTTTTTGAATGCTAAAACCAGAAGGGTTTTTTTCATTCACTGACCTCTAACTGAGTGTTATATACCCTTGATCAGTGCGCAGGAATTTCATTGTTTGTGTTTATATTGGGTTAAAAGCAAAAACAGGTTGATTTTGCCTTTTAAATGATTGTTACTTTAAAACATCTGCCAGACTCACCGGGAACCCGTTGATACCTGCAGATCACATGCTAGTACCTTTACCCCATAGGCTTGTCCCGTGGTGCTTATATGGTAAATGGGGTACTAGTGTAAAGTACAAATGGGTCTAGAGCAGTACACTAATCTTTTTTTTTAATGCATATTCTCTTTCCATTTTTCGCGTTCCCCTCACAGAGGCACAAACCGGGAAGTCAGACTTTCCAAACATCCTCCGTCAAATGGAAACTTGGATAAAACATAGTTGTTTCTTTGGGTGTAAGAGCATGACATAATCCTTTCCTGCTAATGTTTATGAATGCAGCAGCTACGGTTTATTTTAACCATGTCTTGAGTACATTAGAATAAGAACACAGCGAAACACAGGAAACAATGGTACGGCAATCTCAAAGTTTGAGAAAGTAAATATTTAAAGTATTGCAGCACTCAGATTACACATCTGTCCCCCGTATCCACCCACACGTCAAGCTACATGTTTTGTATAATTACTGCAAGCAATTGTGTTGTACTTGTATAACGCCCAAGATATGAGACCCACGTACCAGTGCAGAACAGACTTTCATTTCAGGCCTGGATCACCCATAAACATGACTGCAACTGTCAGTAAATTTGACAAAAAATAACTCACATATTTGTATGTCAGTAAATGAAAAATAGAGTTCAGAAACAATGCAATACATTGAGTTCCAGATGTACTAAGCCTTGAAAAGTGATAAGTTGTATGGTGATTATGGGGGACATTTACTAAGCAGGGATAAGAACGGAGAAGTGAGCCAGTGGAGAAGTTGCCCATGGCAACCAATCAGCACTGAAGTAACATCTATAATTTGCATACTATACAATTATACAGAGCTGCTGATTGGTTGATGGGGCAACTTCTCTACTGGCTCACTTCTCCGCTCTTATCACTGCTTAGTAAATGTCTCCCCAAGGGGTCTATTTACTAAGCCTTGGATGGAGATAAAGTACCAGCCAATCAGCTCCTGTCATTTTTTAAACACAGCCTGTAACATGGCAGTTAGGAGCTGATTGGCTGGTACTTTATCTCCAGCAACTTTATCTCGATCCAAGACTTAGTAAATAGACCCCAAAGTACCAACCAACCAGATCCTAACTGTCATATTTCAATCCCAGCCTGTGACATGGCAGTTAGAAACTGATTGGCTGATACTTTATCACCATGGAATTTATCACTTTTTAAGGCTTAGTAGTTAGTACATCTCCTGCAAAGCCTTTAACAGAGCAGCGGTGAACAGGTGCCGCACACAAATGCCACTGGGGGGTGAGGTAATGAATGGGTGTTTTGAGGGAAAGAGTGAAAGGAGTGGACAAGGGCTCAAAAAGCGCCAGGCTTGTCCCTAGCAGGGGTTGACTGGGCAGGGGGCAGGGTGCCATCTGCCCCCCGGGCCAGTGCAATTGAAGTTTTCCAGGGCCATTTTTGCATTGCATTCCCTGTGAAAAGCTGGGTCACTTGCTTGAGTCTGCCCCCCAGGCTGAAAGTTGCCAGCCAGCCTCCCTAGGGTGTAGCCAAACTTCCATTCTGACAGGGACACAACCTTATTGCGCCATGGTCATGTTGGTAAAATGTGCTTGAAGCTGTAGCAGAGTTTGTGTACACACCAGTGGATGCCTTACAACTATGACCAGCCCAGTTACTTAACCAGTGGAGGGGTTTTATTGAAATTAAAGTAGGTACAGCCGTACTCACTGTTATACACACTGGTAGATGGAGCAGAGTATGAGTGTGTCAAACATCTCCCTAGCCAGTGAGTGGATGTAGGTGCTGGGTAGCAGTGCAGAAGGCTCGAACAGTAGTTATATTGCAGGTAAACATGGGTCTCACTGGAGCTAAATGGAAAACTACTGTCTTTCACTGTGGCAGTCTCACACACTAGGGTATTCAATTATCTGCAAATTCGCGGCAATTTTTCGCCCGAAAATTTTTCGCAGCAATCGGGCGGAAATTGTCGCGAAAATGCTCCGTTTTTCGACCTATTTAATTCCAAACGGGTTTCACGTGAAAATTCTTGCAGTGAAAAGTGCAGGTGAAAATGGGGAAATCAGCCTGTACCCCAAAAAATGCTAAACTAACATAGGAAAACAGAAGAGAAGTGTGTTAGAGATCACATTAGAGCGTTTTTGGGGACTTAAATTGTGTGAAATGGCTGTTATATGCATTTTTTTTAAAAAAAATGCAAAAAAATGATAGAAAGCAAGTTTTTTTGAGCAAAATAAATGCTCTCATTAAATTTGGGGTACATGAAAATGGGTATAAGTATATATTTGGGTCATTTTAGGGTACTTTATAAAAAAGTGGAAACAGACCGATTACTCCCATCTGCAATCCTAAAAACACCTGTCCCACTCATAAAGCTCCCCAATATACCTGTCCCATACCTTGAACCCCAATTTCCATCACTTTGTACTTTTTCACCCCAAAAATGACATGTCTTGATTGGCCAATTAAAAATAATTAAAAACCTCAACGTGCCTAATTAGTAATTAAGTGGGGTGTCCCAGGAGTTCTGTACCATATCCAAACATTTTTACCTTAAAATAGTGACTTTTCCCAACTTTTCACCTGCTTCAGAGTAGGTGAAGTGAAATTAGTGAAAAAATGATCACCGATAAATTTTCCAGGAAAATTGAATAGGCTGTAATTGCGTTTCGCGGGAAAAGTCCGTTTTTTTGCGTGAAAAGTCCGTTATCGCTGCTAATTGAATATACCCCACAGTGTCAAGATGGCTTTGCACATGCTCAGTAATAGCCTCAGTGCCCATCTTGGTACAGGGAATGAAGCTTCCCTTGAGGAGTAGAAACATAGAGCCTGCGCAGTAGCACATTCCACTTTCAACAGGTCACACCCCATTTCTGCACAAGTCGCCATGTGTTCCAATTCCAGCTTTGTAAAAGATGGGCTGTATGTCTTTCTGCGTCCTGCATTAAGTGTTACTTCTTTATCTGAATGCAAAAATTCCGTGGCATCACTACAATGACAGCATAAAGACTTCCCTGAATAGAAAGCAGCCCAGGGGCAGTGCTGGAGAAACATGTATCAAATCCGCTTCTCCTTTACCATAAATATTAGATTTAAATTACATTTGACGGATTCCTGTTCATAATTGAGGCTCGCCATTTGTATTAAAATTAGTGTTTTGAAATATTGTTCTTTGTATTATTATTTAAATCATATTTTCCAGAAATAAAAATATTTGCCACAGGAACTGCAAACGTGAACTTGGCTATTTGCTATAATTGCTCACATTTGTAGTTTCGCTGTCCAGACTCGGGACTCACAGCAATTAGTCCCAGAGAGCTGGTGGTCCCAGTAGTGTGCAAGCTCTTAATTTGATGAAACAATAGGGCATGTGTGTATCTTGAAACAATATTAAAGACATGGGCCAAAATTTACTAATATTCGTGTTTGTGTCGGTTTGTGTAGTGTTTTTAAACTCGTCTTGTATCGGGTGCATTTTCATGCAACTTTTTGAAACTATGGGGGTAATTCCAAGTTGATCGCAGCAGGATTTGTGTTAGCAATTGGGCAAAACCATGGGGGTAATTCCAAGGTGATCGCAGCAGGATTTTTTTTTAGCAATTGGGCAAAACCATGTGCACTGCAGGGGGGGCAGATATAACATGTGCAGAGAGAGTTAGATTTGGGTGGGTTATTTTGTTTCTGTGCAGGGTAAATACTGGCTGCTTTATTTTTACACTGCAATTTAGATTGCAGATTGAACACACCACACGCAAATCTATCTCTCTCTGCACATGTTATATCTGCCTCCCCTGCAGTGCACATGGTTTTGCCCAATTGCTATCAAAAATCCTGCTGCGATCAACTTGGAATTACCCCCCATGTGCACTGCAGGGGAGGCAAATATAACATGTGCAGAGAGAGTTAGATTTGGGTGTGGTGTGTTCAATCTGCAATCTAATTTGCAGTGTAAAAATAAAGCAGCCAGTATTTACTCTGCACAGAAACAAAATAACCCACCCAAATCTAACTCTTTCTGCACATGTTATATCTGCCTCCCCTGCAGTGCACATGGTTTTGCCCAATTGCTAAAAAAAATCCTGCTGCGATCAACTTGGAATTACCCCCTATATACGCCAAGTTACTAAGCATTCGAGTTTATTGTTTTCGTGTTTTCCGATGTCGATGCCAGTCGGGTTTTTTTGGCACATTTACGTCCGTCATTGTCGTTTGCATACGTGTTTGTGTTGTTTTTGCTGGGGTTTTTTCTAAGTTAAACGCGGCAGGGTTTTTTTTTTCCGCGGCCGCATTTTCACTTTCAGTTTCAGTTTTCATCCCCGTTCGTGATTGGTTGTGTTTCAGATGGTAGGAGTGTCTGTGCGCAACCATATAAATACGCCCCAAACCGTCCGCACCCCGTGGGTTTAGTTAGTGGTGAGGAGAGAGGTTGTGCAGTGGAGTTTGGTGAGTAGTGTTTGTTTGGAGGAGTATTTTTTGCGAGTTCTGAGTGTTGTATTGTGTTTGAAAGTAGTTTTGTCATTCTTGTTGTCTTGTATTTTTTGGTTTTGTCTCAATTTTTGTCCAAGTTTTTTTTATTTATAGTCCCTTGTCAGTGTGTGTGTGTGTGTGTGTGTGTGTGTGTGTGTGTGTGTGTGTGTGTGTGTGTGTGTGTGTGTGTGTGTGTGTGTGTGTGATTAGTGTAGTGGTAGCGGAGGAGTGTTTTTTTTTTTTCCTGTGTTAATTGTTTAGTCACACAATTATGTGTGACTCAGAGGTTGCTGAGGTGAGTGAGGTGGAGGGTGTTAGTGAGGGGGAGGAGGTCGGTCAGGTGGAGGAGGTGAGTGTTAGTGAGGTGGAGGAGGTTGGTGAGGTTGCTGCAGCAGCCTCAAGTGACAGTGATAGGGACAGTCAGACAGCTCCGCAGCCACGCACCACTACTAAGACTGGGCGGAATGTCAAGTTTAGTTATGCAGAAAATGTGGCATTGGTGAAGGAGCTGATGAAGTATCAGCGGCAGCTATTTGAGTCCGCCATGGTGCCAACACGGAAGAAGACGGTGTTGTGGGCGAAAGTAGTTGCTGATGTAAATAGTGAGGGGGTGGTGAAGCGGACGGAGGACACGTGCCGCAAACGGTACTATGACATAAAGCGACGTGTCAAGTCCAAAATGTCCAAGGAGGCGAAGTCGGCTCGCAAAACCGGTGGTGGTCCGCCCTTTATTGCCACATATCTGGACTATGGGGAGCCCATGCGGACTATAATCCCTCCAGAAGTAGTGTCTGCAACCCATGTCCGGGATTCCGATCGCCCCAGGAAGGATGGTGAGCATGTGTATTTGCCTTAACATTCTATGACAATACTTCTGGCTTACTGTATGTTTTAAATGTGTGTCATGTGACGTTGTATATTACTCCCATCTTCAAGTGTGCGTCATCAAATACATTGTTTTGGGTCATGTTTCATACAAAAGTCAATGTAACGTCTTACTTGCTTGTATGTCATGTGGTTTTTGGACAGTACATTTTCCATGTGTAGTTTGGACTTGGTGTGTCATTGAATTGTCCAGCAATAATGTTTTACTTTTGCACATTGTACATTTTGAAAGTTGGACTATGTTTTTTAATTCAGTTATCCATGTGCAATGTTTCCAAATCAGTGGGTGATATGTTAGAGGCTGGAGTAGTGCAAAGTGTCTTTGAAGGCAGTTACATGTATAATTTCATTAGTACTCAATGTAATATTGTTTAAGTCAAGGCCACTATTTGCTGGTTCATTTTGAGTCTGTATTTGTACACTGACACAACAACTGCAGACTTAGTTACCTTACTGTTTTTTTTTTGTTGTTGTTTTGTTTATTTTTGTTGGCCTCATATTGTGTTAATGTGTGTTTGGAGTGCCACATCACAGACCTATTTCTATATCGCATCTGTATTATTATTTTTTTTTATTTTTTTTTTCATTTTATTTGAAAATGAAGCTGTGTGTGTTTTGGCTTGTTAGTGTATGTTTTTGAAATTGTGTCCTATGTCTATGTCCTGTATATGATTCCCTGTGTTGCACTTTCCATAGTGCATATGGCTATTGGACAATGTTTTGGGTTTGTTGTTGTGCTTTTTGTGTTTAATGCTCTTATTTTTAGATTCATAATAAAACATCCATTTTTTAAAGATGTAATGTTTATAAGCATAATAGGTGGATGTATTAACAATAGCATGAATATTTTTTTTTATTTTTTTTGGATTTACAGTGTTGAAAAAAAGCAGTACTGGTCGTCCTACAGTCACTCCCATCACATCTGATGATGATGACGCTGCGGAAGCAGGTAAAGTGTCCATTATAGTATAGGTTAGGTTTGTAAATGAATGGCCATAACAAAATGTCACTTTCAATACTAGGTCCATCCAAAGAAGTCTTAAGCAGCAGAAGGCGCACTTCTGGAACACACCACAAAAAACATCTGCCAGCAAAGAAAGCAAGGTCTGATGTCCAGGCCCAACCACAGCAGGCTACCCCGCCACGAAGATTATCTACTGTTTGTTCGGTGCCCCCACTCCAAATTTTGGACACACCTCCAAGATGACAACCACACTCCCCTCATCTTGATTGTGAGTAACAAACTGTGATAACAATTAAAAATGTCAGATCTTTAAAAAACCATTTACTTAAACTCATTAAGTCAATACCCATCAAAATCTGCTATACTTACCCAAGTCAGTAAAACATGAAATGGAAACCAAACAAAATGGCCTACACAACATCCAGTAAAGATATGTATGTCCACTTCAGCCATACAGTAGCACATTGTGTGGAAGATGCTGCAACAGAAACTCATGTGTAAGCTTTGCAAATAGTAAGGTTGTTAGAATCATTTACATATATGTGCTTATCCTAACATTGCCAACTGCATACAAAAACATTACTATGTTTTGTTTGGAGACACTATAAGGCAACACATTATGGATTACAATGTGTTTTTAGGCAGGAGTATGTCTGATGTACCATACAACTCATGTGTTTGCTTTCAGAATGAAGTAACCAGACACATTTGCCACAAACAGGCATATGTATGTATTTAAGTAATGAGTGATGATGTTGCTAGTAGAGATGAGCGGGTTCGGTTCCTCGGAATCCGAACCAGCCCGAACTTCAGCTTTTTTTACACGGATCCGAGCGACTCGGATCTTCCCGCCTTGCTCGGTTAACCCGAGCGCGCCCGAACGTCATCATGACGCTGTCGGATTCTCGCGAGGCTCGGATTCTATCGCGAGACTCGGATTCTATATAAGGAGCCGCGCGTCGCCGCCATTTTACACGTGCATTGAGATTGATAGTGAGAGGACGTGGCTGGCGTCCTCTCCGTTTAGAGAAGAAATAGATAGGAGAGTGAGAGTGAGACAGTGACACTTCATTTACTGGAGCTTAGGAGGAGTACTCAGACAGAGAGTGCAGAATTTTGCTGATAGTATTAGTTAGTTATACTAGTGACAGAGTGAGACAGTGACACTTCATTTACTGGAGCTTAGGAGGAGTACTCAGACAGAGAGTGCAGAATTTTGCTGATAGTATTAGTTAGTTATACTAGTGACTGACCAGTGACCACCAGTGCAGTTTTATATTATTTAATATAATCCGTTCTCTGCCTGAAAAAACGATACACAGTGACTCAGTCACATACCATATCTGTGCTCAGCCCAGTGTGCTGCTGCATCATCTATGTATAATATCTGACTGTGCTCACACAGCTTAATTGTGGGGGAGACTGGGGAGCAGTTAGGTTATAGCAGGAGCCAGGAGTACATATTAAAAAATTAAACAGTGCACACTTTTTTTCTGCAGGAGTGCCACTGCCAGTGTGACTGACCAGTGACCTGACCACCAGTATATAGTATACTATATTGTATTGTGAATGTCTGCCTGTAAAAGTTAAACACACGTCGTGTGACTTGTGTGGTGTTTTTTTATTCTATAAAATAAAAAACTCATTCTGCTGACAGACAGTGTCCAGCAGGTCCGTCATTATATAATATATACCTGTCCGGCTGCAGTAGTGATATATATATATTTTTTATATCATTATTTATCATCCAGTCGCAGCAGACACAGTACGGTAGTTCACGGCTGTAGCTACCTCTGTGTCGGCACTCGGCAGTCCATCCATAATTGTATACCACCTACCCGTGGTTTTTTTTTTCTTTCTTCTTTATACATACTACATCTCATTATCATCCAGTCTATATTAGCAGCAGACACAGTACAGTACGGTAGTCCACGGCTGTAGCTACCTCTGTGTCGGCACTCGGCAGTCCGTCCATAATTGTATACCACCTACCCGTGGTTTTTTTTTTCTTTCTTCTTTATACATACTACATCTCATTATCAACCAGTCTATATTAGCAGCAGACACAGTACGGTAGTCCACGGCTGTAGCTACCTCTGTGTCGGCACTCGGCAGTCTGTCCATAATTGTATACCACCTACCCGTGGTTTTTTTTTTCTTTCTTCTTTATACATACTACATCTCATTATCATCCAGTCTATATTAGCAGCAGACACAGTACAGTACGGTAGTCCACGGCTGTAGCTACCTCTGTGTCGGCACTCGGCAGTCCGTCCATAATTGTATACCACCTACCCATGGTTTTTTTTTTCTTTCTTCTTTATACATACTACATCTCATTATCAACCAGTCTATATTAGCAGCAGACACAGTACGGTAGTCCACGGCTGTAGCTACCTCTGTGTCGGCACTCGGCAGTCCGTCCATAATTGTATACCACCTACCCGTGGTTTTTTTTTCTTTCTTCTTTATACATACTACATCTCATTATCATCCAGTCTATATTAGCAGCAGACACAGTACAGTACGGTAGTCCACGGCTGTAGCTACCTCTGTGTCGGCACTCGGCAGTCCGTCCATAATTGTATACCACCTACCCGTGGTTTTTTTTTTCTTTCTTCTTTATACATACTACATCTCATTATCATCCAGTCTATATTAGCAGCAGACACAGTACAGTACGGTAGTCCACGGCTGTAGCTACCTCTGTGTCGGCACTCGGCAGTCCGTCCATAATTGTATACCACCTACCCGTGGTTTTTTTTTTCTTTCTTCTTTATACATACTACATCTCATTATCATCCAGTCTATATTAGCAGCAGACACAGTACAGTACAATAGTCCACGGCTGTAGCTACCTCTGTGTCGGCACTCGGCAGTCCGTCCATAATTGTATACCACCTACCCGTGTTTTTTTTTCTTTCTTCTTTATACATACTACATCTCATTATCAACCAGTCTATATTAGCAGCAGACACAGTACGGTAGTCCACGGCTGTAGCTACCTCTGTGTCGGCACTCGGCAGTCCGTCCATAATTGTATACCACCTACCCGTGGTTTTTTTTTCTTTCTTCTTTATACATACTACATCTCATTATCATCCAGTCTATATTAGCAGCAGACACAGTACAGTACGGTAGTCCACGGCTGTAGCTACCTCTGTGTCGGCACTCGGCAGTCCGTCCATAATTGTATACCACCTACCCGTGGTTTTTTTTTTCTTTCTTCTTTATACATACTACATCTCATTATCATCCAGTCTATATTAGCAGCAGACACAGTACAGTACGGTAGTCCACGGCTGTAGCTACCTCTGTGTCGGCACTCGGCAGTCCGTCCATAATTGTATACCACCTACCCGTGGTTTTTTTTTTCTTTCTTCTTTATACATACTACATCTCATTATCATCCAGTCTATATTAGCAGCAGACACAGTACAGTACGGTAGTCCACGGCTGTAGCTACCTCTGTGTCGGCACTCGGCAGTCCATCCATAATTGTATACCACCTACCCGTGGTTTTTTTTTTTCTTCTTTATACATACTACATCTCATTATCATCCAGTCTATATTAGCAGCAGACACAGTACAGTACAATAGTCCACGGCTGTAGCTACCTCTGTGTCGGCACTCGGCAGTCCGTCCATAATTGTATACCACCTACCCGTGGTTTTTTTTTCTTTCTTCTTTATACATACTACATCTCATTATCATCCAGTCTATATTAGCAGCAGACACAGTACAGTACGGTAGTCCACGGCTATAGCTACCTCTGTGTCGGCACTCGGCAGTCCGTCCATAATTGTATACCACCTACCCGTGTTTTTTTTTTCTTTCTTCTTTATACATACTACATCTCATTATCAACCAGTCTATATTAGCAGCAGACACAGTACGGTAGTCCACGGCTGTAGCTACCTCTGTGTCGGCACTCGGCAGTCCATCCATAATTGTATACCACCTACCCGTGGTTTTTTTTTCTTTCTTCTTTATACATACATACTACATCTCATTATCATCCAGTCTATATTAGCAGCAGACACAGTACAGTACAATAGTCCACGGCTGTAGCTACCTCTGTGTCGGCACTTGGCAGTCCATCCATAATTGTATACTAGTATCCATCCATCTCCATTGTTTACCTGAGGTGCCTTTTAGTTGTGCCTATTAAAATATGGAGAACAAAAATGTTGAGGTTCCAAAATTAGGGAAAGATCAAGATCCACTTCCACCTCGTGCTGAAGCTGCTGCCACTAGTCATGGCCGAGATGATGAAATGCCAGCAACGTCGTCTGCCAAGGCCGATGCCCAATGTCATAGTACAGAGCATGTCAAATCCAAAACACCAAATATCAGTAAAAAAAGGACTCCAAAACCTAAAATAAAATTGTCGGAGGAGAAGCGTAAACTTGCCAATATGCCATTTACCACACGGAGTGGCAAGGAACGGCTGAGGCCCTGGCCTATGTTCATGGCTAGTGGTTCAGCTTCACATGAGGATGGAAGCACTCAGCCTCTCGCTAGAAAAATGAAAAGACTCAAGCTGGCAAAAGCACCGCAAAGAACTGTGCGTTCTTCGAAATCCCAAATCCACATGGAGAGTCCAATTGTGTCGGTTGCGATGCCTGACCTTCCCAACACTGGACGTGAAGAGCATGTGCCTTCCACCATTTGCACGCCCCCTGCAAGTGCTGGAAGGAGCACCCGCAGTCCAGTTCCTGATAGTCAGATTGAAGATGAAGATGTTGAAGTACACCAGGATGAGGAGGATATGGGTGTTGCTGGCGCTGGGGAGGAAATTGACCAGGAGGATTCTGATGGTGAGGTGGTTTGTTTAAGTCAGGCACCCGGGGAGACACCTGTTGTCCGTGGGAGGAATATGGCCGTTGACATGCCTGGTGAAAATACCAAAAAAATCAGCTCTTCAGTGTGGAGGTATTTCAACAGAAAAGCGGACAACAGGTGTCAAGCCGTGTGTTGCCTTTGTCAAGCTGTAATAAGTAGGGGTAAGGACGTTAACCACCTCGGAACATCCTCCCTTATACGTCACCTGCAGCGCATTCATAATAAGTCAGTGACAAGTTCAAAAACTTTGGGCGACAGCGGAAGCAGTCCACTGACCAGTAAATCCCTTCCTCTTGTAACCAAGCTCACGCAAACCACCCCACCAACTCTCTCAGTGTCAATTTCCTCCTTGCCCAGGAATGCCAATAGTCCTGCAGGCCATGTCACTGGCAATTCTGACGAGTCCTCTCCTGCCTGGGATTCCTCCGATGCATCCTTGCGTGTAACGCCTACTGCTGCTGGCGCTGCTGTTGTTGCTGCTGGGAGTCGATGGTCATCCCAGAGGGGAAGTCGTAGGCCCACTTGTACTACTTCCAGTAAGCAATTGACTGTCCAACAGTCCTTTGCGAGGAAGATGAAATATCACAGCAGTCATCCTGCTGCAAAGCGGATAACTGAGGCCTTGACAACTATGTTGGTGTTAGACGTGCGTCCGGTATCCGCCGTTAGTTCACAGGGAACTAGACAATTTATTGAGGCAGCGTGCCCCCGTTACCAAATACCATCTAGGTTCCACTTCTCTAGGCAGGCGATACCGAGAATGTACACGGACGTCAGAAAAAGACTCACCAGTGTCCTAAAAAATGCAGTTGTACCCAATGTCCACTTAACCACGGACATGTGGACAAGTGGAGCAGGGCAGGGTCAGGACTATATGACTGTGACAGCCCACTGGGTAGATGTATGGACTCCCGCCGCAAGAACAGCAGCGGCGGCACCAGTAGCAGCATCTCGCAAACGCCAACTCTTTCCTAGGCAGGCTACGCTTTGTATCACCGCTTTCCAGAATACGCACACAGCTGAAAACCTCTTACGGCAACTGAGGAAGATCATCGCGGAATGGCTTACCCCAATTGGACTCTCTTGTGGATTTGTGGCATCGGACAACGCCAGCAATATTGTGTGTGCATTAAATATGGGCAAATTCCAGCACGTCCCATGTTTTGCACATACCTTGAATTTGGTGGTGCAGAATTTTTTAAAAAACGACAGGGGCGTGCAAGAGATGCTGTCGGTGGCCAGAAGAATTGCGGGACACTTTCGGCGTACAGGCACCACGTACAGAAGACTGGAGCACCACCAAAAACTACTGAACCTGCCCTGCCATCATCTGAAGCAAGAAGTGGTAACGAGGTGGAATTCAACCCTCTATATGCTTCAGAGGTTGGAGGAGCAGCAAAAGGCCATTCAAGCCTATACAATTGAGCACGATATAGGAGGTGGAATGCACCTGTCTCAAGCGCAGTGGAGAATGATTTCAACGTTGTGCAAGGTTCTGATGCCCTTTGAACTTGCCACACGTGAAGTCAGTTCAGACACTGCCAGCCTGAGTCAGGTCATTCCCCTCATCAGGCTTTTGCAGAAGAAGCTGGAGACATTGAAGGAGGAGCTAACACGGAGCGATTCCGCTAGGCATGTGGGACTTGTGGATGGAGCCCTTAATTCGCTTAACAAGGATTCACGGGTGGTCAATCTGTTGAAATCAGAGCACTACATTTTGGCCACCGTGCTCGATCCTAGATTTAAAGCCTACCTTGGATCTCTCTTTCCGGCAGACACAAGTCTGCTGGGGTTGAAAGACCTGCTGGTGAGAAAATTGTCAAGTCAAGCGGAACGCGACCTGTCAACATCTCCTCCTTCACATTCTCCCGCAACTGGGGGTGCGAGGAAAAGGCTCAGAATTTCGAGCCCACCCGCTGGCGGTGATGCAGGGCAGTCTGGAGCGACTGCTGATGCTGACATCTGGTCCGGACTGAAGGACCTGACAACGATTACGGACATGTCGTCTACTGTCACTGCATATGATTCTCTCACCATTGAAAGAATGGTGGAGGATTATATGAGTGACCGCATCCAAGTAGGCACGTCACACAGTCCGTACTTATACTGGCAGGAAAAAGAGGCAATTTGGAGGCCCTTGCACAAACTGGCTTTATTCTACCTAAGTTGCCCTCCCACAAGTGTGTACTCCGAAAGAGTGTTTAGTGCCGCCGCTCACCTTGTCAGCAATCGGCGTACGAGGTTACATCCAGAAAATGTGGAGAAGATGATGTTCATTAAAATGAATTATAATCAATTCCTCCGTGGAGACATTGACCAGCAGCAATTGCCTCCACAAAGTACACAGGGAGCTGAGATGGTGGATTCCAGTGGGGACGAATTGATAATCTGTGAGGAGGGGGATGTACACGGTGATATATCGGAGGATGATGATGAGGTGGACATCTTGCCTCTGAAGAGCCAGTTTGTGCAAGGAGAGATTAATTGCTTCTTTTTTGGTGGGGGTCCAAACCAACCCGTCATTTCAGTCACAGTCGTGTGGCAGACCCTGTCACTGAAATGATGGGTTGGTTAAAGTGTGCATGTCCTGTTTATACAACATAAGGGTGGGTGGGAGGGCCCAAGGACAATTCCATCTTGCACCTCTTTTTTCTTTAATTTTTCTTTGCGTCATGTGCTGTTTGGGGAGGGTTTTTTGGAAGGGCCATCCTGCGTGACACTGCAGTGCCACTCCTAGATGGTAGTACTAATGTCAGGCGCTATCAACAGTTATAAATGGTGTATAAATAAATAGATAATTCTCTTACAGTTCATACAATTTAAATAGCCGCAAACAAGGTGAAATGGCCTGTGGAAATGGCCAACACAATCACACCTGATTAAAACCAGGTGTAGCAAAAATAATTCTAGTTAACCTCTTGCGCTATTGAATTAAAGGTAACATGACTTGAAGACACTTAATTAATGATTGAAATAGATTTAATATCCATATAATAAATTATAAACATAAAAATGAATAATTAAGTATGCGCATACACATAAAAAGATAAATACTAAACTTTACTAATGAGCATAAGAGGTGGATCATATAATTAATTGTGACCATGTATGACTAATCAGTATTCATACGTTGACAGTGTCCTTTATTTAGTATTTTCAACATGGAACAGTCCCATTAATTGTGCTCGTAGAAATGAGTTTAGGTGTATACCAAGTGGGTAAACCGAACCACTATATCAGTTGTAAACGGTCCTTTTGTACATGGAGAAAATCTCCAAACAGCACGGAGAGGATAAATGTCACCTGGGGTTTGGTGCACAGCCAGCACCTATGTGAAACTCCCGGTTACCACTGTCCGTGGATGGTGTACTCCGTCTTCTGCTGTGTCAGGTTATCACACACACCTTACTTCGCATTAGGGGATGGAGGTCGTATCCGGCTCCCGGAGCTTTGCGCACTGCAGGCGCTGATTAGATGATTCCGCTCCCGTCTTCAAGCCGCCGCATATAGCGTCCTCCCGTCTCCCGCTTATCGGTCTCAGGCAGTATTGTGCATCAATAGGACCTACTGTCAATTGTCCGTTAGGTCACACAGGGCTCCTTCTCTGACGCGTTTCGCTTCTAATTGAAGCTTCCTCCTCCTTCCACTCTATGAGGAAGCTTCAATTAGAAGCAAAACGCGTCAGAGAAGGAGCCCTGTGTGACCTAACGGACAATTGACAGTAGGTCCTATTGATGCACAATACTGCCTGAGACCGATAAGCGGGAGACGGGAGGACGCTATATGCGGCGGCTTGAAGACGGGAGCGGAATCATCTTATCAGCGCCTGCAGTGCGCAAAGCTCCGGGAGCCGGATACGACCTCCATCCCCTAATGCGAAGTAAGGTGTGTGTGATAACCTGACACAGCAGAAGACGGAGTACACCATCCACGGACAGTGGTAACCGGGAGTTTCACATAGGTGCTGGCTGTGCACCAAACCCCAGGTGACATTTATCCTCTCCGTGCTGTTTGGAGATTTTCTCCATGTACAAAAGGACCGTTTACAACTGATATAGTGGTTCGGTTTACCCACTTGGTATACACCTAAACTCATTTCTACGAGCACAATTAATGGGACTGTTCCATGTTGAAAATACTAAATAAAGGACACTGTCAACGTATGAATACTGATTAGTCATACATGGTCACAATTAATTATATGATCCACCTCTTATGCTCATTAGTAAAGTTTAGTATTTATCTTTTTATGTGTATGCGCATACCACTCCTAGATGGGCCCGGTGTTTGTGTCGGCCACTAGGGTCGCTTATCTTACTCACACAGTCAGCTACCTCATTGCGCCTCTTTTTTTCTTTGCGTCATGTGCTGTTTGGGTAGGGTTTTTTGGAAGGGCCATCCTGCGTGACACTGCAGTGCCACTCCTAGATGGGCCCGGTGTTTGTGTCGGCCACTAGGGTCGCTTATCTTACTCACACAGTCAGCTACCTCATTGCGCCTCTTTTTTTCTTTGCGTCATGTGCTGTTTGGGGATGGTTTTTTGGAAGGGCCATCCTGCGTGACACTGCAGTGCCACTCCTAGATGGGCCCGGTGTTTGTGTCGGCCACTAGGGTCGCTTATCTTACTCACACAGCGACCTCGGTGCAAATTTTAGGACTAAAAATAATATTGTGAGGTGTGAGGTATTCAGAATAGACTGAAAATGAGTGTAAATTATGGTTTTTGAGGTTAATAATACTTTGGGATCAAAATGACCCCCAAATTCTATGATTTAAGCTGTTTTTTAGGGTTTTTTGAAAAAAACACCCGAATCCAAAACACACCCGAATCCGACAAAAAAAATTCGGTGAGGTTTTGCCAAAACGCGGTCGAACCCAAAACACGGCCGCGGAACCGAACCCAAAACCAAAACACAAAACCCGAAAAATTTCCGGCGCTCATCTCTAGTTGCTAGGCCGGATATCTGAAAGCACCAGTCCATTATATGTGTTCCATGTTTAGTGCTTTGTAACAATGTATTAAACATATGGATAAGTAACGGATAAATGTTTTTAATTTCAGCTTCTAGTCCTGGTACCAGCATCCCTCCGCAACAACAGCAACACAGTGACATGGATGACACAATCATGTTAGAAATGCATCCAGTAAGTGAAGGAATCAGCCCCCCAGCACCTGTGAGTACTCCCCCACAGCATAGCACACCACCAACCCAACACAGCCCAACAACACCAGTAACACAAGGCCCAGATCAAGTGTTCTGGACCATTTGGGCTAGACAGCAGGCCACTAATGAAGATTGCCTGCGTAGACCCAAATGTTTGCAAGCCTACCATCTCACCTCAGACGAATCAGCAGAAATCTGAGTAGACAAAATGAAACAAACACAAGAATTGCAAATACCATGGAAATCATACATGCAGACATTACACATGTCATGGGCAACTTACAGCGCATAATGGAAGAACAGCACAGACAACAGCAAAGCTATATAAACATTTTAGAAAGCAATCAAATGATCAATGAATCCATGTCCAGAATTGTAGACAATCAAAATGCTGCAACACGTGAACTCAATGCCACCCTCAGTAACCTCAATGAAACACTCAGATCCCTGCAGCAACAGCAAACAAGCAGCAGTTCTGGTATGACTACTCCAAATGTAACGCCAGTGTCATCACCACCAAGGCGCTCCACCAGAGCACGCCAACACAGACAGTGGTAAAGGCAACAGCAACACAGTGACATGGATGACACAATCATGTTAGAAATGCATCCAGTAAGTGAAGGAATCAGCCCCCTCAAGTAATCCTTGAGGAGTCAAGGATTACTCCAAGACAGCGCACTTGGGGGCTAGAGGAGATAGTAGTGCCATCAATAGATAATGAGATTGTAGGAGGTGAGGTTATGCGGGAGGGAGGGAAGATGATCAGCTCTGTCTTAGACATGTTAAGTTTAAGAAAGCGCTGGGACATCCAGGAAGAGATAGCAGAGAGACAGTTGGAGATACGAGTGAGGAGAGCAGGGGAGAGGTCTGGAGAGGAAAGATAGATTTGGGTGTCATCAGCATAGAGATGATATTGGAAACCAAAAGAACTAATGAGCTTACCTAGTGAGGACGTATAGAGAGAGAAGAGAAGAGGACCAAGGACAGAACCTTGGGGTACCCCTACAGTTAGTGGAAGTGAGGGGGAGGTGGAGTTATGAGAGGAGACAGAGAAAGAACGGCCAGAAAGGTAGGAGGACAGCCAAGAGAGGGCAGTGTCACGCAGACCAATGGAGTGAAGAATTTACAGTAGGAGAGGATGGTCCACAGTGTCAAAAGCAGCAGAGAGATCAAGTAGAATAAGTATAGAGTAGTGTCCCTTAGATTTAGCAGCATGGAGGCCATTGCATACTTTTGTAAGGGCAGTTTCAGTGGAGTGGAGAGGACGGAAGCCAGACTGGAATGGGTGAAGCAGTGAGTGTGAGGAAAGAAAGGAAGTAAGGCGGTTGTAGACAATATGCTCAAGGAGTTTGTAGGCAAAAGGGAGGAGAGAGATGGGTCGGTAGTTGGAGAGAGTGTTTGGATCAAGTGTAGGTTTTTTAAGAATAGGAGAGATGAGTGCATGCTTGAAGGCAGTGGGGACAGTGCCTGATGAGAGGGACAGATTGATAAGGTGGGAAAGATGGAAACAAGCAGAAGGAGAGAGGTAGCGGAGGAGGCGGGAGGGGATAGGGTCAAGTGGGGAGGTGGTGAGGGGACAGGAACGAATGAGGGCCATGACTTCCTCTCCAGATGCATGGGAGAAAGATGTCAGAGTAGGTGCGAGGGATGGGGAGGGTTGGTAAGGGATGGGAGAAAGCTGGTTACTGATGGTCTGGTGTGATGTGATGTCCTGACGTATGGAGTCAATTTTGGATGTGAAGTAAGTGGCAAAGTCAAGAGCAGGGAGTGAGGAAGGGAGACGAGGTGGAGGTGGGCAGAGGAGTGAGTTGAGAGTGGCAAAGAGGCGCCGGGGGTTGGAAGACTGGGAGGAGATGAGGTTCTTGAAGTATGACTGTTTAGCAAGAGAAAGGGCAGCACTGAAGAATGAGAGCATAAGTTTGAAATGGAGGAAGTCTGCCTTAGAGCGTAATTTCCTCCAGTTTCGCTCAGCAGTACGTGAGCATTTTTGCAGATATCTGGTGCATTTGGTGTGCCAGGGTTGAGGTGTTAATTTGCGAGGGTGAATAGTCGTTGGTGGAGCAACAGAGTCAAGAGCAGAAGTAAGGGATGCATTGTATGTGGAAGTGGCTTGTTCAGGGCATGAGAGAGAGAGAATAGGAGAGAGAAGTGAATCAAACAGGGAGGAAAGGAATGTGGTGTCAATAGCTTGAATGTTACGCTTAGTGATGGTAGCCTTAGGAGGTAGAGATGGGGAAGTCGAGAGAGATAGGTTAAAGGAGAGCAGGTGGTGGTCAGAGAGGGGAAATGGGGAGTTGGAAAAATCAGAAATATCACAGCGGTGAGTGAAGACCAGATCCAGTGAGCTCCCATTCACATGGGAGGGTGAGGAGGTCCACTGGGAAAGACCAAGTGAAGAGGTGAGGTTAAGGAGTTTAGAGGCAGGGGATTGTGTGGGGATGTCAATAGGGATGTTGAAATCGCCTAGGATAATGGAGGGAATGTCAGAAGAGAGGAAGTGAGGAAGCCAGGAAGCAAAGTTGTTGATGAATTTGGACGCAGTGCCAGGGGGGCGGTAAATGATAGCTACTCTAAGATGGACTGGTTGGAAGAGGCGTATGGCATGGACCTCAAATGTAGAGAATGTAAGGGATGGTTCTGGTGGTATGAGTTGGTAGGAGTAACTAGAAGGTAAAAGGACCCCAACACCACCCCCATGGCGACCCCCAGGTCGGGGGGGGTGTGTGAATGTGAGGCCCCCAGCAGAGAGAGCAGCAGGAGAAGTAGTGTCAGAGGGCGTAATCCAAGTTTCAGTAATGGCTAGTAGGTGTAGGGAGTTGGAAATGAAAAGGTCATGAGTGGAGACCAGTTTGTTACAAACATATCTGGCATTCCAGAGGGCACAGGATAGGGGGTATTAGTTTGTGGGAGAGATGTGAATGAGATTATCAGGGTTGCTGTAGCGATGAGGTGAGATTAACTTTGAGGGCAGGGATGATGAGAGAGTAGTGATGGTGCGGGTGCCTGAGCTGGGAGGGGAAACTGCAGGAGGTGGGCAGGGAGGGAGGTCGTTGTGATGTGGATGGGGGTATGCGGAGGTGACAGAGAATGGAGAAAGGGAGCAGGGCTGAGTTGTTGGGTAGCAGGACCATGGGGCAGAGGTAAATGAAAGTGGGGTAACAGGAAAGGAGGGGGAAGGAAACAGAGGGATGGAGGGGAGACAGAGGAGGAGGTGTAGGAGACTAGGGTGGAAGGATAAAGATACATTATTAGGTAGACACTGAGTGATGTGGGGAGTATTAGAAAGCATTGACATAGTGTTAAGTAGGTAAATAGGTTGAGGGAAAGTGGAAGTAGGAGAGGAGACTGTAAGGGAATCAGAGCAGAAGAATTGCAGAAATGCAGGTGAGAAAAGCAGTGTCGGCTCAATGGGTGTAGATTTAGTATGAAATGAGTCAAAAGCGTAGATAAAGTGTGTGCAGAAATGTATTTGGGCTGTAAGAAATGAAAGGATTGTGAGAGGGTTAAGAAGCAATGGTAATTCTGTTAGATTTTTAAAGTGTTTGTAGATGAGAAGATGAACTCACAATTGTCCCAAAGAAGATCTTTGTGATCCTGATTATGGATGGAAACCAGATCTTACATATGTTCTTTTCTGCAAATGGGTTGCATAGTGTTCACAGAGTGAAAGTTGGAGGGTGATAAATTTGCATATGCAGTTGATATTGATAAGTAGTTCATCAGTTGTTGTTTGATGTTTTCTTTCAGTTTTTCGTCCAGTTGAAGTCCAGGCTAAGTCCAGGCTTTGATATTAAAATTATATATCTGCTCCCTTTGAGCCTCCTCCCTTAGAGTCCTACACCCTGGATCAATCAGCCAGGCTTAATCAACCAAGTATACTCTAATATGAACTAGCATTAACATGTGTAAGGTATAGGTTCACTGATTAAAACCCCACCCATTGCCCAACACCCACTGGTGGGCAATAAAGCTAAAACAAACAAATAATGATATGGGAGGAGGACATCCCAAATTCCCCAAATATCTAACAATTAACCAGGCTAAATTCTGCACAAACCAATAACTCCAGATTACCTAAGCAAACAGACACTGGGGTAAATTTACTAAGGTCCCGATTTTGACCGAGATGCCGTTTTTTCATCAAAGTGTCATCTCGGTAATTTACTAAACGCAAATCACAGCAGTGATGAGGGCATTCGTAATATTTGGAAGTTCTAGGAAAAAATCACGAATGAATACACCATCGGTCAAAACGCGGCTGTTTAAGTATGAATCTCGGTCATTTACTAAGAAGTGCAAAGCCAAAAAAAACAAAACACTGCCGTGAAAAATTACAACTCGTAAAAAAGTGCTTAAAAAAAACAGACCTGCTTTTTTTATCCGTGATTGGATAGGCATGCACGGATCCATGAGATCCGTGCATGTATATCAGTGGGAAGGGGTGGGAAAGTGATTATTTTCTCAAAAAAAATTGCGTGGGGTCCCCCCTCCTAAGCATAACCAGCCTCGGGCTCTTTGAGCCGATCCTGGTTGCAGAAATATGGGAAAAAAATTGACAGGGGTTCCCCCATATTTAAGCAACCAGCATCGGGCTCTGCGCCTGGTCCTGGTTCCAAAAATACGGGGGACAAAAAGAGTAGGGGTCCCCCGTATTTTTAAAACCAGCACCGGGCTCCACTAGCTGGACAGATAATGCCACAGCCGGGGGTCACTTTTATATAGTGCCCTGCGGCCGTGGCATCAAATATCCAACTAGTCACCCCTGGCCGGGGTACCCTGGGGGAGTGGGGACCCCTTCAATCAAGGGGTCCCCCCCCCAGCCACCCAAGGGCCAGGGGTGAAGCCCGAGGCTGTCCCCCCCATCCAATTGGCTGCGGATGGGGGGCTGATAGCCTTTTGTGAAAATGACAAGATATTGTTTTTAGTAGCAGTACTACAAGGCCCAGCAAGCCTCACCCGCATGCTGGTACTTGGAGAACCACAAGTACCAGCATGCGGCGGAAAAACGGGCCCGCTGGTACCTGTAGTACTACTACTAAAAAAATACCCAAAAAAAGACAAGACACACACACCTTGAAAGTAAAGTTTTATTACATACATCCACACAAACATACATACATACTTACCTTATGTTCACACGCAGGTCGGTCCTCTTCTCCAGTAGAATCCAAGGGGTACCTGTTGAATAAATTCTACTCACCAGATCCAGGGTCCCAGGGTCCTCGGGGCAACCATTTGTAATCCAGGTACTTGAATAAAATAACAAAACGGATACCCGAGCCACGAACTGAAAGGGGCCCCATGTTTTCACATGGGACTCCTTTCCCCGAATGCCAGAAACCCACTCTGACTTCTGTCTAAGTGGGTTTCTTCAGCCAATCAGGGAGCGCCACGTTGTAGCACTCTCCTGATCGGCTGTGTGCTCCTGTACTGAGTGACAGGCGGCACACGGCAGTGTTACAATGTAGCGCCTATGCGCTCCATTGTAACCAATGGTGGGAACTTTCTGCTCAGCGGTGACGTCACTTTAGGTCAACCGCAGGGCAGAAAGTTCCCACCATTGGTTACAATGGAGCGCATAGGCGCTACATTGTAACACTGCCGTGTGCCGCCTGTCCCTCAGTACAGGAGCACACAGCCGATCAGGAGAGTGCTACAATGTGGCGCTCCCTGATTGGCTGAAGAAACCCACTTAGACAGAAGTCAGAGTGGGTTTCTGGCATTCGGGGAAAGGAGTCCCATGTGAAAACATGGGGCCCCTTTCAGTTCGTGGCTCGGGTATCCGTTTTGTTATTTTATTCAAGTACCTGGATTACAAATGGTTGCCCCGAGGACCCTGGGACCCTGGATCTGGTGAGTAGAATTTATTCAACAGGTACCCCTTGGATTCTACTGGAGAAGAGGACCGACCTGCGTGTGAACATAAGGTAAGTATGTATGTATGTTTGTGTGGATGTATGTAATAAAACTTTACTTTCAAGGTGTGTGTGTCTTGTCTTTTTTTGGGTATTTTTTTAGTAGTAGTACTACAGGTACCAGCGGGCCCGTTTTTCCGCCGCATGCTGGTACTTGTGGTTCTCCAAGTACCAGCATGCGGGTGAGGCTTGCTGGGCCTTGTAGTACTGCTACTAAAAACAATATCTTGTCATTTTCACAAAAGGCTATCAGCCCCCCATCCGCAGCCAATTGGATGGGGGGGACAGCCTCGGGCTTCACCCCTGGCCCTTGGGTAGCTGGGGGGGGGACCCCTTGATTGAAGGGGTCCCCACTCCCCCAGAGTACCCCGGCCAGGGGTGACTAGTTGGATATTTGATGCCACGGCCGCAGGGCACTATATAAAAGTGACCCCCGGCTGTGGCATTATCTGTCCAGCTAGTGGAGCCCGGTGCTGGTTTTAAAAATACGGGGGACCCCTACTCTTTTTGTCCCCCGTATTTTTGGAACCAGGACCAGGCGCAGAGCCCGATGCTGGTTGCTTAAATATGGGGGAACCCCTGTCAATTTTTTTCCCATATTTCTGCAACCAGGATCGGCTCAAAGAGCCCGAGGCTGGTTATGCTTAGGAGGGGGGACCCCACGCAATTTGTTTTTAAGTTTTAGAGTGTTTATTGAAAGAAAAAAAAAAAAATGAACCCCAGCACGGATCACACAGATCCGGCCGAGATTCATTTTGAAAAAGTCGGCAGTGTTTTGCTAATCACTGCCGTAAAAATCTGAAAAAAAAAACGAATGACATCGACATCAGAAAGCCCGAAAAGACAAAATACGGCAGCTTAGTAAATTAGTTGTCGAAGTCAGAAAAATGTCTCTATGCACGTTGCCATATTTGCACCGCACACTGGTCCGCGCTGCGCGTGCGTGCGCTCTCCCGTGGAGGCGCATACCCGCAATAGCGTGCACTCACAGGCGCGGTATGCGTATTTACGGTAGAGTTTACGTAGTCGTAGCGTGCGACTCATTCGTTACATATTTTCACAATTAATGTAGTTTATAGATTATGGTCCCTTTGATAGATTCTGAAAGTTTGGTTAATATAGAATGTCCCTGAACGGAGGAATCCCTCTTTGTATTGTGCGAAGGGTCTAACAGGAGTCAGACAGTGGTGTTTGGTACCTATCGGAAGAGTATTTAAATAGCAATATTCCGGTGTTGGTTTGGAGCAGATTAATTGCTCGTGCGAATAGTTATGGACATAAGAAGTTATGTCCATTTATTTATTATTATTTGTCCTTACTTAGTCATGCATCTGAACAGTTGGAGACAGGCATCAGTAGGTCTCAAATGTCTCTTTGACCTCAGAGATCCCCCAAACAATAGTTTGCATGTTAAGAGGGCCTCATATCTACACATGCATAAGGTAAACACAGGAATAGTAATTGAAGATCAATTGTACTCCAAATCAGTATCTTTCCCGCAGACGGAGTACAATAGTCTTTAATTACACTGAGCTTTTGAGACTCAATGAGGAGGGTCAACACCTGTGTTTACAAATGGGGCTGGATTTGTATACAGGAGAATGAGGGCTGAGATGTCATTGTCTCAACTGAAAGTGGACATCATGAATATAGAACAGAACCCAGACAGGATTCTGTTTTGTATTCGCCAAACAATACCCCCTCCAGAAGACAGGAATGTGTTAGTTATCACCCATTGTTTTGCATAACCAGGGCCACTGATATGAATCAACTTGTGACCTTTGTTATAATGCGAAGCCGAGTTCCTGCGTCCAATGGACAGTGAGACTGTAGGGACCAATAGATTGCATTGTGTGAGTAGCATAAAAGACGGGCCTGTGACATCCAGCCTTTACTTCTCTTCAAACTGTTATCATTGCTGATAATCGGGAAGCTGGCTGTCCAGAGGCGCTTGCGATCGTTACCCTTTGTGCGTAAGTTTCTCTCCGTAATCATTGTCTTTCTGTGAGCCAATTCCTCTCTCTCTCTCTCTCCATCTCTCTCTCTCTTCTTTACTCTTATATCTCTCATAGTATTATAGCATTGTATTGTATAGCATTCAGGTTAGTATAGTATTGTCTTTTTGTATTTATTGTTTAGATCTGTGGTTAGGAAGTCTCTGTTATATTGTAGTGTATCATATGTACTGTTATCCCCTTTTACAAGTATATTAGACATAATACAGTTAATAGGCCTTGGAACCTAAACCAGTATCTGTGTATTTTCTATAGTGATAAGTGTTCACTTGAGCGTCGGTGACGCTCAAGCAGCTTTGTAGATAGTCAGGTTACACAAGGTTGCACTTACACCCTGTACTCACATTAAGGTATTCAGTGTATTTCATTGGTATAAGGTTTTAACATAAAGGTATAGTGTTGTAAGCGTCTGCATCGCTGGTGACCTCCTCGTGGTCTCGAGCGTATGCTACGCTACAGCGAATCATTCCCCTAGACATAACCAATAACGTGTCCTGTGATCACTGGGCCGTGAGCGAACGTGACGCTTGAGCGTCTCGCCTACGGCTGAGCGATCGCTACGCAGATAGCGTACCATTACGGTACTTCTTAAGTAAACAGCGTACAGTGTTCTTAGCTTCATAAAGGGTTGTTTATACGACAAAGGAATTTAGCATTGTCAATTGGGGACTCGTCCTATCCTTCTCATATCTGCACTAGGTAGATCAGCAGACATTATCCCTCCAGCAAAGGGTGGGAGGTTGTCTCACAGTGCTGACGGGATAAGCGTCTGCTTCGCTTAGATAAAGAGTGCTGAAGGAATCCGGTAACCGGAAGTAAGAACAAAACGCTTGTGTCTTTTTAAAACTGTTTATTTTTCTTTTGTCTTGCGTACGCATACATACCTGCATTTCTTTTCACTTGTGTATTTCATTTTTTCGTATATCACTATTCCTGTTTGCCAAATTTTATAGTTAATAGAAAGTGCTAAAAGGAGATTTGCTGTTATTTAATAGTAGAGGTAATAGTTAAAGTATAGAACAACACACGGTTTGTCTGAAGATACAAGGCAGTCAGTGTGGATTGCGGTAGATGATCAGGGATCACCTACATTGATAAATAAATATATTGTGTTACGGTGGATCCTTTGCATTGCGTACACGTGTCGCTAACAAAGACTAGCGTACGCAATCCAAAAGGCAGACGCACGCAGCGTTCATTACGCAACGTAGCGTCCGGTTACGCCCACGTAGCTCAAGTTGTGATAAAGTGAAGTAACGCAAAGGCGATAATTAACGCACAGCGGTAGATAACGCGAAGCGGTAAATAACGCAAATCTATTTTTGGAAAATCTGAAATTTAGTTTAACAGATCCTGCTCCTAATTGGTAACACTGTTGGGCTAAAGACAAATTTCTGCGCAGAAATAGACATAGAAAAAAAGTGTACATGTGTTGAGTGAGTGTGTTTTGTATACAAAAGTTTATATAACTTTAAGGTGGAACCAAAAGGAAAGCCGGGTACTCGTCAAGGGACATACGTGTAAGTGACATATACGGTGGCTAGGGAGGCATCTCTGGTTAAATAATATTTGAGCATTAGAGTATAGCGGACCATAAGGTAACAAGACCAGGAGGTCATAAGGTAACAAGACCAGGAGGTCATAAGGTAACAAGACCAGGAGGTGATAAGGTAACAGACCAGGAGGTCATAAGGTAACAGGTAAAATAGACAAAGAGGTCCGCTATAAAAGTCCAGTGGCACAACGCCTGGGGTGTTGGTGCAGAACCCATATAGGCCATACAAGCTCTGGCTGAAGGAATCGCAGCCGAAAACATAGATTCCATTGATCTTTCAGTACATGACAAGTAGTGCTCGTGTACTGAACGATTGGACCGCACGTAATTGTGTGCAGTAGTTAGTAATCTGACCTAATACCATTAGAGTAAAGTGGTCACAAACGCTATTTGCACATTCTGACGTGATTTGTGTAATTTTTTATTTTTGGAAGGGAAGTTCGCTGGTCACTCGGGAACTATCCAACAACCGATACTTACTGGGGACTGGTAGGTCCAGCACGCCCCAGTAAATAAAGGTTCACAGGGGCCCTAGGTTGGGTACAGCAGCTCTGGCTACAGTGATTGCAGCACAGGCCAACGTGGGCGAGAAGTAAGTGGGGTACTTGATAAACCACCACCGCCGGCCTGCCCAAGGACTTCTTGGTTTGTTTGTAAGGGTTCGCTGAAAGCCTTGATATTCAAGGAGGAATAAGCAACGCCTGCAGATTATGGGGGCCAGTTGTTCAGGTAGGGGGCGATCAACCTCGGTTCGGGTTGATTCAGAGAACCGATCCATCGGGTCGGCACGATATGTGATGTGTAAGAAATATGGAAATCACGCTGAAGTTTTATGTGATGAATGGGAGAGAATGACTGTACAAGACAGGGACAAATTCCCAAGAATAGGTAGCTTCAGTCCAGACGTGTTACAAAATTTAAGGAGGAGGATAAGTCTCGTTGAACCAACGAAGAGACAAAATAAACATTATGAATATTTACAGTTATGGCAACAGGAAAGTGAATTACAAAAAGAGTCTATTGACTTTTCTGACTCTTATCTTGAGGGGAGAGACATGGCAGCAGGAGAGGAGTTGATTGCGGAGAGAAAAGCACAAAGGTGGAACAATAAAAACGCTCTTAGCAACTGTAATATAGATTATAAGGATAAGTGTAATAAATGTAACCATGATTATTGTAATACTGTTGAATGTACAACTATTAACCTGTGCAAGCTGCACCCCATGTCAAACCTCCCTCAGGAATACAAACAAGAAAGTGAGCCCAGAACGATGTCGGCACCTCTTCCAGAAGCCATCCTACAAGACATCCAGGTGGACGCGACCAAATTGGTAAAGGCAATAATCGAACCCCCTAACAGAGGGTCAGGTGAGGTCGTGTCCACAGGTACGTACAATGTTTTATATCACGCACAAACAAATGTACCCCATATTATAAGACCAAAACAAGATGATGTAACTGAGCTCGATCTGGCCAGGGTGATCTCAGTCCCCAATGGGAAGACTGACGATCAGGGAATCATTCCCGTCAAGGACAGTGCAATGCGCTGTCTCTGGTCCCGGACCGAATTGAGATCAATTATGTCTGAATTTCCTGATCCTAGGAGAAATCTAGCCAAATGCCAAAGGTTTATTAAAGAACTAGGAAACGCCACAGAACCCACCAACAAAGAGTGGCGGACAGTGCTGAGGGCATGTTTGCCCTCCAGGGTTGACCCTGAAAAATTCATTGCTGATTGTAAATTAAACATGGAGGTACCCTGTATGGAGGAACACAATCAGGAATGTATTAGGCAGATTAACCGACAGTTAGGAATATATTTCCCAACCACTGTCAAGTGGAGTGAAATTTTCTCCATAAGGCAAAACGAAAAGGAAAATGTTTCTAATTATTTCAATCGAGCACTGCAAATAATGGCTAGGAACACTGGGATCGCAGACATCAAGACAAATGCACAACATAAAGGAATAGCGGTTAAGGTATTAATGAATGGTTTAAAGGATGAATTAAAAACAAGGGTACAGACCACCAACCCAAACTGGAGAGAGATCTCGGTGGCCGCACTAAGAGAGGCCGTCATTAATCATGATCAGAATAGCACCAGGTACAGAGAGTCACAAAAAGATAAGTTAATGGCAGCAAAAATACAGGCCCAAACCACAAGACCACCCCAACAAAAGCCCCACACCCCTGCGAGAAACCCAGATATGGTAGTCTGTTACCATTGTCATAAAAAGGGACACATTGCAAGAGATTGTAGATCAAGAGAAAGACAACGACATAATCATGGTAACCAAAGAATCAGGGAAGTACAGGGGAAACGATTGATGATGATGAACATCCGAGCGTTTGAGGAGGCATCAAATCAACCAAAACCCCAGGCCATTGGCACATGGAGGAACTTAAGGATTTGTGATCTGTGCAAAAGAGAAGGGCATTATGCCAGTAACTGCAACAGCCCACATAAAATCAGACCCCCTAGACATGAAAATGAGCAAAAGTTATGACACACCAAATTACAAGCAGGGATCATATAGGAAGAATTTTGGGCCACACCCATAATATATAGTTAGGAAAGGTGATCATTAGGACTGATGGTAAGCCTGAGGTAACGGTTAGTAAATTGGGAGGTCATTCACTGAAGACACAGGAATGACCAGGTTAAACGTTGTAAATGTATTTGTGAAAAATGTTTTTTCTTTCTCTCTCTATCCCCATCTCTGACGATTATTGGTAAGAATTCAAACATTGCATATTCGCTTGGTCCTTGCAGAAGTCTACCAAACCCCAGCATGACCTATCCACCACAATGTATTCTGGCCAGATACAGACAGTGGAATAATGCAAGTGCTGGTGGGGAGGGACTGCTCAAGGAAACCATTAGACACGTAGATACGACAGCCTAATAGTCTGACAATGTTTTCTTAATGTTGACAACGTTTAAAAATGCTTTGTTTCTCTTCTCTTATTGGTGGTTATTGTCGGGTTATGTAATGTATATATGCACATGAATTGTTCTCTATCTCTTTTGTTTTTTATTTTCTCTCTCTCCTCACTCATGTTTCCATGATTTAAAGATGGTATGTCACCCCTAAGTGTTAACCAATGGTAATGCCAGATTTTTTGCTCCACACAGAAAGATCGCTAGTTAGGAAGAAAGATTACATCACCAGAAGGTTCATTCGGAAGACTGAAGAGACAGCACCTTTTGAGAGGACAGCAGAACAAAAAGAACAACAAAACGAGAGAACTTATTATCGTAACGAGTTCTCTCCCCCTCAAACTGATTTTCTTATACCCCCTTTACAAATTTCTTCTTTTCTCCTCCTGTAAGATGGACTTGCCCCAAGAGACTGTGACATGGATTTTCCCGTTAACCATGATGTTGACCAGAGCAGTCTGTTTCGGTGAGAGTACCAGTGAGGTCGAGAAAGGATCCAGAAAGGTCCTGATGACTGAGACGGAGGTGTAAATTTCCAATAGCAACCCAATCACCAAGCAAAGATACAAAGACCCCCTTGGACGAGGAAGTTGACGAGACGCTATACAGACAACAGACAAGCACCAAAGAAGAAGATTTGACAACTTTAAATATGGACACTTGATGAACTTTGCCATGGATCCCCAGTTTCCCTAGTATTTTTAAACTCACGCTAGCCCAACATTTTTGTAAATCTGATGGCACTGACAAAGCTTGTTGCTCATGCCTAAGGAGCAAAACAGCGCAAAGAAGACGACTCTCAACAGATACCGAACACAACTTCAACAACAGATGTACATTTCCCTGACATAGAATATCATTGCATTTTTCGTAAGTGTTCTTTATCTTCATCTCTACAACCCTCAGGTAACGACACACATAGACGATAGGGAATACAGGCACAGATATCAGCAACCACATACCTCCCCCATTCATGTATCATCAACTAAAATGTGCATCCCCATTTTGTTACAACCACAGCCGAAATGAGCTCGGTAAAGTTTGACAGCCCATCCACAGACCTGTACCACAGGATAAGAAGGAATTCAAATGTATACTTCGCAATACCTCGAAGCTTGATTTACCACACGTACGGCACGATGATACATGACCCCCCAAACATGGACTCATACACACATGCTTCTACTTTCTCACTAGGTCATACCCTTTTCACACCTACTCCTCTCTTCTTCCTTACCCCACCATGGAAATCAATTAACCCCTGACTTACATTTTTCTCCTTAAATGTTTTGTGGCAGTTATTATTGACTGCCAAAGGGTGGACTGTCGAAGTCAGAAAAATGTCTCTATGCACGTTGCCATATTTGCACCGCACACTGGTCCGCGCTGCGCGTGCGTGCGCTCTCCCGTGGAGGCGCATACCCGCAATAGCGTGCACTCACAGGCGCGGTATGCGTATTTACGGTAGAGTTTACGTAGTCGTAGCGTGCGACTCATTCGTTACATATTTTCACAATTAATGTAGTTTATAGATTATGGTCCCTTTGATAGATTCTGAAAGTTTGGTTAATATAGAATGTCCCTGAACGGAGGAATCCCTCTTTGTATTGTGCGAAGGGTCTAACAGGAGTCAGACAGTGGTGTTTGGTACCTATCGGAAGAGTATTTAAATAGCAATATTCCGGTGTTGGTTTGGAGCAGATTAATTGCTCGTGCGAATAGTTATGGACATAAGAAGTTATGTCCATTTATTTATTATTATTTGTCCTTACTTAGTCATGCATCTGAACAGTTGGAGACAGGCATCAGTAGGTCTCAAATGTCTCTTTGACCTCAGAGATCCCCCAAACAATAGTTTGCATGTTAAGAGGGCCTCATATCTACACATGCATAAGGTAAACACAGGAATAGTAATTGAAGATCAATTGTACTCCAAATCAGTATCTTTCCCGCAGACGGAGTACAATAGTCTTTAATTACACTGAGCTTTTGAGACTCAATGAGGAGGGTCAACACCTGTGTTTACAAATGGGGCTGGATTTGTATACAGGAGAATGAGGGCTGAGATGTCATTGTCTCAACTGAAAGTGGACATCATGAATATAGAACAGAACCCAGACAGGATTCTGTTTTGTATTCGCCAAACAATACCCCCTCCAGAAGACAGGAATGTGTTAGTTATCACCCATTGTTTTGCATAACCAGGGCCACTGATATGAATCAACTTGTGACCTTTGTTATAATGCGAAGCCGAGTTCCTGCGTCCAATGGACAGTGAGACTGTAGGGACCAATAGATTGCATTGTGTGAGTAGCATAAAAGACGGGCCTGTGACATCCAGCCTTTACTTCTCTTCAAACTGTTATCATTGCTGATAATCGGGAAGCTGGCTGTCCAGAGGCGCTTGCGATCGTTACCCTTTGTGCGTAAGTTTCTCTCCGTAATCATTGTCTTTCTGTGAGCCAATTCCTCTCTCTCTCTCTCCATCTCTCTCTCTCTTCTTTACTCTTATATCTCTCATAGTATTATAGCATTGTATTGTATAGCATTCAGGTTAGTATAGTATTGTCTTTTTGTATTTATTGTTTAGATCTGTGGTTAGGAAGTCTCTGTTATATTGTAGTGTATCATATGTACTGTTATCCCCTTTTACAAGTATATTAGACATAATACAGTTAATAGGCCTTGGAACCTAAACCAGTATCTGTGTATTTTCTATAGTGATAAGTGTTCACTTGAGCGTCGGTGACGCTCAAGCAGCTTTGTAGATAGTCAGGTTACACAAGGTTGCACTTACACCCTGTACTCACATTAAGGTATTCAGTGTATTTCATTGGTATAAGGTTTTAACATAAAGGTATAGTGTTGTAAGCGTCTGCATCGCTGGTGACCTCCTCGTGGTCTCGAGCGTATGCTACGCTACAGCGAATCATTCCCCTAGACATAACCAATAACGTGTCCTGTGATCACTGGGCCGTGAGCGAACGTGACGCTTGAGCGTCTCGCCTACGGCTGAGCGATCGCTACGCAGATAGCGTACCATTACGGTACTTCTTAAGTAAACAGCGTACAGTGTTCTTAGCTTCATAAAGGGTTGTTTATACGACAAAGGAATTTAGCATTGTCATAGTCGTAATAAATTCAAAAAGTTGCAGTTTTACACTTTCGATGTCATTCGTGATTGAACTTTGACCTGAAACGGGAAAATACGAATCTTAGTAAATTTACCCCACTGTAGAGTATAGTATCCTAGATCACTGTGCAACTGCTGAGAGTTGTAGTCATTATTTTGAATACCTAAGCAAATAGACACTGTAGAGTATAGTATCCTAGATCACTGTGCAACTGCTGAGAGTTGTAGTAATTATTTTGATTACCTAAGCAAACAGACACTGTAGATTATAGTATCCTAGATCACTGTGCAACTGCTGAGAGTTGTAGTCATTATTTTGATTACCTAAGCAAACAGACACTGTAGAGTATAGTATCCTAGATCACTGTGCAACTGCTGAGAGTTGTAGTAATTATTTTGATCACCTGTAGGTGAGAGAATAAGATGTTAGGAGGAGATCACAGTCCTTTGCCTACTGTATTTAGTACAGGCTAAGTCCAGGCTTTGATATTAAAATTATATATCTGCTCCCTTTGAGCCTCCTCCCTTAGAGTCCTACACCCTGGATCAATCAGCCAGGCTTAATCAGCCAAGTATACTCTAATATTAATTAATTAATTAATTAATTAATATTAATGTATTTAAAGAATTTTTTGGGATTCGCTTTGCTTTCCTTTGCTATTAGTTTTTCAGTTTCTACTTTAGCCGCTCTTATTTCCTTTTTGCAAATTTTGTTACATTCCTTATAGTGCTGAAATGACTCTGCTTCCCCGTAGATTTGTATTTTTTAAATGCTCGCCTTTTCTTGCCCATAAGTTCCTTTATCTTTTTGTTAAACCACATTGGTTTATGATTTTTATTCCTTTTTTTACTGCTCGTAGGAATAAATTTGAGAGTATTTTTAGCTAGCAGGAATTTTAGTACCTCCCATTTCTCCGTAGTATTTTTTCCTAAAAACAAACCTTCCCATTCAATATCCCTGAAAAATACCCTCATCTTTTCATAATTCACTTTGCTAAAGTTTAGAGTCCTAGTTGAGCCAGTATTGGGCTGCTTATGAAAACTGATATTGAATGTGACCATATTGTGGTCGCTGTTTCCTATGGGTTCCCCGACTATAATACCTGATACCAAATCCCCATTGTTTGTTAATACCAGGTCTAAGATTGCATTGTACCTAGTTGGTTCCTCAATTAGTTGGACTAAGTAGTTATCATTAAGTGTGTTTAAAAACATATTGCCCTAGCAGTATCACATGAATCGTTTTTCCAGTTTATCTCTGGATAGTTAAAATCTCCCATCACTACTATGTCTCCTACTCCTGCTGCTTTTTCAATTTGCTTTAGTAACAATTCCTCATCAGATACGTTAATACCAGGCGGCCTATAGCATACACCCAATACTAACTTTTTTATTCCTTTTTCACCGTATGCAATTTCTACCCATAATGTCTCGACAGTGTCTACAGTCCCCTCCGGAATATCTTCCCATATATCAGGTTTTAAAAACGGCTTTATGTAAAGACACACCCTTCCACCCTTTTTATTTAGTCTGTCTCTCCTAATCAGTGTATAGCCCTCTAGATTGACTGTCCAATCATGAGATTCGTCCCACCAAGTTTCAGTAATGTCTATAATATCATACTGTTTGCTTGCTGCAAGTATTTCTAGTTCACCCTTTTTACCAGTAATGCTTCTGGCGTTTACATACATACAACTAAGATAAGTATTTTCCCTTGCGTTAGGGACATCTTTCACCTTATGTAGAAATGATGACCTGTAATCGTCATTGGTTAGTGCTTTGGTAAAAACTCTTTTAGTGCCCATGTTAGTAACCTTACCGCCTGCTCTTACCCTCCCCCCAACTTCTCCCCCATTTCGTTTACTACCGCCATCCCCACTATTCTCACTGCATGACCCGTAGTTTCTAGCTAAACCCTCCCCCCAGGCTCCTAGTTTAAAATCTCCTCCAACCTTCTAACCATCCTTCCCCCCAGCACCGCTGCCCCCTCCTCAGTCAGGTGCAATCCATCACGACAAAAGAGATGGCGCCTGACTGAGAAGTCCGCCCAGTGTTCCAGGAACACAAACCCCTCTTTCCTGCACCAATCCCTAAGCCACACATTTACCTCCCTAATCTCCCTCTGCCTCCCTGGACTAGCGCGTGGCATGGGTAATATTTCGGAGAATATTACCTTAGATGTCATTGCCTTAAGTTTCTTTCCTAAGTCCCTTTAGTCTTTCTTAAGGACATCCCACCTTCCGCTAACTTTGTCATTGGTGCCAACGTGCACCAAGACCGCCGGGTCTTTCCCAGCCCCTCCCAACAATCTATCTACCCAGTACGCAATGTGCCATACCCGAGCACCCGGGAGACAACAGACTGTACGGCGATCACGGTCCCAGTAGCAGATTGTCCTATCTGCCTTCCTGATGATAGAATCCCCTACCACCACCATCTGACTAGGTACCTCACTATCTTTTATCCCAACTGCGCCAGAGGGACCGCTCCTCTGGATGCTAGAGGGAGCAGTCTCCTCCAGCACCGTCATTTCTTCACTATCATCCTCCGATTCCTTGTCCAGTCGGGCAAATTTGTTTGGGTTTGATAGTTCGGAGATGTCGAGCCTCCCCCTCTTTTTCTTCCTTCTAACTGTGACCCAGCTGGCTACCTGATCATCATCCTCTTCTACCAGTGACACCTCCCGCAACTCCTCCACCGTTCTGTCTAAACTTCGCTCGAGATTGTGAATCTCCCTCAGTCGTGTAACGGTTTGCTCTAGATCAGTTACCTGGGCTTCCAGGGCAACCGTTCACACACACCTCGTGCAGATGTAATCACACTGGGCCGGTAGCTCCAGGTGTGCATACATCTTGCACGACATGCACTGAGTGAGGTCCCCAATCACAGCCCCTCCCATATTGTTTGTAAGGTCTAACTCCCTGTTACTCTCAAAGAAAAAGAAGCAAAAAGAAAAAGTAGAAGACAAACAATCTGGGCCAACACTCATTTATACAATAATTAAGCTGGCTTATACTTATCTATCTTTGTGCGGTCCTTGGTCCTTCGCTTTTATGCAGCCGTAGTACTCCAGTACTCCCTCTAAGTGGGACCTCTCCTGCGGCACCGATACTCCACTTAGCAGTTGCAGTTGTTCCAGCTCACTGCACCTCCTTTTCACTCGGCTTCCAGCTCCTTCTGCTGAATTCCAACTTACATACACTTACAAATCCAAGCTACACTTTGAAATACAAGCTCCCTTACAATGAGCCAATGAGGTAGCAACAGGATATATGATGCACAAAAGAATGTACAATGCTGTATATCAAAGTCCTGTTATCCATGCTCACCAAAGCATTAAAAGTACAAAGGAACAATAAAACCAAAAGATGGCAGTAGAGTCAATTGTCCCATATCACACTCCACCCTTACTTTTAATGCGTGATATTGTGATAAGTGTCTGTGCAAGGATGGGGTTGCTCATGAACCCATCTTACTGGATACATTTTTCTTCTCTCAACAGTGTCACACAGCTTCCCCATAACCCACATTACTACTTTTGAAAAGACATATAACCCCAACAATAAAAGCAGCACATACCCCACCATATGCAGTATGCCTACTTCGATACCTTTGATACCGGTGAACCAGTTGGCTGGGTTCAACTAGGACAACCAATTGGGATCTACATCATATTCAGGGTCATTGTGTTCCTTCCTAAATTCCTCTTTCAACCTTTTTATTTCTTATAAGTGTGCAGATATAGGATCACTGAAATTATCAACTATGTAGCTACAACAAGCTGAAGCCTACTATTTGACATAGACCACCCTGTGCAGCAGTCAGGTAATCAAGTACCAACTGATGCTGTCTCAATATTTTAACATGGTATTTCAGAGTCTCAGTGGTGATTTCCAATACATCCAAGATCTGATCTGTCACAATATCAAATAGTTTGGCAAAAACTACATTTTGCACTGAACTGGCAGAGTGAAGAAATTTCTTGTACCAGGGCATATACACTAAATCATGTGTATGTTCCTTCTTGACTATTAATGCCCTCTTGGCTCTCATATGAGCTGGGCTTGCTTGTAGGTTTATGGTCTCCTTTACCCACGTGGCTGAACTGAGCCTAGCTACAGTACAAATCTGTGTGCCTCTTATTGATAGGAATTTATAGCTTGGTGGCTGCATACATAATAACTGTCTGGTAATTGGTTTTGGCCTCCTCTTACTATGTAATTTGCATACCACAATAAAGCTGAGGTGGCCTTCTCTGGACACCACCCTTGCACTGCTACACTATGGGCCACGGACACATCATCACCACACCATGGCATGTACCATTGATGTTAAGTATATTTTCCCATTCTTGGGACAGAGTATATTTCAATGTTGTTTTTAAACCAAATGTTACCTTTACAGATTCTAACAATATCCCTAGATTATTAGTGGTAGCATTAACTTGGATACATTTCCCTCTACTGGATGTCCCTTTACATTGGGTACTGGGACTGGGCAGAACGGTTGACTGCCCACCATGGTGGCTCTACCCATCCCACCATATACAAAGCTGCTTTGGTATTACTGAAATGTGAGGAAGATACTGGTACAGCTACATATGGCATAGTCTGAGATGATGTGGGAGAATGTGTTCAGATCCAACAAATTTTCTTGGGTAATGGTGACATCAGTAGATGGTGCATGTGAATGAATTTATTGTTCCATTCATCCTGCATAGAATCATGTAGTTCTCTTTTGAACCAGTTGGGCCTAGTGGCATAGTTATGGAGTTGATCTGTTGTCTCTAAACTCATCCAGACAGTGAACACAATAGCTACTGTGATAAAACTGGACACCAGGATACTTCCCAAGAGGCCTTTGTCCGGTCTAGGGCCAAGTAATTGATACACAGTCATTATGTTGTTCTAGGGTATAACCTGTGGGAAGGGAAATAAACAGGATTAGTATACCATCCAGCAATACATAATAGGTCCTGCCTAAACCTTCTGCCACTATTTCTCCCTATAATTTTTCTGTTTGTTGTCCAGCAGGAAGCACCCAAACCTTCCAACCAGATACAGAGTATTCAATTTCTTGTCTAATGTACAGCTGATTAGGCATAGGTGGTCATTCCGAGTTGTTCGCTCGTTGCTGATTTTCACTATGCTGCTATTTGCTGCTAAATGTTATTTAACTGACTTCTGGTTCCAGCTCCCATGTGATCGGGAGCCTGGCGTGAGAGCTCCGTTGCTACCCCGGCCAGCACAGCAAGCAGCGCCGCGCTCGCGGACGTAAACCCGGCAGTTCCCGCAGGCTCAGCGAGGGGAAGGTCTCCTCCACCATATGGAGAAGTTTCTCACCTCTTCCATGCCGGCAAAGCAGCAAAGATCCCGCTCTGAGCGGCGCCTGGCAGAATCCAATATGGCCGCCGCACCGGACACACAGGATGGTTCGCAGCTGGATGATGGGTCTCGGCCTGCATCTCCTGACCCTGCAGCCCCAGTCTCATATGAGGATGTCGTGAAAGCTATCAAGGTAAAGATGGGGCCCCTCATGGACACACACGCTGCTAAGTTAACGCAGGTGGCACAGGACATTAAGTCTTAGATGAAACAGCTGTCCCAGAGGATATTAGTCACGGAGCAGAGATTGGGGGAAGTATTTCAAGATGTAGCAGAATTGAAAACAAATGCTGACACTATGCAGAAATCGTATTACCAAGTTATGAATAAATTAGACGACCTGGAGAACAGATCGAGGAGGAATAACCTCAGGGTCATGGGCCTAGCAGAATCTCTTAAAGGGCCAGACCTATACCGTTTTCTACAGGAGTCTCTTCCGGGGTTGCTGGACATTAAGGATACATGTGCAGACATGGTAGTGGAGAGGGCCCATCGTCTCGGACCGCCCAGGACGAGTCAGAACGCGAGGCCACGTGTGGTGATTTTTCGCTGTTTAAACTTTCTGCATAAAGAGGCTATTTGGTCTGCTTCCAGGAGACACAGAGCTCTGGCGTGGGATGGTAGGGACATTCGTCTCTTTCAGGATTACTCTGCAGAAGTCTCCCGAGCCCGCAAGGATTTTTCCCAGATTTGTTCCCGCCTGGTCCAGGAGGGCAAGAAATTTACACTGTTGTACCCTGCAGGATTACGGCTCTTTGAAGGGGACTCATTTCGTGATTTTTCTAATGCGGCTGACGCAGCTGGCTACCTGTCTGAAGGAAGAAAGTCGGGACACTCATCCTCTCCTGCTTTTCCACGTTCCACATCATAGGCCCTATGCTGAGAGATTCACGCGTTATTTGATGGAAGGCCTGGAGGTTCCGGATGGGACTGCTTGCATGCCTGCTATTTGTATGGTATCCATATGCGGGGGGAAAAATGCTTAAGTGATTCTCATGCAGTTTACAAGTACTAAACACCCTCTTTTCCTTAATCTCAGTTTAGTTTGCTCAGTTGGGCTGGGGGGAAGCTGGGATTTTCATTTTTTCATTGAAAGTAGCTATTGACCGGGGTGTGCTAGGGGTAAGCACGCCATGTTTGAAGTTAACATTACGGATTTCTAAATGGCTGGAAGTCCTTATTTCTTGGATGATGGAGGCGAGTTACAGCCTCCTGTCCTGTTCTGCTTTTTTGTTTCTATATGTTGTTACCCTCTCTGTGTCTTGTCTAGTCCCCCCTGTATGTTTGCTCAAGTAGCGTGGTGGGTGGAGCCGCGGTGGCTGGACCACCATTGCATTTATGTGCTCATCATTACTTCACTGGGTTTATTTAGATTGGCTGCATGTCGCCTTTAACAATTAGCACATGGAATGTGGGGGGTATTAACTCCCCGGCTAAGAGGAAAAAAATTCTTATGTATCTGAACAAGCTCCGTATGGATATAGCTTTCCTGCAGGAAACACACCTCCTTCCTCTAGAGATGGCCAAACTTAACACACTTCGGTGGTCAGTGATGGCCTCGGCCCCATACTCCTCTAAGGCACGGGGGGTAGCCATATTGATTAGACAGTCTCTTTCTTATACTGTTCATTCTGTAAAGGTGGACCCGCAGGGTCGGTATATTATTGCAGACGTCACAGTAGACTGCACACGCCTATTGCTATGTAACATATATGCTCCGAATAATCGCCCCAAAGTGTTTTTTCTAGAAATGCTGAACAAACTGTATGGTCATATAGATTCCAACATTGTGATAGGGGGGGATTTCAATATGGTTTCGTCTCATGTTATGGATAGGAATGTGGCTTCCAGTTGGGGGTATAGGGACCCTAAAGTGGGTGTTAAATATATAACCCGCCGGCTGCGGGTGGTGGATGTGTGGAGGGCGTGCTATCTGCTAGAACGGGATTATACTTGCCTGTCAGCTGCATATGGTACGCTCT